>NW_003852397.1:53016176-53067634 GCF_000181295.1 Otolemur garnettii
AAGAAAAAGTATCCAATGTACACAGCCCTATTATGAAATTAATTGATAGCTTTCATATGAAATCTATAACTTAATAACAGCCTAAGTATACGGGGAGGGAGGAGAGAGAAGTGGGGAGGGAATGGGTGGAGGGAGGATGATTGGAGGGATCATTTCTATGGTTTATCTTACAAGGGTACAAGTGAATCTTTCTAAGAGTAGAATAAGATTTTCTTAACACAATAACTAAGAAAATAACATGAAGGCTATGTTAACCAGTTTGATGAAAATATTTCATATATATATGAAAACACCACACTGTACCCCAGAATTGCATTAATGTACCTAGCTATCATTTAATTTAAAAAAAAGAAAAAAAATTAAAATAGACAAAAAAAGAAGAAAGGGAATTTAAAATAAAATTGGGTAATAAAAGAGATGCATTCATGGGCTGGGCACAGTGGCTCATGTCTGCAATCCTAGCACTCTGAGAGGCTGAGGTAGGTGGATTGCCCTGAGCTCACAGGTTCAAGATCAGCCTGAATAAGAGCGAGACCCATCTCTAAAAATAGCTGGGCATTGTAGTGGGCGCCTGTAGTCCCAACTACTTGTGTGGCTAAGGCAAGAGAATTACTTGAATCCAAGAGCTGGAGGTTGCTATAATCTATGATGCCACTGCACTCTTACTGAGGATGACAAAACGAGACTCTATCTCAAAATGAATAAATAAATAAGATGCACTCATAATGGGATGCATTCATAAAGGCAAATAAGCAGTCTTAAAATATAATAACTAGGAAAATATGTAAAAAATATTTTATACAATATAAAAATATTAATGGAAAAGTAATGAATAGGAAAATATTTCTTATATAATTTTTATACAAATATACTCATAAATATATACATGTTGAATTTACATAAAAATTTTATTTAAGGCTACATAAGGAAAGTTATAGCAGTTACTATAGGAAAGAGAGAGGAGTCAGAACACTTATATTTTTCACCTTTTGAAAATGTTTAATTTTTTATTGACAATATGCATAATCGGAGACAAGAGAAGACACAGTGAGCATTATCATCAATCATGCTGTACACAGATTCCACCACGTACCTTCCTGCTTAAGCCACTGCAACACATATGACTATGCATTAGCAACATCCCGGAATCTGACACCACCTTGAGTTTTCCCAGAAGCGGATGCTGAACAAAGGATTTAGGAGCAAGTGCTTTATTAAGAAAGTGGCTCCCGGAGAAATCAGTAAGGCAGGAGGAAAGTCGGGATAGAAAAGGGGAGGCAGCTGAACAAGAAGACAGTTTCAGACAAAGTCCTAGGCTTGGTCTGATCTTGCAGGAAGCTCTTTAGTATAAATGACACCTCAGAGTTGACTTTACATGGAAGCCAAGAGCTTGGCTTCTATATTCCACACCAGTCACTTCTAGACTATTCATGTACCCAATTGTCTGCGGGGGATGGGAGACATAAAATTCTTAGATATTTCTGGTTCTCTGTACAGTAACATGGGTCCAGTCTCCAAGGGCAATCCTCTGAAGGGTGCAGGCATTAGTTATTAAGCAGCAAAGCACATAAGAGCTGGAGATATGTGCACCAAGAGGATAAAAGGGATCTGATGGGACCCAGATAGGGCACCAACCATACACCCACATTCAGCAGCTTTTGTTCATTCAACAAATATTTTATTGAGAGTCTGGAGTTGCTCTGTCTAATGTGATAACCACTAGCCACATCTAACACTCATCACTTGAAAAGTAGTCTGAAAAGAGACATTTTGTAAATTCTGCTTCTGAAGTGTTAGAAAAAAAAAGAATGTTAACTATCTCAGTAATAATCTTTATATTGGTTACATGCTGAAATGATAATAATAGGTATATATTGTAGATTAAATAAAAAACATTATTGAAATTAAGTTTATCTGTTTCTTTTTGTGGCTCCTGGAAAATTTTAAATTTTATGTAGCTCATCAAAAGTAAACAGTGCTGATCTAGAATAGCTGACACTGACACAGCTGACACTGTGCTCTATGTTGAGAACACTGCAGTGACCAAAGAGATGCCCCTGTCCTCATGATGTTTACAGGGAAGTGGTTATGACAATAAACAAATGAAGAAATACAATGTTACCATTTATCTAAATATGATGATAGAAATAACAAGGTAATTTATAATGAGTAATAAGACAAATGAGATCGTATACCAGGCAGGGATCTATATCAACAATAGTTACCAGAAAAGAGGTCTCTGAAGAAATATCTTTTAAACCTAAAGATTAAGACAGGGATTAAACCACGGCAATGGGGATGGTGAGAAGGATGAACTGAAATGTTTATTTTAAGGGCATTCTCAGCCAGAGGACAGCTCTTCCCAACCCCCCCCCCCAGATGGTGGGGAAAAGCATCTATGAATTGCCTGTATTTTTGGTTAAAGTATAAGTAGTCTGAAGACCACTAAAGTGATGAAAAGAACACAGAATTCTTACAAACTACAGACATCTAACATGGCACATACAATTGGCCTCTATTACAAATGGTCATATTTCAAAGCTCACTGAGAGAGGAATTTTTTTTTTCCTCTGAACCACCGTCTTTCACTTTAGCCATTCATGTAAAGACAGCTTGGAGAAACAAAATTTAGGTAAAGGAGACAGAAACTGTATGCTCATATTAAGATGAAGTAAAACTGAAGTATCGACTGGGCATAGTGGCTCATGTCTTGCACTCTGGGAGGCCAAGGCAGAGAACCATTTGGGCTTAGGAGTTAGAGATCAGCCTAACCAAAAGCAAGACCCTATCTCTACTAAAAATAGAAAAATTAGCCAGGCATTATGGCAGGCATCTGTAGTTCCAGGTACTCAGTACGCTGAGGCAGGAGGATCACTTGAACCCAAGAGTTTGATGTTACTGTGAGCTATGCTAAACTGACACCGTGGCACTCTAGCCTGGGTAACAGAGTGACATTCTCACTCTAAAAAAAAAAAGAAAGAAAAGAAAAAAGAAAATATCTGGAATGTACCTTAAACACATCCACAAGTTTATTTTCTACTCAGTGTTTCAAAATGACATTAACCTGTTGAAAACATGTAAGAGTTTTAAAGAAATTTTTAGAGCAAAAGATTATTGGTATGATATTCTCTCTGCTTTTCCTTTTTTTCCTTTTTTTTTTTTATTAAGTCATTTGTACATAGGTCATGAATACATTTATGCCATTATGGGATTCAATGTGTTGATTATTTGTACAAATTGGAGTGCTTACATCCTAGTAACTAATATAGCCTTCCCCTCATTTACCCAATTACAATGTTAAGCCCAAGTGCCCATGGACCCATGAATGGATTAATAAATTATGGTATATGTATACCACGGAATACTATGCAGCATTTTAAAAAATGGAGACTTTACCTATTTTATAATTACATGGATGGAGCTGGAAAATATTCTTCTTAGTAAAGTATCTCAGGAATGGAAAAAAAATAACCAGTGTACTCAGTACTATGAAACCAATTTATAATCACTCTCTGCGCTTTTTAAATTGTGATGAAGCCATAACCAAATGCTTCTGAAATTTCAAGCTAATACTAAAACGATTAAGACATTCTTCTTTAGAATATTGGAACTAGTTCCAAGAAATATAGTTGTGGCATAGTCTGTTAATTTTTTTCATTTCATTTAATATGTGGGTACAAATGATTAGGTTATATACTTTGCATTTATTATGTAAAGTCCAAGTGGTAGTTGAGCCAAAAAACATATGAAAAAATACTCATCATCCCTAATTATCAGAGAAATATAAATCAAAACCACCTTGAGATATAACCTAAATTTTTAATAGTATGTAAATATTTAAAAATGTAAATTGTTAAAGATAACTCTTCTTAAATAACTTATATTAAGAACTTATATTCTTCATAGCTTTACCCAATTTCTACTAACATGACCCCAAATTATGATTTTTAAAAATCTAGATTATTTCGTAAATTATGCAGTTTCCTGTTTGTGTTATATATCAGTACTTTTAGTCAACAAAAGTACCCTCTTAAAAACATTTCATGTAAATGTTGCTGTATTAACTAAATAAATTTTTTAAATGAGAAAGAATAAAAAAACTATAAGTTATTTCATATTTCCATTGAAATGTCTGTAAATACAAGGAAATTACTAGTTCAAAGTTTTAATTTTGCCTCTTGAAAATCGCTATAACTTCTGAATTAATGGTTATGGCAAGTTTAGAACTGAAATACTAAGGACGTAGGAAATTCATCAAGAATTTTTTTTCTAAACAAAGTATAGTTAAGCAGAATTATTTTCTATAAGAAAGCATGTAGGGGTCTGATACGTATTCAAAGGTAGTTTCAGTGATAACAGATGTTTATTATTATATAGTCCATTTTATTAAATGAACATTTATTAGTCAAGGTTTCCTGTTTGATACCAAAACCATGGGTAAGACTTCTTCCCTGGGACCCCCAGGTTCCCATGAAGGTGAGGGTGCACCATGCCCCATAGAGTGAGTGCTGCAATAGACATAGCTAGAATGCTGGGGAAGAAACAGAGGAAAACTGACTCTCCCTGAAAGAAGCAAATAAGAGAGGGCTTTAATGAGGAGGTAATATGTGACCTGTACCATAAAGAAAAAGTAAGGTTTTTATAAATACAAATGAAATAGAAGCATTTCTAGCAAAGAAAATGTGAGGAAAGCCATGTAAGTAGAAAGTATGAAGCTGTCTAGATTAAGTCACTAAATGTTAAACTAAACGTCACAACATTATAGTTAAAGCATGGTAAGTCATTCTGTGTGCCTGGAGTTATATATAAGAATATATAAAGTTGCATGTGGCTTTGCACTGAAATTTTGTGGCCAAGAATTCATCTTTTATTTCTTCTTTCTTTTTCTTTTTCAAACATGAGAGAAGAGTGTCCTTCATGTTCTCCAATTCTGTTAAGCAAGAAGCAAATAACAAGCAGCAAAGCTTCACTTTTTCAGCCTTTCTGACACCTTGCTCCAGCCTCAGTAATTTACAAACTTTATGCTATCTTTTTTTTCTTGTCTGCTTTTCATTAGGATGATTATTGATTTATGAGCAGCTTTAATGTGGCTCTTTCAGGCATCCTGAATCACTCTGACAGCAGGTCTGTAAATAGATCAATTTGTGGCTTTAAAATTTGATGTCTCCTGTCCTAACAAACCATTGTTTTGGCTAAACTCAGATAAAAGAATTCTTTATGTTTGGCAAAGTATCACTAAATTAGTCTCTGAAGGGCTGGGGTAATATTGTTCTTAGGATACCTAGTAGAAGTAGTCCAGAAAGTTGAATTTCATTAAAAAAAGAAGCCTTGCTGCCCCATAAATAATGGAATGGAATGGAATTATTCTGGAGCCCTTAGAGGACTCTGTTAACTATCATCTGAATTTAACAGAGAAACAAGAGTCCTACTCATTGTTCCCATAAATCACCCATGACTTAACTTGTCAGCAACCTAGGATAAACAATTTTCCACATATATAAAAGACAAGCCACTCTTTTGGAAGAGGGGAGATTTCTAGATCCTTCTCTGCATTTCTTTCTGTATGTCATAATACCACACTACTAACAAAGAAATTTTTTTAAGTCTTTTCATTAACAAAACAAAATGAGGTTGATACGGTAGAAAAAGAAATAAGTTTACAGCCAAAAAACCAATAACAAAACAAAACAACCCTTTTGATTCTATGACTTGCATCTCTACTTAACTAGTTCTTATGGCATCAGGCAAAAAAATCTATGTTCTGAAATTGTTCCCTACTTTATGAAACATGAAACAGCATGTGCTACATTTGGGGATGATGCAAGGAATGAGGTATACATGTTAACAATTAGTTATAAATTATATATCTCTTTATAAATGCAAGATTGTTACTATGCATTCACCCTGCAGTTCCAAGAGTCAGGGATAAAACATAATTCTGCTGATACTGTAACTGCACCAGACCAATTTGGCTCTGCTTTTATGTAAAAAAGCGGTAAGTTATTTTTCAGTTGCCATAAGTCTCCATGTTGAAGATCACATAACCTGAACATGCCCAGATGAACTAAGCTGAACCACCACAGGTGGAAACTAACTCCTTGAACAGGACTGAAAAGCAGGGACTGAATTAATAAGCTGACATCACATGGAGGGATCCACAATCCAATCAGATAGAGTCTTGGCATCACCTCATGGTGTGGTCCAGTCAGAACACACTTGCTGGATTCTATGCAAGATTCTATTGCAAGATCTATTCTAATGCAAGATCCTATCAGATCATGTCTCATTACCTTATCCTTATAAAAGCCAACCCAGTCCCCAGCTTAGGGAGACAGATTAAAGCATTTCCTCCTATCTCCTTGCCAGTCAACTAGCAATAAAGCTTTTCTTTTCTCAAAGGCTGGAGCCATGATATTGGCTTCTATGCAGATTGGGCAGCAAATCCATTGATTGCTCAGGGACAATATCACCACTCAAAAATTGTTATCAGTTAAAGTTGTCTATACAAAGAATGCAAAAAAAAGTATATAGTTTAACAAAGTAAAAAATGGTATTAAAATTAAAATTACTCAATATATACTGACAACAACATTTGCTATCTTGTATATTGTATCTTATATCACTTGAAATTGCAAAAATCAAATGTGACTTGAGTATTACAATTTTAATCAAAATATGTATACATTTTTTGGCACCCTCTGTATGTTCAAAGGATTCCATATCTTGTGAACACACTGTGTTTTTTGAATCATGTTTGTCGACCCCAGTAGAGGAATAAGTAGGTGAAAAAGACAGCATTTTCCAAGGTCAGCATTTTCTCCCAGGTTACTAACTATGTGGGAAGTGATGGTCAACCTCATTAGTTATCAGATGAATGCAAATCAATGCAAAATCCCTATACTGTTTCAATGGATTGTAATCTCCTGAGCCCAGCCTGCTTTTCTATTTGGAATCAGGCTACACAGAGGAAGGTAAAAAAACTTCTGGCTTTCTTCCCCATGGAGAATTCTATGAATAGTCTTCTATATGGGGAATCCTTGGGCTGCCTAATAATGGTTATAACTAGATGGGCAAAAGTCTCCAATTCTGGGGTTTATATTAGAAGCCAAATTGCTTACAAACCTAAGCCATTCTCTGAATTTGCCTTATCAGTTGAAAAGAAAAAGGATGTGATTATGATTTCTACCTGCCAGACTCCTTTCTTTTTATTCATGAATGTCATTTATTTGCCTTCTCTAAAACCCCAAACCTACACATTGGTCTACAAATCTTTAAAATATAAATAGTGAGTGTCGTTTGGGAAACCAAGAAATAGTAGACATAAAGGCTTTTTGTGAAGTTGGCCTTGAGGGTTTTTTAACTTACGGGTGGCTTGCACATGAACAGCTGTTAATCTCATATAGTATAGCCAGGCAGCTGTAAATTACTTTTATTAAATGCTGCCCTTGGGCAGTCTCAGAAGCTTATAGCACAGTGACTTTCCAGAAAATAAGTCAGTCATTTGTCCACAAAGAATACCTAAGGTAGAGCATATGTCGGGCCTAACAGAACACAACCCACTTTTGTTTCAAACAAATATCACATAAACTCCCTGAATAACTGTTACCAAATGGCATACAGACTAGATGAGGGTTTAAAGATATGGCTGCTCCTGCAGCTTGAGCTCAGACCAGAGAGTCACAGCTGTGTCTGGTATTACAGGGGAGTTAGAGGTATGATTAGATTATTTGAGACACTGGCGAGCCTGACAATATTTTATGCTATCAAATTGCTAGACATCCTAGACTTAGGATTATAAAGAAAGTTGTGGCTAGAGTTTATATGCTTATCCATGGGCTCAAAGAAACTGTTTATCGGCCAGGCACAGTGGCTCATGTCTATAATCCTAGCACTCTGGGAGGCCAAGGCAGGTGAATTGCTTGAGCTCAGTAGTACAAGACCGGCCTGAGCAACAACAAGACCCTGTCTCTATTAAGAAAGGAAGAGAGATAGGAGGAGAAAGAGGGAGAAAGGGAGGGAGGGCAGGAAGGAGAGAGGAAGGAAGGAAGGGAGGGAGGGAGGGAGGGAGAGAGGGGCCTAGCTGTGTTGTGAGGGGATGCCTGTAGTCCCAGCTACTTGGGATGCTGAGGCAAGAGTTGCTCAAGCCTAAGATGTTGAGGTTGCTGTGAAGTATGATGATGCTATTGTGCTCTACCCAGGGAACTAGAGTGAGACTCTGTCTCAAAAAGAAAAAAATAGAAAGAAAAGAAAATGCATATCACATGTATTCAAAGTTAGTTTAGATTTGCTATTTACCGGACTTCTAATGATGCCTTCAGGTTTGAGACACCCAAACTGAGGCTTCACCCTAAGACAAAAATGGAAGGTTTTATATTAAAAATTAATAATAGAGGCCAGATTATGCCTGTAATCCTAGCACATTAGAAGGTTGAGGCAGGAGGACTGCTTGAGGCCAGGAGTTTGAAACCAGTCTGAGCAAGAGCAAGACTCCATCTACAAAAAAATTTTTTAAAAAATTAACTAGGTATGATGGCATGCACCTGTAATTCTCAGCTCTCTGGAGGTTGAGGCAGGAATATCACTGGCACCTAGGAGTTTGAGGTTGCAGTGAGCTATGATAATGCCACTACACTTTAGCCCAGGGAACAGAGCAAGACTCTGACTCAAAAAAAAAAAAAAAAAAAAGAATCTTTATTATAAAGATAATATGTTATCTTCTTGGAATAGAAGAAGCAGCATAGTAGGGAAATTTTATAGACAAATTCTGGATAAGTTTTTAAAATTATGTTTGAAACATTAAGATCAATCATGGTACTAAGTAGCAACAGATGAATTGAAAAATCGCACTTTAGTCTTATGTCAGAATAAGGAAAGAGATTCAAGCTAGAAGAAGAAAGAGCTAATTTAATAGCTAATTATCTATTATAATCTAGACAGATATTAAGGGAAAAATTAAATCCTAAAGGCCATGATTAAAATAAGATAGAAAGGTGTCCCCAAGTTTAACTGCTCTGAAAGAGGGTGTCTGAAGAGAGCTGTCTTAGCTGTGAAGAGGTTTGAAACAGTGACTACAGCCCAAAGGAATTTCACAGAGGAAGAGAGAGATACTGCTGAAGCAGACTGAAGTCTCCCTCCACTAGAGGGGATCAGGATCCAAGATCCCAAGAAGTGGACTCAAAACACTGCTGACAGAAAGGCCATATAGGCAACAACTAGGACACCTCTCCTCAAGATTTAGGGCAGCCCTGCCAAGCAGTTACAGAAAGTCTGGACAGACTTAAGAGGGCAAGATCTGGAAGGATAGCACAAAATAAAAACACATTATAAAAGGTTTTAAAGTGAGGGCAGCACCTGTGGCTCAAAAGAGTAGGGCACCTGCTCCATATGCCTGAGGTGGTGGGTTCAAACCCAGCCTTGGCCAAAAACTCCAAAAAAACCCAAAAACGTTTTAAAGTGACATAGTCATTGTGGAGATAAAGTATTGCCTATACCCTTAGGTATAATCATATCCATAAATGCCTCCCCAAGCCAGACAAAATCAATCTGAGTCCCCATTAGCATTTCTGCCGCCCTGGGATTAAAACAGAAATAAAACACTTTAGACCCTATCAATTTTGATCTTTTTTTTTACCTAAAACATTATTTCTAGCGTCACAGAAGATTAATCATTATAAAAATAATTTCAAATTGTCCTTAAAAGATGATTAATAGCCGGGTGCGGTGGCTCACACCTGTAATCTCAGCACTGTGGGAAGCTGAGGAGGGAGAATCGCTGGAGCTCAGGAGTTGGAGACTCGCCTGAGCGAAAGTGAGACCCCGACTCATGAAAAAAATGGAAAAACCCAGCCGGGCGCCATGGCGAGCGCCTGTAATCCCAGCGGCTTCCGGAGGCTGAGGCAGCGGGATGCCCACAAGCCAGGAGTCAGAGGTTGCAGTGAACTACCAAGCCGCTGCAATCTGCTCAGGGGCACAGGGTGGGACTCTGTCTGGACAAAATAAATAAATAAATAAATAAATATGATTAATAGTAAGAGTTTTCTACAACTGAGAAGCTATGATAATAAAACCAGCAAATAGCTTACCTTTGCAGGGAATTAGAACAGAGAAATTGATATAGATCTGTTCCAAAAAAATTTAACTTGATTTGGACTTTAATTAAATACAAAATAAAATAAACATTTATGGAGCAAAAGCGTCATCAGCAAAGATTTCACAAGATGAAGGAGTCTGAACAAAAGATTACAATTTCTCATCTTTTTAGTTCATTTTTTTATTGTTTTGGGTTATTGAGGATACAAGAATTAGGTTATACTAATTGCATTTGTTAGATAAAGTTCCTCTTATAATTATGTCCCTCCCCCCAACAGGTGTGCCACATACCATAACCTCCCATGCCCCTCCTTCCTCCCCTCTCCCCAATCCCTCATTACTCTGCCCCCTTGAACTGATTTGACTTCTTCTCTTATGAGGGTATGTATTAGTTTGCCTACTGGCTTCATATTAGAATTGAGGACATTGGATTCTTGCATCTCCATTCTTGTGATACTTTACTAAAAAGAATGTGTTCTAACTCAACCCAGGTTAATACAAAAGATGTAAAGTCTCCATCTGTTTTTAATGGCTGAATAGTGTTCCATGGTATACATATACCACATGTTTGCATTTCTCTCACAAGGGAATTGCCTAGGCAATTATCTATGGCCAAAGCTAAGAAGTTGTTCATTTACTCTTTCATTCATCTATCAAGCATTACTGAACATCTTCTCTTTTGCAGACCACATGAATGAGGTCCATGTATACAGTCTACCAATAGAGGGGGCAAGTAAAAAAATGATCATAATATAGTCCCTGCTGGGTCCATAAACAGACTAGACTGGAAGTTCCTGCAAAACTTTATAAGTGGAACTATACCCCAAATTACAATTATTTGACCAAAGTTACAAGTATTTGACCAAAGTCAAATACTAGAGTGTACCTTTTAAGCAATCCCCATGCACTGTGCATTAGTTACTCTGTTGGTCTCTGGAGTCCATATGATAGGGGTGTGGGCCCTAATGAGGAATAAGCTTTTCTCCTTTAATCTGCCCCTTCTCTTTCAGGATTTGCAAAAATGACAGTACTATCTACATGAGTCAAACTACAGTTGAATGCAACAAGATAAAAAGGAACCTTCCAGGATGATCTTTCTCATGTTTAATCTACAACTACTGGCCAGTATATTTCAAAAAAGGGTATGTGAAATACTATACAGATGGAAAAGGCTCTCTGAGCCTACATGAACCCAGTCCTCCAGACTTTGCCACATGTACCATTTTCAAGTCAGCTATAAATATTTCTTACTTGTAACATCAGTTCTGAAATTCCTAACCTAAACCTTTCTTTCTTCTCTTCTCTCTTTATGGACTCACCTCAACCATTACACCCAACACCTGCATTGCTCATCTGGCTCTTACCTAGGTTCTCCTCTCTGGCCATACTTCTACCCTGAGCAAATCCTCTCTGGACACTTACTCTGAGCATAGCCCCCTACAAAAATGATTGAATATTGAGTCAAAAGCATAGCAAAATAGATAAAATATATTTCCCAATCCTATGGATAAAACTTAAGACAAAGTACTTTTTACCAGGACAACAAATTTTAACCACGGTACCATATGATTCTGAAGTCATTTCCAAAACCAAAATAGTTGACAAATACTGATGTGGACTGTAGCCCTGTTGTTTTTCCACAGATATATTTGAACTGTTATGTTATGTTTATCTTTATAAATGATTTTTCCATTATATAAGACAAAGTACTAATGTCTAATATAAGAAGATATAGCCAAAAAATAGTAATAATACTGCAGAGCTTGCATTTATTATTGAGACAAAGAAGCACTTTCCTTTATTCCAGAAATCTCTCCAACATAGTTGTGATGCATCTGCTTTATGGGGTTGTATACAATTACACTGACAAATACAATGACACTGTAATGTGCACTAGAGGCACCCCACCTACCATAAAGACAACATCAGATTTAGTTACACCAACCCATGTTGGATGTTATCTTAGCACTTCAGAATTTTGTAACCATAAGCAACCTCCTTAGCCTCACTGACATTTAGCTGTCTCTAATGCTATTGGGCTAGAAGTTTACTTAGCCAGACAGTTGAATAAGAATGTAAAATGACCCACAGGTGCTAGCCAGTTAAGTGTCGGTTAAGGTAGACTCTGTAGTTTAAAGTTCTGGCTTTAAGCAACTGTGTACACAGAACTTTGAAGAAATAAGCAGATAGCTAGCATGAACCAAAAGGATTGGGCCAGAATTTTGAAAGGAAAGAACAGGGAGAGCCTGGATCACAGACATGACAAACATTTTTCTAGTATCACCTTGCTAATGTATGTAAAAATAAACCATTGTGATGTGTTTGTGTCTGTGTACAATTCAGCCATATATTCACACATGGGTGCGTAAATCAATATTTCTGCCATCTTTATCAAATCTTTAAAGTTAGTACTTTACACCACTGAACTCTGATCTTTCTTTTTAAAACAGTCACTAAGTTTGTAAATATACATTTTGTTTATTTGTTTGTCTATTTTTCCTAGCTGGTTGAAAATGCCATGACAGGAACTACGCATGAGTCATTCACCTATGTATATCCAACATCTGGAACATACAGAACCCCAATAAATATCATTAAATAAATGATTTAATTAAGTTAAATTAAGGCCAGATGCGGTGGCTTATGCCTATAATCCTAGCACTTTGGGAGGCTGAGGTGGGAGGATCACTTGAGGCTAAGAGTTGAAATAAGCCTGGGCAAAATAGCAAGATCCTGTCTCTACAAAAAAATTAATAATTGCCTGGGAAAAATGGTACCTGCCTATAGTTTCAGCTACTTCAGAGGCTGAGGCAGTAGAATCACTTGAGGCCAGGAGTTTGATGTTGTAGTGAGCTATGTTGATGCCACTGCACTCTAGCCCAGGCCATCAAGTGAGACCTTGTGTCTAAATACATAAATTCATACACACATACACACACCTAAACATGACAAAGATTAATGATTTGGTAATTTACTATAGCAGGAAAAATAATGTGTATGTTTTCTCAGCAGCTTTCACTGAAGCAACCCTGGAGTGCTTTTCCTCTGGGACAGACGTATGTATGCATGAAAGCGGATACTAGTGACTGACCTGCTACTCGGTGGAAGCCTCTCAGGATGCATTATAGAGATAGATTTATATTTAAACCTCAGTTCCCCCTCAATATAACTCATTAGTGGGCTTTATTTGATATTTTATATTTCCCTTTGGCTACACTGCAGTCCCGATCCTAGTCATTATTTGCAGGCACATAAACATTTCTACTCTAAGTAGTGAATGGCAACATCAATAAGACCTCATGCTTCTTGGCTCTTTTATTATCAATTTCTGGCATGAGAAAAATCTCTCAAAAATAGAAGACAGAAACCTGCATAACATTGAGTAGTCAAGACCTCATTACCTGAATCTTGGGTTTCAATTCTGACTCATCTACTTAGTAGCATATGGATAATTATCTTCCCTAAACCATACTGCCACATCCGTACAAAGAAAATAAAAATCTGTACAATGATAGAAAGAGCACAAGGAATAATGCATGTAAAGTCCTTAACCAGATACCTGGCATCTGCAATAAATATTCGCTATTTAACATTATTGGTCCTTTATTCCCAAAGTTGAAAGCTGCATTCTTCTTTAAAAATTTTTTTTTGTTAATACTCAATTATGAAATATTTAGTGAATAGCTACTATAGGATAAGCATAGTCCAAGATGTAGAAATATAAGTTCACAGTTGTAATACTTTTCAAAATAGTAAAACTCCCATTACATAACTAATAAAATTAGCAAAGAAGGATAAAAAGTGAAATCCCATTAAAAGTCTATGTCAGCTATAAAGCTATCCCAAAATTAGGAACTATGTTAATAAGACTTTAATGTATCTTCAGGATGTCAGGTTATTTCATCTCAATTTTCTAAACCAAAGTTGTTTTCAAAATTTGAGATGTGTTTGCATTTTTCTACTGTGCTTACATTTGGAAAAATCCCTTCAATCTTTTTTTATACATTCTCATTAGGTTACCAAGCAGACTTTTCTCTCATTCTTGATTTTTTTTTTTTTTTTTGTCATTTTGGACATTTTCCCATAGTTGTCTAGCTTCTATTTAGCGTTAAGTGTTTTATGATATAGAAATCAAAACACAAAATGACCAAAAAAAAGAGGGGGGGAATACAAGGAATAAACATAAACAAACTTAGAATACCCAGTTGCCTATTTTTTTTTTTTTTTCTGGTTTCAGTAGTATTCTGGGTATAGAAATCACCAGCGCCAACATACTCCTTTTTTTACCCTGGACAAACATACATTATTTCCTACTACGCACCAGTGCTAGTACTTAACAAGGATAAACTCTCAATGACAATGGAGAGAACAGCTAAAAGAATAGGTTCTGAAATTTGCCCAGGTACTTACATAGTCACTCAGTAACCGCAACTTGAGAAGGCCTCGGAGACCGGCTGTGACTTTGGGATGAGGTAGCTCTGAGTTCAAACTCCAGAATTTCCATTTATTGCCTGCATGACTCAGTACCTCTGAGCCCTGGTTTTCTCACCTTTAAAAGAAACACCAACAATCTTATTGTGTAAATTATTGAGCTGAAATGCAATATATCTCTGCCACGTGTTTACCTCAGTGCCTAAGTCATGTGAAGCAGCGGTTTACAACCCTTTTGGCACAAGGGACCAATTTCAAGGAAAATACTTTTTCCATGGACTGGATTGGAGGTGACTTGTTTGGGGGATGATTTAAGTGCATTATACTTACTGTACCCTTTACGTCTGTTATGATTACATTGTAATATAATATATAACGAAATAATTATACAACTCACAGTAATGCAGAATCAATGGAAGTCCTGAGCTTGTTTTCCCCGCAACTTCACGGTCTCATCTGGGGGTGATGGGACAAGATCACGGATGAAGCTTGGATTTCCACACCTTCTGTTAACTGCCACTGTGCAACGAATTTCTAACCGGCCCTGGACCGGTATCGGTTGGTACGCAGTATCAGTTTGTGATATCAGTCCGCGGCCCTGGGATTAGGGACTACAGATGTAACATGTTCAATAAATGCCATGCTAGTTGTCTTCTAGATCTGTGTCTTTTCTTCTTTCCAAATAGTGAGGGGGGAAATCAACCTCAGTCTGAAAGAAAGGGTGATTTATAACTGTATGACTCTTTTGAAATGACAGAATGTATTTCTTTGAGTAAAAACCACAAACATAGGCCGAAGACTTATGATCAAAATCTCTGGTAGTAATCATTTGTCAGAAATGTAGCATTTTATCAGCACCACAGGCTTAATTACTCAACCACGCAAAAAAAGGATGGTTCCTTTTCTACCATCCTATAAAATGCCATGTAGTGCTTGTAGCAAGAGTTGAAAGTTGGTTTCAACCAGATCAAATTGCTCACCATCTGTGCTTAGAGAGATACAGCCCTACTTCCTGCATAATAGGCCAAAGAAGATTTAAAGAAAAAGGGATTGTCTGAAATTTCAGAATCAAATGACCGTGCTTATATGACCAAACTTGAATACAAGGAACAAATAAAAGATCAGTCAGTAAAACAACACTATAACTTTTGAAATCCCTCTCTGTATCTCTTGGAAATATTCCTCTGTATTTTAGGGAAGAGTGTAAACAGCAGTGAAAAAAAATAGTTAATAGAGTGCCATATAGTTCAAGTAAGTTTCACTATTTTAAGCATCCAACCTACATAGTGCTATTTTTATCCCTTCCAATCTTGAAAACCAATTCAGCTCTTACTGATTTTTGTACCATGCATATAGGATAAAATTTATGTATAGTATTTTACACATTATAAGATAGTCCACTTATATTTTATAATAGTAAGCAACTAGAAAGGAAAAGACAAAACTTAGAGAATCTATAAAAATTAATAACCTATTAGAATCAACAAGTGAATTCAGCAAAAATAATTTGATACAAGGTCAATGTACCAAATAGATTTAATTTCCAAGGGAAAAAATAAAATTTAATAAATGGTGTAATTCAGTATAGTTTATCAAAGTACATCAAGTACCTAGAAATCAACCTGAGAGGTGTCTAATAGGTATTATTACACTGAAAACAAAACAAAAAAAAAGTCTTAGAAGAATAAAAGAACACCTTAATGAATAGAAAGATATATAAATTTATGAAGACTCATGTTGCAATAGAATAAATTATGCTCAAATTGATCTAGAGACTTTAAGAAGTCCTAAACAAAATTCTCAGCAAGTTATTTTTAGTTAAAATTCTGGCTCACTTTTGGGAAGACATCTGGAGAACACTGAGAAAACTAAAAATAGATCTGCCATTTGATCCTGCAATTCCTTTATTAGGTATATATCCAGAAGACCAAAAATTGAATTACAACAAAGATATTTGTATCAGAATGTTTATTGCGCCCAATTCATAATTGCTACGTCATGGAAGAAGCCCATATGTCTATTGACCCATGAATGGATCACTTGTGGTATATGTACACCATGGAATATTATGCAGCCCTAAAGAAAGATAGAGACTTTACCTCCTTCATGTTTATATGGGTGGAATTAGAAAATGTTCTTCTTAGCAAAGTATCTCAAGAATGGAAGAAAAAGTATCCAATGTACACAGCCCTATTTTGAAACTAATTCATAGCTTTCATAGGAATGTCATAACCTAATTATGGCCTTAGAATATGGGAAGGGGGTGGGAGAGGGGAGGTGAGGAGGGTGGATGGGGGGAGGGAGGGTGATTGGTGGGGTCACCTCTATGGTTTATCTTACAAGGGTACAAGTGAATCTTTCTAAAAGCAGAGTATGAATGTCTTAACTCAATAACTAAGAAAATGACATGAAGGTTATGTTAACCAGTTTGATGAGAGTATTTCAAAATGTATATGAAAACAGCACACTGTACCCCATGATTGCATTAATGTACACAGTTATGCTATAAGAAATTTAAAAAAAGAAAATCTGATTCAAATATTTATACGGACATGCAAAGAGCCAAAAGTAAGAAGAACAATCTTGAAGATAAATATCTAAGTGTAAGTTGGAGAACTTACACTACTATATCAGGAATTATTATAAAGCTACAGTAATTGAGATAGTGTAGTATCAGAGCAAGGATAGACAAAAAGAATGGAGGAGAATATTCTAGAAGCAGACAAATGTCTAAACATTTGATTTAAGTTAAAAAAAAAAAAGTACATATGTTGCAGAGCAATGAGGAGAGATGCTCCTTTCAAAAAAAGATACTTGGGCAGTTACATACTCATGAAGAAAATGAATTTTTACACCTAATTTATAAGGTACACAAAAATAAATGCCACACAGACCACTGATATAAATATGAAAGGTAAAGTAATAATGGTTTTAGAAGAAAATTATCCCTTATCCATGACTTTGGGATAGGCAAATTTTTCTTAAACAGGAAACAAAAAGCATTTACTAAAAAACAAAATAATTATAAATTAGATTACATTAAACTTAAGAACTTTCACTCATTGAATTATTCCATTAAGATATTAGAAAGGCAATCCAAAAAATAGGAGAAGATATTTGAAATACACATATTGAAGAAAAAGGAATCGTATATAGGCCAAAATCAGTAAATTAAAAGGCCCATCCAAAATAGGTAAAAGACTTGAACTGACTTTTTAAAAAAGGATATCTAAAATACAAAAAAGCATATAAAATGCTGTTAAATTTCATTAGTTGTGAGAAAATTAAAATTACAAACACAATTTTCTATCAGTATACACTCCCGAGATTTATATCTCAGCTTCCACATGTTAGCAACATTATGGTACAAACTACAGGTTGGGTTGTCAATTTGTACAATCACATTGGAAAATTGTTTCTTGGTATCTGCTAACCACTGAAGATATGTCTGCCTTAAGATCTTTAATTCAATTCCTGCTTTTATAATAAACAATGATCATTAAAAAAAGAAAATCTCAGAATGTCATTCAAATGGTCTCAAATATCATAACCAAAATGCAGAATCAACAGCAGAATGATAAATCAATGATGATATATTTCTATAAATACTTTACAGCAACAAGAGCAAAGCACAATACTGTTACCATAGTAACGAAGAGGAATCTCATAAGCGTAATTTTAAATGAAAGAAGAAAAACTGTTATTAGTCCATTTGTTAAACAGATCAAAACAGGCAAAATAAATTTATGATGGTAAAGAAAGGACAGAAGTTAGTTAAAGAAAGGACAGAAGTTAGTTTTGAAATGGAAGATGGTGGGGGATAGGTAGCTTCTGAAATGCTGCCAATATTCTCTTTCATGTCTGAGTGGTGGCTAAAACAACGTGTTCCCTTTATTAAAAGACATTGTTTCATGCACCTATGATTCATATGCTGTTCAATTATTTGTTATGTGTCAAAGTACGACTTTAAAAAAGAAAGAGTACAAAAAAGAAAACAAAGAAGAAAAAGGGGGCATACTTCCTTTTTTGAGTTTTTACTTTTGTAAGTTCTGCATAACTAAAAAATTTTAAATTTATACTTTTTTAAATAGTGATACTGAATGTTTCTTCATGCCAAGTTTCCATTTATGATACTTTTCAAAAGTCCTCATGTCTTTTTCCCAATGTTTTCTCTATGGAATATACAGTTATTATTTTTATTACTACTATTGTTTTGTGAAAATTCTCCAAGCAGTAATAGCAGTGTGCATATAGTTAATTTCTGTGTGGCCATGGGTAAGTTATTTACTATTTAAGCCTTACCTTCCCCACCAGGAAAGCTGGATAATAACAACATCAACAATCCTGAAAAGGTTTCTTTTTAAAGATTACATAAGTACCTAGGTAACCTGAACACTGCAATTTTTTTTCCAATTTTCAAAAGTTCTTCTCACCTATTATATGTAAGAACTCTTGCTAAATTGAGTAGAAAAAAAAGACAACTTTTGCCATTAAAGCAGTGCTCTGGTCAGCTGTCTGTCAAAGCATTATGAATCTTCATTGCTGTCACTCCCACCATCACTTTATTCTGCTTACTTCATTTCCTCAACATCCCTCAAGGTGTTCTTTCCATCCCTATAATCGATGGCTACATTCAGGACTTTATCTTTTCTACCTACATACTGTAACAGCTTCCTATCTCGGCCCTCTGCCTCCCTCTCATTACTCCCCAATCAGTTCAGCTCCCTGCTGCCAGATTAAACATTCTAAATGCAGCTCTGAGCTTATCCCTGACATGGATTCCATTTGCTTTATGTGATTACAAAGAAACAATCATCTGGTCCACTCCAGCATCATCTCTTAACAGCACCTTATTGGCCTCTTATGTTTCAAAGGTTCTAAAACACTAGCAGTTTCCCAAACAATCAGAATTTTTATGTCACGGTACTACCTATGGCAGTACTTCTGTCAAGGATACTTCTATGGCCCTATTCCTTCCTTCAAATTCACCACAGGCACCATCTCCTCTGGAAGGTCTTATTTTCCCATAGCAATACTCTCCTGAAGATTTTTTACAGGCCTAGATCAACTGATCCTCCTATAAACTCACAAAGTCTCATCACAACTATGCGTGAAATTGCACTTAGACCATTTATTCATTTTTATGTCCAATTCACTACTGTGGGATCTGCTAAGGAGCCAAGACTATGTCTTTCATATCATTGTCCCCTCATTCTGAACAGTTCTATAGGAAAACTGTGAGTGAACAAATGAAAAAGCTAATATTGGATTTCCTCTCATGGGATGGATCTTAGTAATATTCTCATGAAGATTTTTAACAGGAACTGAATAAACGTGTTAAGATTAAATCTGGAAAAGAAGGGAAATTTTAGCAAACTCTACCCTCTATAGCAATGCAAAAACATTAATAAATAGAATGAGAGAGAGAGATCTCATACAATATAGAAAGACTGTAGTGCACTAATTCACATGCCTATCTGAAAGGGATTCAAATGTCCTAAACTGAAAGGTACTTGAGGAATATATTATGTCTGGGAGTCCTGGGTTATTATTGTCATAAGAATGATTCATCTTGGCACCTGTAGCATAGTGGTTACAGCTCCAACCACATACACCGAGGGTGACAGGTTCGAACGTGGCCTGGGCCAGCTAAACAACTGCAACAAAAAAATAGCCAGGCATTGTAGTGGGCACCTGTAGTTCCAGCTACTTGGGAGGCTGAGGCAAGAGAATCACGTAAGCCCAAGAGTTTGAGGTGGCTGTGAGCTGTGATGTCATAGCACTCTCCTGAGGGCAACATAATGAGACTCTGTCTCAAAAAAAAAAAAAAAAGATTCATCTCTTCAGCTTTCATACTGCTTTTAAATAGGGGCTTTGGGTTAAGAGAAAAAAATCTATATTCCTTTGAAAGTGGCAGTAAAATAAAAAGTGTCAGTAGAAGGAACTTTGTAAATGGTCCTGTTACTTCTTTGGATACGATGGAACTCATCACTTCCTTGGCTGCCAAAAGGCCCTATTTCAAAGGTTATGTACTTGAGGATTAGCTCATAGTATCAAATCACCAAGAGACTTAAAAGGGAGATTACATATGTGCATAAAGGGATGATTTAAGCTTCTATTCTCTTGGTATTCATGAAGAAGGAGAATCGGAGGCCAGATGCAGAGGAAAATGACTAGTGTCTGCTGTCCATCAGTCTGCAAGTGCAGATCCGCTTCTTCACACATCAGAGGAGTTATGTGTATACATTACATTTATAAAGTGTTTGGGATTTTTTCGCTTAAAGTACTTATTCATCAATTACTTCTTTGTGAACATTTTCTTCTGTTAGTGACCAAGCCATACTTAGATGAGTGAGTTGCCCCTTCAGTGTCTGAATTACTCAATAGCACTTTTTACCTGGTTGGTTCCTAGAAGATGAGGGTTTAAATAGAGCCTTATGATCTCCTGTGAGACCAAAATCCAGAATATATCTGATTTTTTTTAACATGATAGTTTCTAAGGGATAGAGGTCCCTGTCCTCAGTTTTATCTACATTTTTCAGACATTCATTTTCCATAGACTTTAGCTTCCAATTTGCTGCATGATGGATAGTGACAGCTGCACATAAAGCAGCTCAGAAACCATGAGAGAGCGAGAAAGCATCCATTAACTCCAGTTTGTGCACATTACTGTCATTACCCTTCTGCATTTCAGCATGAGCTGCAATCATAGCTTGTCAAAAAGTATGAAATACCTCCTATTTCTTTTAGTACTCTGGTTTCTTGTGATTCACTGTATCATTTTACTAAGTTGGTGACATCTATGTCTCTGCGGCCCTAAAATCAGTAGCAATGATATTGCTCATTTTGGGGGGACTGAACAGATTTGTGTAATGATTTGTAACTGTTTGTGTGTGTATGTCTGCATTCAGTCTATACATGAGAACAGCCATCAGGAGGGAGATCTCCAAGAATTTGGAAGTAAGTACCAAAGTAAAAAAATCAACATGCAATGGATCAAAGCAGAAATATGCAAATTACGTACAAGGACAAAATGATTCCTAGGCTAGCAATATATGACAACATCCTGAGTAACAGTGGAGAGCTACCTGAACACGAAGAAGCAATTAAATAGATTAAGAAGCATTAGAAAAAATAGCAAATATAGAGAGCCAAATATTGTTAGTGTCCTTGCAGCCCTTTCTAGGGCAAGTGGGTGCCCTAAAGAAAGAATGATAAGATCAAGACCATTTGGCATGAAACCTCAGACACAGAGACTATAACATCTGCTCCCCACCATACTAACCAACCAATCAAAAGGTGTTTTCTAAGGAATAAAGATGCTCTGAATTGAAGACATGAGTATCCTCAACACTGCACATGAATTGCATACATGCATGCACACACACATACACACACAACCCTACACAGAGAAAGATGGCACACTAGCTTGTATACTGGTGTCCTCTGAATGCATGAGACTTTATTTGATGTGTACTTGGTGCTTATTTTTCTAGAGGTCAGATCAGTTTTGAGATATTGAAAACTCCAAGCACATAAGTATAGATATACCAAATGGCCACAGGGGTAAGAGAGGTGAGATTATTGTTAAAAGAGTAACCAAAGTAATGGCTTACAGATTTTAGGATGGATAAGTAAGAGAGCAAAGATAGGAGAAGTTGCAAACTAAAGACAAGTTGGAAGGATGAGAGTTAGACAAGGTCTAAGTACAGGAAAGATGGGAGAAATTCAGTGAGCGTGAAGAAATGACAGGAAATTGTGATCAGAATCTGGAAACCTAAAGTTATGATGGAGAGGCAGCAGAACAAATGCCAGTAATTATAAAGTCCAGCATGTGGCTGTGGGAGGTCACTGAATATGAGCTCAAGATGTCTGAGTCATTCATCCATTCCAATATTTGACATCTAGGATGATGGCAGGAAAAGAGTTAGACAGAAGGAATAAGGATTAGGTGCCGACTTCTTCAAACACTCAAGGCCAAATATTCTACCCACACAACTACTGTTATGTCTCTATGTTTCGTTCATGCCCTTCCCATCTGATGGTATGCCACAACTGCTCCATGTGGCTCCACCACATCTGCGTGGAGAACACATAGATTCCCCTAGAATATGGGTTCTTTTTGGTGTGCACCCTCCCTACAATATTCGTTCATCTTTACATGCAGTACGTATAATTCAATGATTAACTGTGCAAAGGTTTACTGAATCAATAAAGGAAACATCATAATAATAAGAAAACTTTGGGAATATAATCCAGGTAACATATTAAGAATTTTCTGCTGGTGTTTAAAGAACCAGAGGTGAGATGCAATACAGAGATCAAGAAAGAAGGGCATTTTTTTTTTTAAATTTGAGGTAGTATATTTGGCAGGATGAAGGGCACTGATGATCCAAATGAACACAATATTGGTGGAGCTGACAGGGAGGAATGAGAGCCCTCTGGACTGAAAAGTGAGTGGATATGAAACAAGCGAAGACAGGGATAACAACAGTTCATTCTCCAGGGAATTTAACTCCAAGAGAGATAGGGTAATAATGGGAGAAATGTTCCTGAAGAATTTGTAATTTCGGATGCATGCCAAATGGTGTTTTAAAATTTCACTTTTGGAATGTTTGTTGTTAGGATAAATACAGTTAATTTTTGTACATGGATCTTGTTGATCCTGTACCCTTACTATACTCACTTATTTGTTCCAGTGCTTTTGAATAGATCCTGTAGGATTTATACACAGATAATCAAGTTTCCTAAAAATAATTTTAATTCCTTTTTTTCATTTTGTTTTCATTGCCTCATTGCCTAAGCTAGAATCTACCACACAGTGCAAATACAACTGGGGAAAGGAGACATTGCTTTGTTCCTCGTCCTAGAAGAGAAGCATTCAGTCTTCTTCCTTTAAGATGATAGCTATAGGCTTTTTCTAGAAGCCTTTTCTAAAGTTAAAGATGTTTCCTTCTCTTCTTGTTTTGATAAGTTTTTATCTGGAATGTATTACAGATTTTGCTGAAAGATTTTCCCCATCTATGGAGATAATCAGATGTTTGTTTGTTAGTCTCATGATACAGTAGTAATTATATTGATTGGTTTTTAGATGTTCAGCTAATGTTGCAGTCCCCTTTTGGTCACTTATACTTAATGTTATTATCGATATATTTAAATTTAAATCTATTTTGTTATTTTTTTCCTCTTTGTCCCATCTTTTCTTTGTTCCCATTTCCTTTTTCAATCAATGCCTTCTTTTGTATTAACTACTTTTTATTATTTGATTTTATCTTTTTAGTGGTTTATTTGCTATGTGGCCTTTTCTAAGGTGTTACTTGAGGTTTATGCTAAATACCTTTTACCTACCACTTTTAACCTTCAATGAATGTTATACCACTTCATATGTACTGCATATATGTAGTATAATAATATTAAAACAATCTATTTCCATTTTTTCTCTCCTGGCCTTTGTGTTATTTTTCTAATGCTTTTACTTCTGCTTGTGTGATAATATCTAAACTTAGAGCCAAGGTCTGGATCACCTGCTTAACCAAATAAGGTTTTCATAACTTTTTTCCTCCAGCCTTACCTATAGGTCTCTCACTGCCCCCTGGGCCCTGATCCTATGGGCTATGCTGTAGCTTCAGCACCCTGCATCTGAGCAAAGAGCCTCCCATTCCCTGGCATGGGCTGTCTCAGCATCTTCAGTCTTTTAGCCCTTGACCCCACCTATTGGCAGTACAGATATCTAAAATGGGAGCCTCAGCTTTCAGCTGTGTTGATGACCCAGTGATCTCCTTCCCCCTACTTCACAAGGCATTATCATGAACATTAATTGAATTTCAAAGCCTTGATATGCACAGCATCTAAGAAGTCAACTCATTTGCCACTATTTTACTCAAGGAATGTCACTGGGCACTCAGAAACTAAGTCCCAGCTGGAAAAAGATCCCATTTGATCTTGTTATTAACAGATACTGTCTTTGATTCAGCAGCCATTCACTCTGGAACTATATCATCTTTTCATTTAAACTCTTTGCCTCCTGGCCCCTTCCTCTAGGTCCTGTACATCCTTTGGTGCCAACCGTACTTCCCCAGTGAAAGTAAAGAAAATCATTTCAATCATTTCTCCTTCTCCTCAGCATGGTTTTCTTTTTCTTTTCTTCTTTGTCCACTCACAGAAGCCCCCTGCCCCTATCTCTATAACTGGTCCCTCAGTCTCAAAAGTTCACATGCCCTTTTTTGATCAGAGATTCAATGGATTCCCAAACTCATCATTTATTCGGTTTTTTTAATCTACGTTTTCTAAAATCATACAAAGCAATTTAGACCAAAATTCTAAATAACATAATATTTAAAATCATGAGCTCTGGAACCAAATGGCAAGAGAGAGACCAGACTATCCCAACTCTAATATCCTAGCTCAGGGCCTCAGCTTCTTCATCTGCAAAAGGGGGCAATAATAGAACTTTCTTTAAAATGATGTTGTATAAATTACATGCCAATCATTTGTGAGCCAGAAGTACAGTATTCCGTCAGGAAATACATAAAGCAACTTTTAGTTTGACTTTCTTTTGTGCTTTTCAGAGCTATGCAAATAGTAATTACTCAAAAACTGATCTTCCTTCCTGTATAAATTCATTCAACAATAAGTAATGAGTGCCTGCTTAGTACAAGGCAATATTCTAGGGTGTGGGGATTAAGAGAGATGAATAAAAAGGCAGGTCTGACTCTTGCTGTCTAACAACTTACAACCTTGGTGGGGAGATAAAGAGGGCAGGTAAGAAGAGATATTTTCAGACAATAAGATAAGTAAACAAACAAGATTTGTAATTAATTTCAAGAGAACACAACTTAAATTCAAAAAGTCTCCATTATAGGAGAGAAAAAAAGGGAATTGATAAAGTAGAATCTCTAGGGTTCTACCTTTCCCAATAATAAATGGAAATCTACTTTTTTTAATTTCAAGGATGTTGTGCTAGGCAAGACCAAAGGCAGCAAAATACAAGAATACCTTTTAAAAGTTTTAGGAATTCATTCCAACTTAAAGAATCACACTTGGCCTCCTGAGTTGAATAACTCACCAGCCCTACTTACTGCTTTTGTCTTTGTTCTGTAACTACTCAGCTTGTTATCTGCATGTAAAGTACAAGGGACAAAAGGAGAAGCTATTCCCTCAGATAGGAGCCCTCAAAGACAAACACAAATCAGGTAACACTGGAGATTGCCCTTCTCAGGAAAAGGGGTTAAGTCTGCACCCAGCTGACTTGTAGGGCTAAAGACTCAGGCTTATTTAAGTGACCGCAGCATAGTCACCAAGGTCATGTAGAAGGTACTAGTACAGGATGCTTCTAAATGGCAGGGCATGTTGAGAGCAGACCCCTGCCAGAGGAAAGAAAAATTATCCCTCTCAAACTAGAACAGATTCTTGAATCTGAAAGTTCATACGTGAGTATTAAGAGAAGGTTTAGTCTTCTAAGAACAACAAAGTCTTCAATTTCAACCTTCTCTTTTTAAGAAAAGCCATAGCTTTCTGTGGCTTTGCAGGATGTGGTGGGCTAAGGTGTCATATGCAGGGTACAACAGGTTGAATGGGGCACCTGCACCTAAACCAGAAAGCCCCCACTGCAGCCTGCCTGTGTTCGGGTTAAATTGTCTTCTGAAAACTTTCTTCCCTGTTTCTGGGGCAGAGTCCAGCTGGGCACACATTTAGATAATCCACAAATGACAAGTTGTAAATTAAGAAGAAAGGAGTGGCAACACTTGTTTTCATTGAAAACAAAACGATCATTGATTTATTTAAACTTTAATAAAACATGTTTTACTTAAACTCTAGCTTTGTACGATTAAAAAAGCAATTGATATGGCTAGTCTTTGTGGAACTTCATTGTCTCTCAAGGGTTAGTCTTTATGGAACTTCATTGTCTAACATAGTGACATGTAACATTTATTAAATAAACTAATCAATAAATGGGTTTTTTTTTCCAAGGTCTTTACCACATAAACAATCAGGAAATCAGCTATCACTCTGACAATTGATACTGTTATTACTGTATGAATCAAATATGCTTTATTTCAGAAAAGGAATTTGACCAATAAAATATTAATAAAATCTGATCCTAAATTGCTGACAGTTTTCACATCATAGTAATCTTCCTCACATATCTGTGGCCAGAGCTCTCTACTTTCTAACCCCCTTATGAATAAAGGCACAGATCCTTGGTCTTGGATTCATTCCACTAAGGAATACCATGGCCTTGAGCCCAGCTCTTTAGAAATAGAACCTGAGACAGAGATTCAGAGGCAAATGAGATGTTGAGGGAGAACTCTCAAGAGAAATCTCTAAGGAAGAGAAGAAAAAAGGGCAATGTACGGGTGGGGAAAGGAAATTAGTACAGATGTGGTCTCAGACAGTATGGAATCAAATCTGTTCCACAGAGGGGTGATGTAAGTCACATTGCAGAGATGTCTCTGCTTAGAGACGAGGGGGCTGGCCTTTTGCACACCCATATAAGTCAATTATTACTCATGGTAGCTTCAGAAGATGAGACGCATAATCTTCAATTCTGGGTGGTCTCTGTCCACAGAGAAAAGACAGCTGTGAGTCTTAACAAGCAACACTATAAGAAATTTGGGAAATGGGTGGTAGTAAAGGGAAGCATGGTTGGCTCTCAACACTGTCTGCTACAACCATCTTAGTAACTCAATGATTCCTTGACTTTCTGACCATAGAAAACAAACTGCTCATCAAAATGCAGTGATCCCGTATATGTAACAAGTTTATACCAAGTTTACAAAAGTGAATAAGCCATTGTCCTTTTACACCTGGCTAATGGCAGCACTATGTGTAAGTGAGAAAGAGGACGTCTATGTTTGTTCTGTGCAATTCTATACATCTATGTTTGTTCTGTGCAATTCTATACTATTAGACTCATTGGTAATAGAATATAATTGAATAGGAAAATTTTTTTAAAGGAAAACTTAGCATGTAACATTTCCAGATAATTGAAGGAAATAGAGCTAGAAGCTAAGCAAGTAAAAGCAGAGTAAGAGCAAAGAAGCATTTAAAACAAAAATAATAAAAGTAGATAACAAAAATCTAAAGCTTTTAGAAAATAAGGATTCTCAGATGAGGGAATCAACAAGCAACACTTGGAATTTAGAGGAGCAGAGAAGTTAGAAATAAATACTAGGCAAAAATAAAGACATTTACACAGGGGTGACTGTCTGGATAAAATGTTTACCCCAGAGGAAAAAAATTATTAAATAAGAAAAAGAAAATTTTATAATAAAAATATTATAAATCTCTAAGAAAGTCACAAATGTCAAATTCCATCTGCCAAGTAGCATGTCATTAAAATATATAAAGTTACAAAAAATACAATGAGAAAATTTTTAAAAGCAGCAGGATAGTTAATGCAAACCCCTAGGTTTCTGATATATCAAATAAATATAAAAATGGGCATACAATAAAATAACTATAATGAGGCTGCTTCCTTGGGGACCCGATAATGCAATGGTTCAGAATGAGTTCTGCAGTCACATTGCCTCCAGTGGGACTTAGGATCCACCACCTATTAGTGATATGACCTGGGACAAACACTGCTCCAAGCTTCAGGTTTTTCTTATTAAGTAAATCTATGAAGGGACAATAAAGGAAAGAAAGAATATACATATATGTATGAATAATAATGCTTAGTTTAAAATATATAATATACCATAATAGTTTAGAATTTGGGGTTAAATGTGTAAATTTCTAGGATACTATACATTATCAAAATTGACTAGGGAAGCTTAAAGCTGAACACTTATTACAAAAAGAATTAACAGATTTATCTTCCATACAAAACAGACCTCAATAACTTATGAGCCCTAGAAACCTGCATTCCCTAACCCCTACCAGTCTGTGGCCTGTTAGGAAGGAGGTCTCACAGCAGGAGGTGAGTGGTGAGCAAGCCAGCAAAGCTTCATCCCTATGCAAGCCCTTCCCCCATCACTCTATTACCACCTCCTGTCAGATACGCAGCAGCACTGGATTCTCAAAGGGGCATGAACCTTGCTGTAAACTGTGCATAGGAGGGATCTAGGTTGCATGCTTTTATGAGAATCTAATACCTGATGATTTGAAGTGGAAGTGTAATGTACTTGAATCATCCTGAAAATACCCCACCCCTGGTCCATGGAAAAACTGTCTTCCATGAAACTGATCGCTGGTGCCAAAAATGTTAGGGGCAGCTGCCAGAAACTATCAAGGGACGGCATTTAAACTATTCCAAAATAAAAGAGACAGGGATGGGAAGCTTCTTCACCAATAGAACCCTGATATCAAAACTTGAGAAAGATAATAAATAGAAAATTACAGGCAATTTTTACTTTTAAATTTTGATTTAAAATTCCAAAATTAATTAGGTAAATATATTCTGACAATAATATCACAGAAGACTAAAACCTTCATTGTGATTGATAGTTATTCTCAGAAGCAAGTATTACTAAAAGTTTTAAACTCATTGATTTAATCACTACTAATCAGTGTAAGACAAATTGAAATAACAATGGTATAATTATACTAAATTTTACCCAACAAATTGATAAAAGTTTAAAAGAACTAGAATGTATGATAAGGTAGCAATTAAAACCAGTGGGGAAAGAATATAAGGGATTAATTAATAAAGCATGTTTCAGTCATTGCCTACCCACTTGAAGCACTGTTTAGGGTCCTAATTATAAAATATATGAAAGATAAAAATTCTAACATATATCAATATACAATAAAATGATAAAATGATTAAAAGAAATATAGAAACCACCTTCTTCTTCTTCTCTTCCTCCTTCTTCTCCTCTTTTCTTCTCTTCTCATCTCTATCTTTATTTCTCCCTGGTTCTTAGTTTTTGCTTTGGAATGAGAAGAAATTTCCAAGGCAATAAACAAAAGTTAGCTTTAGGGAGGAGGAATAAATAACAGATGAGACTACAGAATAAATTTAAACTATGATGAAAACCTTAAGTTCAAGGAAATAATAACACTAACAGAATTAATTTACTAGAAACTCCTAAAAATTGGCAACCCACTGAAAAATGAACTCACATAGCCAACCATTATGTACAAAGATACATATCCTCAAAAACAATTACACTGAAAATTCAAATAACAAGATTGTTTTTTCACAAACCAAGTTTCCAACTATCTAACTAGTTGGGAAGAGCCCATATTAGTGGTGATATATTCATGTAGAACTAGGAAATCACATATATTATGGGAGTATAATATGATACAACTTTTTTGAGGACAATTTGACAGTATGTAGTAAAATACAAATGTTTATTATAATTCAACAATTCTACTTTTTAGGAATCCATATTATTAGACTAATAAACATAAAACATAGAGGTGAGGATCTTCATTACAACATTTTCTTTTTTATTGCTGGGGATTCATTGAGGGTACAAAGAAGCAGGTTACACTGATTGTATTAGTTCGGTAAAGTCCCTCTTATCATTGTGTCCCACCCCTAAAAGATGTGTCACACACCATGACCCCCCCCACCTCCCTCTCTCTTTCCCTCCTGTCTCTGTTCTCCCCTTCTCCCTGCCCCACCATGTACTAGGTCATCAAATGTCCTCATATGAGAATTGAGTACATAGGATTCTTGCTTCTCCATTCTTGTGATGCTTTACTAAGAATATGTTCCACTTCCAACCAGGTTAATACAAAGGGGATGTAAAGTCTCCATCTTTTTTAATGGCTGAATAGTATTTCATGGTATACATATACCACAGCTTCTTAATCCATACTAACTAATTCCTAGGTTGGTGGGCATTTAGGCTGTTTCCACATTTTGGCAATTATAAATTAAGCTGCGATAAACACTCTAGTGCAAGTGTCCTATGGTAAAAGGATTTTTTTCCTTCTGGGCAAATTCCCAGTAGTGGGATTGCAGTATCAAATGGGAGGTCTAGCTTGAGTTCTTTGAGGGTTCTCCATACTTCCTTCCAAAAAGGTGGTATTAGTTTGCAAACCTAACAGCAGTGTATACATGTTCCCTTCTCTCCAAATCCATGCCAGCATCTGCAGTTTTGAGATTTTGTGATGTGGACCACTCTCACTGGGGTTAGATGATATCTCAGGGTGGTTTTGATTTGCATTTCTCTAATAATTAGGGATAATGAGCATTTTTCCATATGTATGTTAGCCATTCATCTGTCTTCTTTAGAGAAGGTTCTATTCATCCCTCTTGCCCATTGATACATGGGATTGTTGGATTTTTTTCATGTGGATTAATTTGAGTTCTCTATAGATCCTAGTTATCAAGCTTTGGTCTGATTGAAAATATGCAATATCCTTTCCCATTGTGTAGGTTTTCTACTTGCTTTGGTTGTTGTCTTCTTAGCTATCCAAAAGATTTTCAGTTTAATTAAGCCCCATTTGTTTATTTTTGTTGTTGTTGCAATTGCCACGGAAGTCTTCTTCATAAAGTCTTTTCCCAGGCCAATATGGTCAAGTGTTTTTCCTATTATTTCTTTGAGGATTTTTATCATTTCATGCCTTAAATTTAATCCATCTTGAATCAATTTTTGTAAGTGGAGAAAGGTGTAGGTCCAGTTTCAGTCTTTTACATGTGGATATCCAGATCTCCCAGGACCATTTATTAAATAGGGATTCTTTCCCCCAGTGTATGTTCTTGTCTGGTTTATTGGAGATTAGATGGCTGTAAGATGTTAGTTTCATTTCCTGGTTTTTAATTCGATTCCAAATGTCTATATCTCTATTTTTTCCCCAATACATGCTGTTTTGACCACTATGGCCTTGTAGTACAACCTAAAGTCTGGTATGGTGGTGCCCCCAGCTTTGTTTTTATTACTAAGAACTGCATTAGCTATATGAATTTTTTTCTGGTCCCATACAAAATGAAAAATTATTTTTTTCCAAGTCTTGAAAGTACGATGTTGGTATTTTAATAGGGATGGCATTGAATCTGTAGATTGCTTTCAAAAGTATAGATATTTTAACAATGTTGATTCTTCCTGGCGATGAACATAGTATGTTCTTCCATTTGTTAATATCTTCTGTTATTTCTTTTTGGAAGGTTTTTTAAAACAATAGTAGGTTTTCATTTTAAATTTTGACTGGACCAATTTTCATATTTTATTTTAGCTAGATTAACTAGTATGCACAAGTCTGTTTATCATAAGGTAGTTTTAATGTACAAACTATGAATGTTCATCAGTAAGAGAATATCATATCTATTCAGTGGAGGACATGGATTTTAATAAAAAACAAAAATACTTAGAAATAACCCTAATGTAAATTAATGATGAAATAATTTTTAAAACATAGTACGTCCATTCAACAGAATTCCAGGCAGCTTTTACAAAGAGAGACTACAAATTCTGACCTATAGACACATAAGACACAGTAAGTAAAAGTTGAAAGTATTACTAATAGTATAATACTATTTTTGTAAAAATAAAATGTGTAATTTGTACATATAAACAGTGATTCCTATTTTTATGTCATTCAACACATCCTTAGATTTCTCACTGAAGGGATTTTTATTGCTCATTTTTAAAAATAAATTAGGGAGTTCTTTCTTTTAAAATGCATCTGTCTTGAATACTTCATCTTGATTCCACATGTTACATTCACAGTAGCAGATCTACACAGTGCTTTAACACCAGTATGTTGGGGGCTAGTGTGGTATTGGAGTCTACACAAAAATGCAGACAGGAATGAGGAAAGAGGAAAACTGGAGTTTCCAGCCTCTAAGTTCTGATACAACTTGATTGGTTTTAAGAACTAGATGGCTTTCATATCACATCGATTACTACTGATTCTGTGTCTTGCCTTCATTTTAAATAGTAGAAAAATTAAGTTCTGAAGACTTTTATTCACAATTTAAATGTGTAGAAAACAGAAAAGGAGGTTAAAATTACCTTCTGCCCACTAGACTTCAAAGTTGTGATTAGAGATTAAAACAAAACATTTAAGGATGGACTTAATTGTTTTTATAAAATATGTTATATGCACATTGTCTACGCAATGTTTATGTAATATTATAAAATTATGTAATATTTATAAAAATATTTTTATGAATTTCAACAAAAATATGGAACCATTGAATGAAACAGTATAATCCTTAAATGTTGCTGAAGTTTTGCTGTCTTACAGTACTAAATTTGAATATAAATGTTATTAAAGTTTGCTCAAATGTTAATTTTCTTGTTTTTCAAAACTTGCTTTTATCTTCTAAGAAGTAGAAATTTTACTATTTGTCATCTCTCAGAAAGAATTAATAGGAAATAAAAGTTTGCAAAAGCACAAAAAAAAGAATTAATGGATTTATCTTTCATAAAGAATAGACCTCGATGGCTTTCAGCACTGTGAGAGAAACATGACATCTACAGAAGAAGGTATTAAAACAAAACCTGATGCTGTAAATATAGACAAAGGTGAATATCAGGATAATCAATGGAAATTGCTAAAATTAAAGTGCAAAGTATATCAGTCTGTCCATGATCGAACATTAGAAAGAGTGAAAAAGGAAACAGTCTTGGCATCCAGTCACTGATTCTTTCATAATTTAGTGAATGGTCATTGTGCACTGCAAGTGTGCTCAGGTTGGTTAACAGTTGAATGTGATAAGTGTGATCTCTCCCTTCATAGATGAGTTTACAAAGGAGGGTAGAATACAGACGGTGTATGAGGCAGTGGTTAGGTGCTATGATAAGGGGACAACCACAGTGGTGTGAGCCAATATAGGAAGTGACACCCAACTTCAGGTGTGCTGAGGGTGGGTTAGGAAAGAGAAATGAGGTGAAGAGAAAGCCCAGAATGGAAGTTCTTTTTAATCTAAACTCTAAAGAATTGCTCAAGAGATTAATAATCTGTGATATATGTATACCATGGAACAGTATTCAGCCATAAAAAACATGGAGACTTGTTACAATTTGGATGGATCTTTTGTTACATCTTTTGTACAATTTGGATGGATCTGGAGAACATTCTTCTAAATCAACTATCACTAGACTGGAAAAACAGGCATAACATGTACTAAACACTAAATTGAAATTTGTAGATTAACAATAACAACAGGAGGGGGAGGAAGTTCAGTAAATTCCCACCTAACAGACGCAATATAGAGTAAATGGCACATTTCTCCAAAGTCACAATTACAACTTAAACTCCACCTTACAAATGCAAACATTGTAACATATTCATATGTACATACATATTAATCCAAAATATTTTTTCTAAATCACTCACACTTAGCGAGATGAAGCAGCGAGGAATGAAGGCCCCTAGGTAGAATAAGACACAGCATTCAAGTGTCTGCAGGAAGCTTGCGGGGCAGTTCTGAGAGCAAAATGGCAAGTAATGAGACCTCGATTAGACAGAAAAGCAGGGAGCAAGGGATGGGGGTAGAGTTGATCTCAGGTACTTCTCATGGGCAGCATTTTGTGTACAAGTCACAGTTGTGTGAGTATGAATTTTACATTTTTCTATGTGCTAATATCAATGTAGGTTGACTGATCATTAAAAAATTCTGTGCATAGTATGACTTTCCATTTTGCTTCAGTTTTTCACTGAACATTTCTGTTAATATAGTTTGTCTCCATTCATCACATTTAAATGTTGCTTCTCATTTCTGCAGTGTTTTGCATGAAAGGGTGACTAAGTTATGAGATATAAGTGGAGGTCCAGAAACCAAATCACTAATCAGCATAAATCTTGTCAAGTGTTAATTCTGTCAACTTGGTGTAGGTTTACGTAATGTTTCAATCAGCATTTTATAAATATATAGATACAGCCAGCCCACTATATAAGTGGGTTCCAGCATCTGTGGATTCAACCAACTGTGGATGGGAAATATTTGAGGGGAAAAAAGGATGGCTAATCCATACTAAATGTGTACAGACTTTTCTCCACCATTATTTTCTTAACAATACAGTGGAACAATTATTTACATAGCATTTACATTGTATTAGGTATTATAAGTATTGCAGAGATGATTTAAAGTATATGGGAGAACAGTGTAGATTATATGCAAATACTATGCCATTTTATATTAAAGATATAAGTGCTCGTGGATTTTGGTAACTGTGGGGGTGCTGGAACCAATCCTCCATGGATACCAAAGAACACTATGCATGTATATAAGCATATGCAGGTAAATGCATACATGTGCATATTCAGAGTCCAGTGTATGAATGGGGTCACGCTCCCTGTTCATTTCTTTAATGCATTGAAGTTTATGTCAGCCAGTAGCCATAATTATTTCAAGTAAGCACAATTAGGCACAGCAGGTTCTTTATGCTAGGCTACACAAGTCATTTGTCAGATTATATTTGCTATTTTCTTTAAATGATAGCATTTCTTGTTCAGGGATGTCCCAGTGTTTAGCAAACAGGTGACTCAGAGAGCCATTTCAGAAATGAAATGTGGGCCTCCAGGAAACTGGCAATAAAGAAGTTGAAATTGGCAATTAAGAAACCAGAAATTAAGCATTTGTATTCCAGAACCTTAATGAGTTTAACTTGTAGTCTCAGAGACCTGCTGTGGCCTAATGGAAATACCAACTCAACCTCTCACGGCGATGAATTAGAAAAACTGAAGGCTCAAAAATAGTAATTCAACAACACCCAGAGTGGAATTTACAATGCAATGTTTCAGAACATACATAATTCATGGGAAAATGGAATATTTCTAACAGAGTATCCACCCAAGGAGACTTTTTTTCTATAGAACCACCTGAGAGTTTATAACAATAAACTTGAAAAAGTATTTAGTTATAACCTATTTGGAAGTGGAACACATTATTCTTAGTAAAGCATCACAAGAATGGAGAAGCATGAATCCTATGTACTCAATTTTGATATGAGAAAAATTAATGACAATTAATGACACAGTGGGAGGTGGGGGAAGGGGAGAGCAGAGAGAGAAAGGAGGAGGGAGCAGCAGAGAAAGGAAGAGCAGTGAGAGGGAAGGAGTGAGGGGGATGGGGTCTTGGTGTGTGCCATACCTTTCGGGGGCAAGACATGATTGGAAGAGGGACTTTGCCTAACAAATGCAATCCATGTAACCTGTTTTCTTGTACCCTCAATGAATCCCTAACAATAAAAGTAAATAAATAAATAAACAAAAAGGAAATAATAAAAAAAATTAGTTATTAAATTCTTTAGAAAACATTTTCAGCAGTTCTCTGAAAAGATTTTCAATGTCAAAGTCATACTGATCCATTCCCACATTTTTCTCACTGCTTATCTTGAGAGTTTTATAATCATGTGTTTATTTATATTCTATAGATGAACATTTCTTTAAAATGGTTCTACAGATTCATGAAGGAAACTGTGCACTTTTATTCATCCTTTAAATATTTCAAAGATATTTTAAGTTTTATTTTAAGCATTTCTAAATATTAAGCATTTTATATTTGTGATCTGACTATTCCTACACATTTTCTATGCCTAAATTGATATTTTAACACTATCTTAATAGTTATCTATTAAAGAAGGAGTAGAGGACAACTTCATTTTTCAAAGATGCTTTGAAGTCACACAAAGGCAAAGGGTAAGATGTCAAACCGTGGAGTGAAGCTTCTACAATTAGAACCCTGTGGGTTTAGAAACTCTAGGAATGCCTTGCCTTACTATCCCTCAGGTAAAACGTGTACACATGCCCGTTATAATAAATTACCAAGGAATGAATGAAATATGTTTTTAAAATAGTGTCTTTTTATTTTCTTTTGCATCTGAATGCTATGTCCTCTCTTCGGGTTCTACCAATAGGAATTTATCTGTCTTAGCAGCTGTGGAGGTGAGATAAAATCAAGAATAAAATATCTCTGAAGTGTTACATAGTCTTTTTTATCAGTTAAATTTGTCTTAAATGGAAAATACACTAACTAATTAAGGACTCTAATATGCCACTTTGGTTGATTTCATGGGAGAAAGTTCTGAAAGTCAAAAAATGTTTTCTTGTAAAGTTTGGTTTTTCCGGAAAATAACTTGAACTTGTGTCCTACTTGGCTTTACTCTATTGACTCACAACTCCCAAAGGAGAGCTGTATTCTGAAGCAGCAAAACCTTTGAGTCCAAAGTCCTGACATGAAATGAAATTTCCACATGGAGAACTGGAAACCTAACAATTAAAGTACAGGCAGAGCATGAAAACGACTTTTAAATGTCAGATATCATGCTGTACTGGAATATACTAAAAAAACTTATAGGAAAGTGAAATAAAAGTATAGGTATTAGTTACTGAAATCTTGAGGAAGCATATAAACGCACATGTAATATGTAACATATATAACACTTTCAGTTATAAATTTATAATATAAAATGATATTACTTTAAATATAATAATTTTAATTATGATATTCATTAAGCCTTAGAAGAGAGTAATTTCTGGGTAAGTTTCTGCAATTGCAAAACTACTGCCATATCCTAAGACATCAATAAATGCTTTATAAAATGCATTTTAATGATATCATAAATCCACTACTTCCATGCTGACATGGAGTGTGCGAGAATAAATAAACTCTTTCTCAGTAACAAGATTTCAGGTCAGAAATTCCAGGTCTACTGATCACAAACTTAAATGCTGATTTTGGTTTAGTTTTGTTTTGTTTTTGCTATTTAGTCACTTAATATTTTATGTATGCAACTGATGGTGAAAAAAAGGAGTAACCAGTTTCATTACATTCCTGAGAGTTATAATCCTAAAAGGTATGTTGAGTGGTACTACTGACCCAGGGAAGAGTGTGGGGATGGATTAAATGCCCAGTAGATGACTCAGAAAGCTGCCTATGGAGCAGAGAGGATATTCACTCAAAATATCTACTCAGTGGCACAGAGTCTGAGTTCCTAATGTGAGGATACACCACAGGTGATGTGAAATCCCTTCCTCATTTTCACTTGCCTTGATATAGGGCTCATTTAAAGATGTTTAGGAATGAGTGAGCTGCCAACATTTCTCAATTCCTTGAGGAAATATTTATAAGCAAGTAACCCATCCCTTTACTACCAGTGTCACTGCAATATTTTGTGTATATATATGTATTTTCATGGAAATTTCAGTGGGAAGATTATTAGGAAGCTAAATCCACTAACAATCACAAGTGAGGCATGTGGAGCATTAGAGGTTTTGTGGGAGTTTTTAAATCACTCATCCCTCTGGGGCCTATAACTATGAACTAGATAACGAGAGGAAGTGCAATTATTTTTGGTGCTTCTATGCTGAAGAAACCTCTCCCATGGCCTTTCTGTTGGCTCATTGAATTAACTCTGTCAATTCTTCCAGAATTGAGCTTTATTTCTTCCAATGCTACAGATAGAAGATTCTGTACTTCAGGACAACTTCAGGCTAACTATTCGCCACAGTATCATCTCCCTACCCACTTCAAGGAAAGAATCATCCTCTGGCCACCAATAGGAGCACGCATCAGGAGGACAGGGTCTTTTGTCACCAGCACTATTTCATGATCCTGAGCAAAAGCAGCTCATACAGAAATCCCCCTGATCCCCTTCCTTGCTGTCTCTTCTGCTCTTTCCCCACAGCTCAGAACAAGAGTGAACAGTAAACAGAAGGTAGGACAGATACAAGGGTATATCACTGTAAAAATCCAAGATGAAAGCAGGTATCCAAACACATTATTTGCTAAACTGTACTTTACTTACTACCAGAGTAAAAGGAAGGCAAAATATTAAAATAAAATTCTTGAAATGGCAACATAGTTGCAACCACCCCTTTTACTATTTCACTCATTCCTAGTCTTTCTAAATGTGCTAATACAACTTTTTAAATGCTTTTAAAATTAGCCTGACTCTTTCCTAGTCTCTTTTATTCACTTAAATGTCACATTTTAGGCAATTTTTCACGAAGCTATACCATCATCATGAGGATTAATTCAAATGTCAGCACAACAATTCATCAAGAATCTGTTTCCACAATTTGCCCTTTTGGGGGGATATTCAATTTCGTTTTATTTTCATACATTATACATAGTGCCATGAATAATCTATTCATGTGTAAGTAACACTCTTAAACTAAAAAAAAAAAAAAAATTATATTCCAAACAGTAAAATTTGGGGTCAAAGGACTGAATATTTTTACAACTGTTAAAAAATGGGTTGTCAAATTTCTAACACTGTTCTTGCTCTTAAACACTGTAAGGTCATTTCAGCTAACATCAAATACTTATTTTTTCATGAGTGAGGTGTGTACAGGGGACACTGTTCTGTGTGACATAGCCACTGTTTATGAGCGGCAACATAACCTTGGCTTTCTGACCTTTAGGACAGTTCCGTAACCTTAGTGAGTCTTAATACATGCCCTGGAAAATAAGGGTGATTTGGAAAAATCAAATAAGAAATGATTGTCAAATAGACATGTACACTATCAGTTATATTTTTCCCCTTTAGTTGGGTTGGAAACATTATTACTTAAAGGAATATATGTAAAATCTTTCACATATCCACCAGCCTCCCCCAAGTTATTTAGGAAATAAACACCATGCTACACCCTTAAAATCCAGACTTGTGTATATTTGTATTGCTTAGTCAAGTATAGACACTTCCTCTCTGACCTTTTTGCCTATTACCTGCTCCATTCTCCCACAGCCTCAACCCAGTGGTCTACTCTCCATCCCAAGAATATGCCAGACTTATTCTGATCTGAGAGTGTTCACACTTACCACATCCTGCAAGAATTCTCCTTATGCCCTACTTCCTTTCTGCTCATAATGCAAGACTCAGCTCAGGGGTCCCCTCCCCCTCGGCAGCCTTCTATCTGCCCTGGCTAAAGGCACACTCCACCTTATGTCCCAATTTTAAATGACTTCGTGGAACTTATCAATTGTTAAAATTATCTTATTAATAGAGTTGTTTACTTGCTTATTGTCTGTCCTCCAGGGAACATAAGCTCCAGAAGTCAATGCCCGGATCCTAGAATAGTACTGAGGTAGTATTCTTTGGTACTGAGCAAGTATTCTTTGCTTTCAAGCCCCTTTGTAACTCATTTATTGCATCACGAGGAAGAGAAATTATTGAAACTATTTTTTCAGCCTCACGGAATAACTTCATAATCTCCAACAAATTACATGTGATATTACACATGCAGGTCATTATGCAAGTTTTGAGATACGGAAAAATCAAGAAATGTAAAATCCATGGACAGGAACAAGTGAAGCCCTCCCAGAAACAAGAAGCCAAGTGAGTTGAAAATGGCAATGGTGGATTTGAAAGGATCCTGTTGACTGTGTTTCTTGAAATTGAAATAATGGACCATAACACAGTCTGTCTCAAAACTTTCACAAGGACCAATGCATAACCAGTGTACAGCACCGATCAAACTTTAGCTCTTAGAAAAAAGCACTCTAGAGTGCTTCGGGAAGTTTCAACTCCAAAGGCTGATTGTTGAAGCTGGCAGGAATGCTGACATTTACAACGACCTCATTTGAAGGGGAAAGGAGTTTTGTCTCATTTTCTCCCCACCAATTCTGTAAGGTTTTTAAATAGCCACACCTTCCTATGATTGTTGAGAGAAGATCCATTGAATTCATGGGAGGACTTATTTTGAGATTAATCAAAGCTCCACTTTCATTTGATTTTTGCTGATGTCTTCCCATCTCCTTTGCTATTACAACAGTCGGCAAAAATAGTTCTACACATAAATTATGCATCAAGTCTTTAAATATCCTGGTCTTTTTCTTTTCCTGCCCCACCTCCAAGTAAGGAGAAACACTGTAAAACTCTTAGGCAGTACCTGTTGTTTCTGCTGTTGAGCTTTTTAAAATTATTTTTGAATTTCCATCTTCTGAAAGATACTAGAAGTTTTAGTTCCCTTTTTTAAATTCATAAGTGTGTATAGTAAGTAAAGAGTCCACATTATTCACAAAGTTTTTATTTTAAGACAAAGAAATGAATAATCTTGTTTCTTGAGGCAGATTATTTTCCTTTTGTCCAAAATTCCTGGATTACAATCTGCTAACTTCAGTGGCTATGTGTATTGGAAGGTAAGTATTGTTCTTTTTTTTTTTCTTTTTTTGTTCAAGGTGTGTGCTTGTTCAATTTTTTTTTTCTCTGTAAATACCAGGAAACATAAACAGATACAACCTTTATTGACGATGAGCAGTGTCATTATCTTCAACACTAACAAGGAATGACCAAGGATGGGTTTGTACCCACTATTTATACATAATGATCTGAGTCAGGTCCATCAGACTCCAGGACCTACACCCTCCCCACCTTACTGTGCTGCTTCACAGGCCATGGACCAATCACATTCATTAAATATAAAATACCTAAGCCAAGCATTCTTTATTGTAGTTCTCCTTGTAGAGATCTATAAAAGAGGTAATAAAGTTTCTGCTTTATTTCTTATTTCTTCTCTCAACAAGAAGCTTTATTACCTCAGAATATTACCTTATTCTGTTGTTGTGAGATCCCTCCACACTTAATCAGCCTATTTTCAACTAAAACAAAAATAACACCCCCAAAGTTGAAGGGAGGGCTGCTCACAACTGCAATGTGGTTCCTCCTTGCAGACTGGCCCCTGTACTACATAGCTAGGCTTTTAGTCTCATGGAATGATACAACTACAATGGAATCTCAATGAATGGAAGACATTTGCTTGAACTCCCAAAGCTGGGATAAACTTGAGGCCTCTGATAGACCACCCGGGACTCTTTCACAATGCAAGGATATAGCCCCGCAAGACCTTTCCAGGGTTTTCCCAGCATGGGTAGAAACCAGGCCTCTAGTCTTTCCATTTCCATGTGTGAAAGAAAGAAGCAAAGGGTTTGATGCTTTTTCTCTTATATTTTGGCAAAAGGAGAAGAACATTCCATTTTTCTTTAAATATTAGAAAACATAATACGTAAAAAATTAAAACAATCAGAAAATTCTAAAAAAGAAGAGCATCATAAGGCTCTTCCTCAGTTACAAGTTCTCCCCACCCCCAGCATAGTTATTGCCTCTACTATGAATTTCCTTTCAAGATTCCACCTTTAATAAACTCATTAAATACATATATCAAACATGTATTGAAAATTCATTTTCTAAACAAGAATGATGTAAGCATTTTTTAGCAGAACCAACATATTTTACCAAAGTATCCTTCTTTCCCTGAAAAATCTGAATGGTCAAAAGTATAACTCCTCTTCATATAGTATCATTGCTGTATTTTTTCCTTAAATTTTTATTTTTATAGATTTGGGGGGTACAGTGTAGCTTTGTTACATAAATGTAGTGTCTGGCCTTATGGCATAACCATCAACCAAATACAATAATTTTTAACCATTAACCAATTTTTCAGTCATTTTTTTTTATAAATGCCAGTACATTTAGGAGGTACAGGTGAGGTTTTTGTTACATGTATGAGGTACATAGGTATGAAGATAGGGCTATTAGTGTACAGTCATCCAAATAGCACACATTATATCTAATAGGTGATTTTTGATCCCTCACCTTCCTCTCATCACTCCTTCCTTCCAAGTCTCCAAAGTCTCTTATAAAACCATTCTGTATGACCATGTATCCTTCATTCAGCTCACACTTATACGTGAATAGATGCAGTGTTTGGGTTTTTGTTCCTGAGATCCTTCACTTAGGATCTTAGAATAATGGCTTCTAATTCCATCTAACTTATATGAAAGACATCATTTCATTCTTTTTAATAGTTGTATAACATTCCATAGCATATGTATGGATATGTGTGTGTGCGTACCACTTTTTCTTTATCCATTTATCAATTGATGGGCACTTAGGTTGATTCCTTATCTTTGCAATTGTGAGTTGTGCTGCCATAAACATATGAGTTTACATGTCCTTTTGATATAATGACTTATTTTCTCCTTTAGGTGAATACTCAGTAGTGGGATTACTATATGAAATGGTAGGGCTACTTTCAGTTTTTTGAGGAATCACCATACCATTTTCTATAGAGGTTGTATAACTTACATCCCCACCAACAATGCATAAGCTTTCTCATTTAACTGCATTCATGCCAAAATCTATTGAATTTTTTTTTACACGTTAGTGATGACTGTTCGAACAGGTGTAAGGTGGCCACTTTCACCATTTCCATTTAGGACAGTACTAGTCAGAGAAATCAGCAAGAGAAAGAAATAAATGACATCCAATCAGATAAAAGGAGGTTAAAATATCCCTATTTGTTGATGACATAGTCTCATATCTAGAAAATCTTCAATATTCCTCCAAAGACACTTATAATTGATAAATAAATTCAGTAAAGTCTCAGAGTATAAAATTAATGTATACAAATCTGTGGAATTTCCATGTACTAATAAGAGTCAAGCTGTGAATCAAATCAAACACTCAACACCATTTATAACAGCTGAAAAAAATAAAAATACCTAAGAATATACTTAACTAAGGAAGTGAAAGATCTCTACAAGGAGAATTACAAAACATTAATGAAAGAAACCATGGATGACAGAAACAAGTAGAAATAGCTCATGATCATGGGTTGGAAGAACAAATATTGTTAAAATGTCCATATTACCCAAAGTAATTTACATATTCAATGCAATTTTCATCAAAATAGCAACATTATTTTTCATAGAATTAGAAAAAACAATTCTAAATTTCATATGGAATCAAAAAAGAGCCTAAATAGCCAAAACAATCCTAAGCAAAAGAACAAATCTGGAGACATCATGTTACCCATCTTCGAATTATATTACAAGGATACAGTAACCAAAACAGCAAGGTACTGGTATAAAGTAGACATATAGAACAATGGAACAGAATAGAGTGCCCAGAAATAAAACCGTGTGCCTACAACCAACTAATCTTTGAGAAAGCAATGACATACACTAGAGGAAGGGTGCCATATTCAATAAATGATGCTAAGAAATTTAGAAAGCCACATTCAGAACAATGAAACTGAATCTCTCTCTCTCTCACCATACACAAAAATTAACCCAGCACGGAGTAAAGAATTAAGTGTAATATCTGAAACAATAAAAATTCCAGAAGAAGGCCAGGCATGGTAGCTCACACCTATAATCCTAGTACTCTTGAGTACTGCCAAGGCAGAAGGATTGCCTAAGCTGAGGAGTTCGAGACTAACCTGAGCAACAGCGAGACCCCATACCTACTAAAAATAGAAAAAAACTAGCCGGTTATTGTGGCAGGGGCTTGTAGTGTCAGCTACTCGGGAGGCTGAGTCAAGAGAATCATTTGAGCCCAAGAGTTCAAGGTTGCAGAGAGCTATCATGTCACGGTACTCTACTCAGGGCACAGAGTGAGATTCTGTCTCAAAGAAAAAAAAGTCCAGAAGAAAACTTATGAAAACACTCTTCTGGACATTGACCTAGGCAAAGAATTTATGACTAAGACCCCAAAAGCAAATTCAACCAAAGCAAAAATAAATAAATAGATTTAATTAAGGTAGAGGGATAATCAACAGAGTAAACAGACAACCTATACAAGGAAAAAAAAATATGTGTAAACTATATATTCAAAAGACTAATATCCTACAAATATAAGGAACTCAAATCAGCTTGGAAAAAAACAAATAAGGCCATTGAAAATCTGGCAAAAGATACAAACATTTTCAAAAGAAGATATATGAATGGTAAATAACATATGAAAAATATGCATCACAAATTTTCAGGGAAATATAAATTAAAACCATATGAGATGCACTTTACCTTTAATAGTATTTTGCCTAATGTGTAGATATAAGGGTGGAATATTATGAACAACATTTTAGAGAGAATGCACTAAGTACTCAGGAGAACTGAGTTTTTATATAACTTCAAACACTTTATATTATATAATCTGTTTACCTAATTCCAATTGTCATCCTTTATTTTATGCTTTTGATTTTTTTTATAAATATGAGATACACAAAAATCAAGAAACATAAAATCCATGTAGATAGAAGCAAATGAAGCCCTCCCAGCAACACCAATAAGCCAAACAAGGTGAAATTTGCACAGGTGAATCAGAAAGGACACTGTCCACTCTGCTTATTGAAAGTGAAATAATGGACCATAACACAGTCTATCTCTAAACTTTCATAGTGCCCCACATACATAGGTAAAGAAAACGCAAGAGAACTAAGATTTGATAGAATATTTCTCCAAAACAATATATACATAAAAACATACATACATGTATGTACTAATGAAATAAATTTTTAAATTCATGCTCAAAATTTAGAAAAGACATTTTGTTAATGAAAAAATTTAGATGAAAAATCTTTCAGTTATGAGTAAAGCTAAAATTGTGTGGTCAGTCAGAGTAACCAAATCAAGTATCCCTAGGCCAGCAGTGAGATATGAGAGTTAACAGGGATTCATTCAGTCAGGAGTCACAGCCTAAGCTAGCTGCATAAATTTTGGAACAATGGCAATATATTTCCAAAAGTTTACATAATCAGCCCACATATAAGACCTACAAGTTGTTGATGACCCTATAACATAGGTAGAAATAGGGAAGCAACAAGAAAGCAAAGCCCCTAGATGATAGCTTGGAATAATGGAGACCCCAAATCTCAAATACTTTTTTTTTGTTGTGAAAACACAAAGAAACTGATAAAACTTTCCCAGAACCTATAAACCACAACACCTAGAGCAAAAGTAACTCTGGAATTGTCTCTAGAAATATTTGTATAAGCTAAAAATCATTTAACTTATACAGAAGAGAAGATGCCTGTTGAAAATTAGCTCACAGATAAAAATTATAAAGTGCATGAGCAATAGTCCTCAGATTGCAAAAGTATGAGAGACATTAAACTTGAGGATTAGAAAATAGCACAATTTGAAATGTCAGTAATAAATTCAGTTAAGACAGGGGCAGCAAGGTCAGAGGAGCACCAGGTACAAGGATTAGAAAGGAAAAGGCAAAATAATCATGTGTAGATATTGTGATTATTTACATAGAAAAAAGTGTGAGAATCAATAAATGAGTTCCTGAATACAAGATGATTTAGAAAAATTAATAACATTCTTATCCACAAATGATTAACCTATGATGAATTTTATACAGTTCTCATTTTTAATAATAAAAAGAAACAATGCCAGAGGTGGCAGGTTCAAACCCAGCCCTGGCCAAAAACTGCAAAAAAGAAAGAAAAAGAAGAAACATAAGATTTTAGAGAATAACCTAATAAAAGATATGTATGATCTTTATTGAGAAATTATTGAGTATTTTTGTAGGAAATAAAAGATAGATAAAAGATAGATGAAATATATGAGTAAGTGGAGAAACATGCTGTGTTTATGAATGAAATGATTCAATATTGTAAAGATGTAAATTTCCCCCAAATTCATCAATATTTAATATCACCAATTCCATATGACAGAAATGTCCAGAAGTAGCAATTCAATGCTAAGAAATGTAAAAAAAAAAAAAAAAAAAAAAAAAAAAAGCAGGAATAGCAAATTATAAAGACTTATAATAAAGGTATATTAACTAAAACTTAGTAGTGCCAATGTATGAATAGCTAAATGGATCTGGATCAATAGGTCAAAATGTATATCCCAGCAACAAAGTATCTTATGTATGGAAATCTGGTGTATGATAAGCACATCATATATTTGAGAAGACACAGCCCTGAAGGGGTATGAAGAAGATTTTAATTTCATCAGTCATGTTTTACATTTATTCTATTTTAAGATATGCAAAAAATAACAAAAAGCCAGATTTGTAAATTACAAACATGTGCACAGATATATTTTTATATTTAATTTTTACAAATAAGAAAATAAACTCCATGAAAATAGTTAATATTTTCATTACAATCTCTATTAAAGAAGGAAGGACAGAAGACCTATTCACAAATTTGAATGCATAAAATAAATAAATTGAAATCACTATATGTAGAAGAGCTAAGACATATTAAGAATTTACTCCATTTCTAGGACTATCCCAGGTGTAATACACATGTTAGAGGAAGTTTCCTGGACATCAGTAAGGCAGAGGGCCCTGAGGCCGAAGGCAGATGAGGGCAGCATACTATCTCAAGGGGAGGAGAGAAAGGACCACTCTTACACTGCCGGTGCGACTGCAAACTAGTGCAACCTCTATAGAAAGTCAAACAGAACTTAAAGTGGACCCACCATTTGATCAGCAATCCCATTTCTGGGTAGATACCCAAAAGAAAAAAGGGTATTTACCTTTTTATGAAAAAGACATTTGCAGTCAATGTTTATAGCAGCACAATTCACAAATTACAAAGATACGGAAGAAACTCAAGTGCCCACCAACACATGAATGTATAATCAATTGTAATGTATGTATACATACATAGCATGGCTACTTAGCCATAAAAAATGGTGATCTAGTATCTTTTGTGATAACCTAGGTGGAACTGGAGACCATTCCTGTAAGTAAAGTATCACAAGAATGGAAAAACAAAACACCACATGTACTCAGTTGAACAAATCAGCCAACACTTAAACGTGCAAACATGGAAGTAAAACTCACTGAAAATCAAGAGGCAGCAAAAGGGAGGAAGGGATGAGTGAAGTCATGTCTCATGGACACAGTGCACACCACCTGAGTGTGAGGCACAACTACAACTTTGACTCAATCTACACAAAAACAAATTATGTAACCAAAATGTGTGTACCCCATAATATTTGAAAATAAAATTAAAAAATTAAAAAGAAATCCTATTTTACAAAATAACAAATCTCTGTTATTTCTCTCTAGAAGCTCAGAAGAACAATTTGTAGCACCAGAAGCTTCATATTTTGTTTTTTATTGTAAGGTGTTTTCTGTTTGTAAGATTTTAAAATAATTGAATTGAACAGCCTCTATGCTATTTTTAAAAATATAAAATGACAAACAGGGGAAAAGCAAAAGTTCAACTTGGAATCAAACAGGAGAAGAAGAAACTTGTGGATTTAATTACATCATTGAGCACATTTGATTAAATACACTGTACCCAAAATGAGATTTTCAAAGTCTATGAAACCCATTCATATAAATACTTACTGCTTTCTTATTTTAGAACTAAATTATCTAAATGGCATTATTAAGTAGAGGAATATTATAGGTATGAAAAATCATATTCTCTATGTTTATATGTATATTTGTCTAATTTAGCTCAACTCAAAAATGTGGTTTAAAGATTTAAACAGATTCTTAACATAATGAAGAACAATGGACTTTTATAAGAAAGGAATGGAACAGGCCATGGTTTTGAATGCTTTTTTATTAGAAACGAATTTATAGTGAATTCAGTTGGTCTAGACATATCATACTGATGCCTTTTCTTAGCAAGTTTATGCCCCATTTGAATTTTTAAAAAATTCTTCTGGGAGTTTCGACCCAGAACAGGAGTAGTCACCACTACTTTCAAGTAGTCACCACCACTACCGAGCAGAAATGGTGCCTGGCTAACAATTTTCTTTCTATACTGCAATCACTTTGTCTCATTAACCTGTCTGAGCAGGGCTCTGCTAAAGGCAGGCTCCTCCTTGATGCTGTCTCCTCCATTCTGCTTGGTGAACCAAGCTGGTTCCTCCCACCGCTCCAGACTCTCAGTCTGCCCTCAGCTCTCCCTTTCTCTCTCTTTGTGGTTTGTCTGCTGATCCATGATGCCATCTGTTTTTCAAGTGCAGATTTATTTCCTAAGCTCCGGATAGATTTATCAAATTGTTCATAGCCAAGGGTCACACTGAAAAGATCAGACATGGTGGTTAGACGTGGGAATGAGCAGATGTGGGAAGGGAGCTGGTGGGCCACAGTGCATCCTTCTTGTAGGCCGGCTCTGTGTTCTGCTCATCTTCCTAACACTATCCCCAACTGACCAGCAGAGGGCTCAACCCCAGTCCTGGGTTCTGGAGTTCAGGCTTACACAGATGCCACTTTTGCAGAGGTGGCTGTGTCTGTAGAGGCTGAACTTCCACAAACTTCTCCACAAGCTCCCTTTATGACCCCACTTCCATGGTTTCTTGAAATGTCTAGCACTCCAGTTCCTGTGTGCTAGGGCCCCAGGCTGACTTGGTGCCTGCTTCTCTTACCTGCCTCTCTCTCATCTTCTTCTCCCCTGCTTCCAGAACTTCCCTTACTCCTGCCAGATTCAATGAGTTGTAATTACTCTGCAAAGCACCTTCTACCTGAAGTGATTGTCGTGACCCTGTTTTCCTGACTAAACCCTAAGGGATATATTGATTCCAACCTGTTCTTCCTCAGGTGTTCCTGATGTCTGGAAATACCAACACTCACTTTCCACTTAGTGTCTGTCACTCCCTTCACTTTATGTCCGATCAGACACAAAACCTTTTTCTGCTTTATTTCTTGGCTTATTCTTGCCTTTTCTACCCCAGTGTTGCCCCTTCATTCAAACCTGGTGTTTTATCTGCTTACCCGTCTTGAGAGGACACTGTTTATTTCCTTCATAGCCCTTCACATTAAAGTCAGAAGTATGATCAGTATCATGTTGTATTCTAAAGCTATTTTTATTTAAAATATCAGTTCCTTTTGTTTTTAGGTACTTGGACAATTTACCTCCACTCCTCCTCTTTCTGAACGAACTAATAGTCAGCCTCTTCATCCAGTGAAGAATTTTTCACCTGGTTTGCAGTCCCCTTGGTCCATTCATGTCCTGACATCATCATGAGTGACTTTGATGTTTACCTGGATGACACCAATAGAGTCTGACTCCTCTGTTCCTCAAGTGATTCAATTTCTATGCCCTCCCCTCCATCCCTCTTTAGCCACAAACACCCACTCTTGGCCTCCTCATCACCTCAGTATAGTCTTGAAATCTTGAAATATGAACCCTAGTCACCTAATTTCACCACTCAATTCCTAAGGCTCACTGCACTAATAATTTTTAAAACTCTTTAACCTCCTCTCTCTCTCTCAAGCCCATCCCGCTTGCACTTACTTCCCTATAAAAATTAGACCTCAGGTGCCCCACCTGACCTCATTTTCCCCACCATCTTACATGTGCCATCAACTCCCTCAGATCTGCACTTCAGTCACATCAACCAACACACCCTTGTCTCCATGAGGATGCCTGCTCCTGGGCTACAGAGTGCTATTACAGAAAAATCATACAACTGCTTAGACTGGGGCTTCGAAACACAGTTTCCAAAGTCAAAGATACTGACCCTTCTTTCTACAATTTCCTACTCCATTCCATCTCCCCTTCTCAGTGGAGGCTCTTCTAAATTTCTGCACTGCCAAATATCCTCTTCAGCACTGATCTATACATCTATTTCTCACAGAAATCCAGAAACAATGCATTTTAACTCCCTGCCAACCTCTATGAATTTAGGCAAGGAAACTGAGAATAAAAGTTGGTAAAATAGGGCCTTGGGAATTTGGAAGGAGGAAAGGCCTTGAAGAGGAATAGACACAGGGTCAATCTCTGCTCTACATCTTGCCTGGCTCAAACTCCTGAATAGTTCTGAACTGTGATTCTACACAATGTTTACTTCTTAGGGTATTTGAATGGATTTACAACAACATAGGACAACATAGGAAATTGCCTATCAACCAGGGTAATTTTTAAATATCCTCACCCTGCCCTTGCCCTAGAGCAGTGTTTTTCAAACTTTTTTTATCTCACAGCACACTTTAACCTGTAGTTAAACTTCTGTGACTCACTTAAACTATGTTGATCCAAAAAAAAAGGGTAAAAAAAAGAATATATTTACTGTACTTTGAACTTCTTTCAAAAATTATCTAATTAATCACCTTTAAAATTTTTTGCTGCACCCGTCTCTTGGCTCACCAGTTGAAATCATTGCCCTACAGGAAGCACAGGTCACTGTAGGAGACAGAACTAAAAAAAAAAAAACAATTGTTAAGTACTGCAGTGTGAGAGGGGCCTTGCAGAGGCAGGAATGCAAAGAAAGGAGACCTCAAAGATGGGAGCAGTTCACTTTGCTCAGTGCAGCTAATGAGAACATCACAGGTGGGTATTTTACCTGTGTAAAGTTTTACTTTTCCATCTGTGAACTATTATGTATATACAAATTGTTGGTTTGTTTGGGTTTCAAAGAGAATCTGGGGAGATGGGAGAAAAGGCTACAGGTCTAAGGTTTGTAGGAAGCTTTTCTGTGATTCAGTTTAGTGAGTCTCAGCATATTTTCCTTGAACAAATACAGCATGATTATAGTAGCTTTATTATTATTAAAGGAAGAGCTCTCCTGACATAACTGTTAACTCCCTGTCAGATCCTAAGAACTTCCCAGCAGGAAGCCCATTCCTGCTGATAATTCATGAGGAAGAAACACATTTAAGAAGCAAACCTCATTTGTGACAAGTTCTAGCAAAGAACAATACTGCTCTACCTTATTGAAAACTTTGAGAAGCGTAACCGGTATTTTTTCCCCATTATTTTTTTTTTATGTTGTTTGTTTATTTGTTTTTTATTAAGTCATAGCAGTGTACATTAATACTATCATGGGGTACAGTGTACTGTTTCTATATACAATTTGAAATACTTTCATCCAACTGGTTAACATAGCCTTCATGTCTTTTTCTTAGTTATTGTGTTAAGACATTTATATCCTACATTTAGACAGATTCATATGTACCCTTATAGGATGAACCATAGGCGTGATCCCATCAATCACCTTCCTCTCTCCATGCTCCTCCCTCCCCTCCCCTCCCTCTCCCCTTTCCCCATATTCCTGGGGTAAAATTGGGTTATAGTTTTCCTATGAAAGCTATAAATTAGTTTCATAGTAGGGATGAGTACATTGGATACTTTTTTCCTTCCATTCTTGAGATACTTTGCTAAGAAGAATATTTTCCAGCTCCATCCATGTAAACATAAAGGAGGTAAAGTCTCCATCTTTCTTAATGGCGGCATAGTATTCCATGGTATACATATACCACAATTTATTGATCCACTCGTGGGTCGATGGGCACTTGGGATTCTTCCATGACCTAGCAATTATGAACTGGGCTGCAATGAACATTCTGATACAAATATCTTTATTGTAGTGTGATTTTTGGTCTTCT
>NW_003852397.1:53068344-53106901 GCF_000181295.1 Otolemur garnettii
ATCCTAACAAACAGAATCCAGCAACACATCAAACAAATTATACACCACGACCAAGTGGGTTTTATCCCAGGATCTCAAGACTGGTTCAACATACGTAAATCTATAAATGTGACCAGTATTTTTAAAGTGACTGAGCAAGCCCCATGTCTGACTCCTCATAGAGTCCAGTGTGCTTAGTTAGGCCTGCCCACTTCACTCCCAGGATGGTTACTGTGTATCTCCCTTGAACAGGCTCTGTCTTAGGAACTGGTGGGAGACCAGAAGCTCCTTCTTCACCAAGATAGACATTGACTATTATTGTGAATTTCAAACACTTTTAGTAGATTCCAAATATCTTATCTGGAACCTCAACAAAACTGATTAGAATCCCTAAAACAGGACAAAGAATAGTGGTAGTTGTTCTAACTAAAGAACGAACTTAAGACTTGACGCCACTGTCTTCAAAGCAAAGTTTAAAAGAAATAGACCTGGTGAGAGAGAGGGAAGATGGTGCCTGTGGTTAGGAACAAAATTTAGACAAGTCTCAGCAAGTCAGTCCCACTCCTCTGCAACCCTTCCCACAGATTTGTCTCTTCTGTCCAAGCACACCTCTCGGGAAGAGAGGCTACTACACCATATGAAAGCTGTCCATTCAATTTACTTTCACCTTGGGAGTTTCAGAGTTTATTTTCACTTTTCTTCCCAATCTCCTTCTATCCATGTGTGACCCCTTGATTCAAAACTTCCCTCTAGGGCGACACACTCATTTGACATTGTTACAGTGGTTCTGTCTCACACCCTAGGACTTTGGTTCCTCCCTTCTCACATTAATTTGAATTGCATCTGCTGCTGTGGCAACATCCTAAGTCATTGATGGATATGTGTAGTATAATTCCCACCAAGTTACAAGCTCCCTGAGGAAGTCTTGAGTCTGCTCTAGCTTCCCTTATTTTCTCACACATAATCTCACAGATGTGATGGTTGACCTCTACCCACCTGCATCATCATATCCAGGATGGCATCCAGACCTCCTTCCCTGTTGACTATGTCCTGGTGCATCCCATTTGGGGCACAAAAGTAAATTTCATTTTGTCCTCTTCTGTCTCTTAAGGGCAACAGCTTGTTAGCCATTCTCTATTTCCATGATTCCTTTTGGCTAACTGTAACCCAGTTCATCACACACTACCTGGCACAGGGGCCCAATAAGTAGTTGGTGACAGTAAATAGTTGGTGACAACAATGTATCAGGGAACTCTCTAATCTATCCTGGTTTCAGCTGAAATGCCTGTTGTTACACCCTTAAGAGTATCTTCAGATCCAACATCTCTGCTATTTCTGGATTGCAGTTGAGGCAAGAGAATCTTTGGTAAGTTTGGGAACACTTATACCTGAATCATTTCTCCATCCAGGTGAACTTGAGAGACTCTCCCACTAAAGGCCTTGCCTTCTCTGAGAGCACTGTCACCACTTCTTCTAGGGTGACCAACTCATGCAAGTTTGACAGAGATTTTCCTGGGTTTACAACTAAGCAGCTCATATTCCAGAAACCTAGACCTCTAATTTATCTTCAATAGTTAGAGGCTGGAGGAAGGGGTATGTTACTGTCTGTCTTCCTTTTTGTGCTCACAATCACTTCCTTCTCTTACCTCACCATAAGACAATAGGTACTTGCTCTCCAATTTTAATCCCTAGGAAAATCTAATGATATCTACAACATCTACTTTCTTCCCTACAAAAATCCCTAAGGTAGAGAAACACAAATGCTGATTACTCCCTGATAACCAAAAAAGTGGAAGGAACTACGAAAGAAAAAGATTAACTAATTAACATGTCATGTACATAAATTATTTAGCCCAATGCCTGATACATAGTAACTGGTAACAATTATGATTCCAAAGTGCCAGATGCAGTCAAAGCAAAATAACATGCAGATGTTGCCCTCAGTGATCTCATACTCTTGTAGAAGAAACAGATAAGAAAAGAGATAGGGGGGGAAAAAACAAAATAAAAAGAGAAGAGATAGATGTGTCTGGTCTAACTAAAAATCATATTTTAATCATATAATACCTGACTCAAGGTATTATAATAACAACTCTAACCTGATATATGTAAGATGGACAAAATTTTTTCAAGTCAAGAAAAATTAATAGAAGAGAACAAAAGATCTGCAGGGTATGACAGGGGACCACTTGCAACAGCTGGGACACAAGTGCATGACACATGTTTATTACCCAGTCTATGTGTGTTCAGATTTTGTACTTTCTCCTCTAGGAGAGCTCTTGCTCACATCATTTCTAAGGAAATTCCAAATATTCCTTTGTGACTAAAATGAAATTCTGCTTCCTGTCTGGAAATGAAGCAAGAGATTATTTCTCTAGATGCTTATTTTATCGATCTCAGAATACATTTTAGCATTTTGAGACCTCTCATCATCTAAGCTAATGGGAACTAGGTTCTCTTGCACTTTTCTAATTAGGTCAATAAACAAATATACTAGACAAATGCAATCTTTGCAAGCATTTGCTAGCTGTGCATCTAAAGATTGCCCCGGAGACCCTCACTTTAATTAGATTCAGTAGGGGGTCTAGACACTTTCATTGCCTTTAGAATTTTCCAATGTCCCACTTTGAGTGTAAATTTAGGAAACTGTGGCTAACACATAACTTCAAAATGAAACATATAAAAATATAGATCTATTTTTTATCATTTGTGCAGTATCCTTGCTAAAGCTCTGTTTAGTGCTCTGCTTTTCAAACATTTACTTCCCAAATTTAGGGAATTCAGTTCTGCCACAACATTGTTCATAAATGAAAACTGACAATAGCTCAGAAGGATAATTGCAAATGGGCAGATCAATAAACTATGGGCATCCATCAATTTTGTATAGTGCCATTCAGTGTATAGACCTACATGTATATATTGACACAGAAATATCAATTGGTAGGACAATATGCACATAAAATCACAATTCTATTTTTGAGTACATACACAATTAGAGATAAGGATACACTGTTAACATTATTTACATCTGAGTTAAGGGTATAATTAATTTAATTAATTAATTTCATCAGTGGTAAAATTTTTATATCTGAATAGTCTCTTTTGTACATTGAATGTAAATTTCTGGCATGTGAATAAATGGCATAATTAATACTAAATAAAATATTATAAATTTAAAGATAGAAATTATTTTCTGTTATAGTAAAGAATTGCTATTGACTTTATTACCAAGAGGACTTGGAGAGTGACTCAGTACTAGAGGAGGTGCTTAAATTAGAGTGATTTAGAGCATACCAGACCCAATGGGACCCTAGAGACCCAACTCTATTCCTTCATACAATGATGCAAGAGCTAAAGCCCTAGAAGCCAAAATGTCTTACTCTAAACCCTACTATTCATCACTGTAGTAACTGGATTTCTGTCTCACATTTGAATGCTTTTCTATGTATTACAGTCTTAATTAGAACTGCTAACATAAGTCAATCAATCAACTTTGTGCCTTTCACAGAGCTAGTCACTAAAGACTACAGAATAATTTTTAAATGCATCTACTCATAAATAAAAGCAAATACGTTTTGGGAAATTCCTAGTATAAGCCAGGCTTGGCTTGGTGGTTCACAAGTTTGGGGTTTGGCTGAGATGGTTGGGATGATTCAATTCTCTAGCTACAATCTCCCATCCTCCTGCCAGATAGTTCAGGCTAGTTCACTTGGGTCCAAGAAGAGCAAGTGGAAACTGCAAGGTCTCTTGACCACTAGGTATAGAACTGGCACACTGCCATTTCACCACATTCTCTTAGACAAAGCAAATCAAAACGCCACCCTAACTTCAAACAACATGAAAATGGCCTCTGCCCCTTGAAGAGAGCAGTTGTGATGAGTTGGGGCCATGTTTGCAATCAATTACATTTATGTAAGAAAGGCACTCAGTCTCTGCAAGAGTAACCTAGTGTAACTCAGTATTCTTCAGGGCACCCCATGTTAAAGATGAGCATTGATGCAGGACAAGCAAATAATGCTTGATAATTGAGTCCCAGAAAGGGGATTTGGACTTGGGTAGAATAAGACCAGAACTATGGATTTTGACCATGATTCTTCACCGCCTAACTCAAAGAGTAGCTCTTCCAAGATGTTCTTATATTTTGAGTCACCACAGTAACACCTGGGTCACCCTACCATACTTTGCTATGCAGTAAAGTCATTTTTCAAATTTGATCCCCTAAATTCAGGCTACCTGAAGACAGGCCCTATGAACTGTCAATCACTATATTTCCAAAAGCACCCAGCAAAGACAGTACCCTGGAATGCATTCACTTTACTCTAAGACATTTGCTGAGTTTGGTCTGTAGTTTTTCACCTATTATTCCATCTTTGGCAGACTTTTAAAACAATGAATATCTGCTTTACAAATGTAATTTGAAAATTTTCCTTCATTTATTGTACCATGATATTTAAATAATTTAAATGTCATTAGAATGATTTCTTCCTTAAAATTATGGTAAAATTTTTATCTAAAACAATTTATATCTATATAGGTTTGTAATCTTTGGTACTTTCAGGTATTTTTCTATAATAATAAACTTGTTCAAATTTCCTCTCTGTACCAGGATTAGTTTCAGTAATTTATATTTCCCTAAGTCATGTCTTTCTTTAAGACTCTATAATATAAATTTGTGTAAAGTAAACTCCAATAATTATTTTAATTTATTTCTCCTGCATTTGTGTTGATTTCCCCCTTATTACTCCTAATTTGGGATATTCATACATTTTTAGTCATTTATTTATTTTAAAGTTTATTATCTGATGGTTTTCAATTTTATTATTTTTTTCCAAAGGATTCAAATCTTGCAATTAGATATAAACTTTGCCATGTTTCTAATTTACTAATGTAATTTTTCTACTTAAAAACATATTAATTCTAAAATATTAACACTCATACAGAAAGGTGAAAGGGATATGAAAGATAAATATACAGCTTCATGAATTATTATGTACTTAAAACTTATGTAACCACCACTCAAGTCAAGACATAAAACATTTATAGTAACCCAAAGCCCCCAGACATGATCTTTTCCTGCTATAATATCATTCCTCCTCCTTAGAGCCAAACATGCTGACTTTTATGGTAATCATTCATTGCTTTTCTTTATAATAATTTTAGCACCAATATAGGCAACCTAAACACTATAATTTGTCTTTGCCTATTTGGGGAATTTTTTATAGATGGAATCACACAGTATGTATACTTAGATAATTTCATGTTAGCTATGTACAACCAAGGGCTGTTAATTTTGCTACAAAATAAAATTCCATTCTATGAATGCAGATTGCACTATTTACATATTTTATCTTTTAATGAAATTGGTAATCTTTCCAACATTTGACTATTGCAAACAATGTTGTGAAGTGTACCCTGATGTACATATGCTTATCTTCCTCCAGGCAAAAGTCCTTAAACCTTAGATCCATGGATAGAATTTACAGAATACATAAAATTAAGAAAAAAATTACATCTTTATTTTTACTAACTTCCAATTGAAACACAACATTTTCTTCCATTATGAATGTAGATAAAAGAAAAACACTATACTGTACCTGTAACTTTGTCACAAGTAGCTTTGCATTTTTGTCACTAATAGAAATAAGATATTTTGTCTCTCATAATGATTGTAAATACCTAGAACTATCACTTGTGGTCATCATTATTTTAAAATTACAGTAGTTATTAGATATACTATGAGTTTCTGTTATTTAATATGTTGACAAAGATGGACAACTTTTACTATAACACAAACTTATTCTTTTGATATTTGATAGCTATACTCCAATACAGTTGTTGCCACTTGTAAATTCTATGTATTTTATTTTATATGTTAAAAAAAACTTTCACATTCTTATGAGAAGGGGTCCCTAGATTTTACCAGTCTGCCAAAGGTTACATGGAACAAAATTGTTTACTATCCCACAGTGTGTTAACTGGAAGAAGATTAAAATCCGTAGATCAATCAGGGATGAGCTAGGCTAAGCTGCAGAACAAACAACTCCAAACTCTCAGTGGTTTACAACAGCAAAGATTTATTTCTCACCCACTCTCCATCTCCATGAGTTATTCGAGGAGTTAGGGCTCTCACTCAGAGCCCTTCCCAGAGGGCTGGGAAGCTAGAGTTTCCACCATCTGAAGAATGGTGGCTATGACAGGGGAGATAGAAGATGGCAAATCATGCATTGGACCTTAAAAGCATCATGCAGACATGAGAAACACTCTGCTTTTCCTCACATTTCATTGGTCAAAGCAAATTACATGGTTATACTAAACTTAAGGAGGGTAGAAACAAGAATTCCCTCAAGTGTCCAAAAGGGAAAAAGCTAAAAGTACTGGTAAACAGCACCTTTGACTATCACAGTGTTATATTTTCAATTTTATTATACATATGTCCTACTTATTACCAAAGAAGTCTACAGTTTCCCATTGAGTTGCTTTAAAATTTCTTTTTTGATTACTCCTGAGGTGTGCCCTTTTTTATAAGAGTACTAGTCATTCAAATGTCTTTTTTTAATTTTTATTTATTTATTTTATGACACAAAGTCTCACTGTGTTGCCCAGACTTCAGTGCCATGGTGCAATCCATAGGTCACTATAGTCTCGAGCTCCTGGGCTCAAGCAATCCTCCCACCTCAGCTTTCCAAAATGCTGGAACTACAGACTTGAACCACTGTGCCTGGCCTTTACAAATTATATGCCCTTTTTTAAATTAAATTGTCTCTTTTTAATTGATTTTTTCCTCACATTTATTTAACTTATATGTTATGTTTTTCTTCCCACTGTTCCTCATATATTTTGTCCTATGCCTTTGTTTTAAGGAGACAGTGTTTCATTAAAGTGTTTTAAATCATAGAGATAAATGAGGTGATAATTTTTATCTCCTCCATATTGATATAAATATTTTATAAGCAATTTTTTCCCAATTTCTTCCATCATCTGTTATTTTTGTTTTGTGTCATTATTAGTACTTTGTGAAAGACCAGTTTTTGGTCTTTTTATCATATTTATTACTCACATTTGAAGAACTTTTCCTGAATCAGCTGAAAGCAGGTAGTTGAATGAGAAACCTTTCAGAAATTCTTGTGAGACAGAGTGTTATGCATGTGATTGAGCCTCAACTTCTTCCCAGCCAATCAAGACTGGCCCCTGTGACTTGCTCACATTATGAGTCTTTTTAAAATTCCATCATCAATAAACAGTTTCTTATATTAATGCTCATATTTTTAGGCTTACCATTAGGGTTCTAGGAAACTCCTGCTGCCAGGTCATGTATCTAATGCCTAGTGTTGTGAATAAAGAATTGTTAGTTTTGTATCTGAAGTCATGACATACCTAGGGAAGTGCTCTCATTTGAGTTTCTCTAAGAGTTGTCTTTGAGTCTTCCCACATCTCTGGTTATATAATACTATAATCATTTTGTTTATTTGTGGCGTAATTTTCCAGGTGTATCTCAGTTTCACCAAAACAGAGTGTCTTTTTATTTCTTTTCCTAGTTTTTAAGATTACAAAACGCTGAAACAGAAAGTACCAACTTTCCAAAACATTTTCAAACTAGACATGTATTAGAGGTTGAAAATGAGTGATATGCTCAAGTTTGCATTTTAATAGTATTCATGAAGAACTATATTAAGAATAAAGACAAAGTAATGACCAGTTAGGAGGCTGTGTCAGTAATCCTGTCAGTTGATAGTAACAACTTGTGAAGCAGGATGGTGACATAGAGCAGGATTTGGACTCAATCACCATAAATTGAGGGACAGTTTAATATGGGGACTGAAGAATGGAAAGGAAAAAAGATGTCTTCAAGCTCCTAGCATATTCAAAGAATTGAGATTCTTTTTCTCATATTTTGATCAGAATGAAGAGTATATTTCTCTGCAAAATGCCCCTAAAACATATGCATAGGTATTGAGATAAGAACACCAGTGCTATTTAGGACATGAGACATTGTTGTTGCATAACAATGATGCTGAAAGAGATATTATTTCTACAGTACCTATCCCTTCTGGGGGCTTTCTTTATTAAAATTCCTAAAAACTCACTAACTCTCTGTTCATGTTTGAAATATTCCAACCCCTGACAGTCTAACTACTTTTAAGCATGTGACTGGTGAGTTAATCTCATCCACACGTTGTACTTACCTATGTTTAAAACATAAAGCTTTATTCCATTTCATAAAGTTTTATTCCATCTCATAAAGATAAATTGATGATTATGTAGATGCATCAACTGGAAATAGATCAAAGACTGCTATAAATGAACAATGTGAATGATGGTAATTTTAAAATTTGGTAGGATTAATTCAAATTCTAAGAAAGATTAAGCAAAAAGGACAACACCTGCCAGAAACAACTAAAAATTAAAAATAAATAAAACAGTAATATTCAAGACAAGTTTCAGGGAACATTAAATAGATCCTTGAAAGATAGGAAACAAACTAGTCAAGATCAACAATTGTTTTTAAATTTGTTTAGGTTAAACTTGTATCCAAGACAGAATAGAAATTATTCATTGTACCTTCTTGGACCATCACAGGATAAAAGTTGAACTCAACAGCAACAGAAATCTTCATACTCAAACAAAGTCATGGAAACTAACCTTAGGCAGAATGATAGCTGGGTCAAAGACAAGATTAAGAAGGAAATTATCATCATCTTGGTGCCCATCGCTCAGTGGTTAGGGTGTTGGCCACATATACCAAGGCAGGCAGATTTGAACATGGCCTGGGCCTGCTAAACAACAATGACAACTACAAAAAACTAATAGCTGGGCATGTGGTGGGCACCTATAGTCCAAGCTACTTGAGAGGCTGAGGGAAGAGAATCACTTAAGCCCAAGAGTTAGAGATTGCTGTGAGCTATAACACCATGGCACTCTACCAAGGACAACATAGTGAGACTTTGTCTCAAAAAAAAAAAAAAAAGGAAATCATCGAATTTTTAAAACAAAATGATAATGAAGGCACAAATTATCAAAACCTGTGAGATACTGCAAAGGCAATCCTAAGAGGGAAATTTATAGCATTAGAAGCCTTCATCAAGAAAACAGAAAGAAAGTCAACAACCTAATGGGTTATCTCAAGCAACTGGAACAGAAAGAATAATCCAACCCCATATCCATCACAAGAAAAGAAATAATCAAAATGAGAGCATAACTAAATGAAATTGAAAACAAAAGAATCATTCAAAAGATCAATGAACACAAAGTTGATTCTTTGAAAAGATTAATAAGATTGATAAACCTTTGGCTAGCCTAACCCAAAACAGAAAAGTAAAATCTCTAATAATGTCAATCAGAAACAATAAAGGATAAATAACAACACATACCACAGAAATTCAAAAAATACTTAATGATTAAAAAACTCTATTCTCAGAAATATGATAATCAGGAGGAAACAAACCAATACCTGAAAGCATGCCACATTCCTAGACTCAACCAGAAAGAATTAGAAATTTTGAATAGACCTATATCAAGCAATGAAATATTTGCTATAGAAAATCTCCCAAAAAAAGAAAAGTCCGGGACCAGATGGCTTCACATCAGAATTCTACAAAACCTTTATAGAAGAACTAGTCCCTATATTACATAACCTTTATTTTTTTATTTTTTTTATTTTTTGAGACAGAGACTCAAGCTGTCGCCCTGGGTAGAGTGCCATGGCATCACAACGCACACCAACCTCCAACTCCTGGGCTCAGGCAATTCTCCTGCCTCTACCACCCAAGTAGCTGGGACTACAGTCACCTGCCCCAATGCCCGGCTATTTTTTGTTTGCAGCCATAGTTGTTGTTTGGTGGGCCTGGGCTGGATTTGATCCTGCCAGTTCAGGTGAATGTGGCTGGTGCCTTAGCCACTTGAGCCACAGGTGCTGAGCCACATACCCTTTTCAAAACATAGAAAATGAAGGAATCCTCCCCAATACATTCTATGAAGCAGATCTCACCTTAATGCCTAAGCTAGGAAATGACCCAACAAAGAAAGAAAACTATAGACCAATATCATTAATGAATATTGATGCAAAAATATTCAATAAGATCATAGCAAACAGAATTCAACAATACATCAAAAAAATTATACATCACAATCAAGTTGGTTTTATCCCAGAGTTACAAAATTGATTCAACACATGTGAATCTATAAATATAACACACCATATAAACAAAATAGAAAACAAAAACCATATGAGTCTATCAATTGATACAGAAAAAGCTTTTAATAATATCCAATATCCTTTAATGATTACAACACTTAAGAAAATCGGCTTAGATGGGACATTTTCTTAAACTGATAGAGGTCATCTACAGAAAATTCATAGCCAATATCATATTGAATGGAGTAAAATTGAAAACATTTCCACTCAGATCTGGAATTGGATAAGGATTCCCATTGTCACCACTGCTATTCATCATAGTAATAGAAGTCCTAGCCATTGCAATCAGGCAAGAGAAGGAGAGCAAGGGTATTCAAATGGGGTCAGAGGACGTCAAACTCTCACTCTTCATGGATGACATGATCTTATACCTGGAAAACCCCAGGGACTCAAGTATAAAGCTCTTAGAATTGATTGAGGAATATAGCTGTGTCTCAGGATACAAAATCAATACTTACAAATCAGTAGCTTTTATATATTACAACAACAATGAAGCCAAAAATATATCCAAGGACTCTATTCCTTTTATGGTAGTGCAAAAAAAGATAAAATACCTGGGAAATTATCTAACAAAGGACGTGAAAGTTCTCTATATTAAGAACTATGAAACCCTGAGAAAAGAAATAGCTAAAGATGTTAACAAATGGAAAAACATCCCATGCTTATGGCTGGGAAGAATGAACATTGTTAAAATGACCATACTACCTAGAGAAATCTATAAATTTAATGCAATCCCTATCAAAGCACCAATGTCATAATTTAAAGAACTTTAAAAAATAGTATCAGAATCAGACAAAAACCTCAAATAGCCAATATATTACTCATAAATAAAAACAAATCAGGAAGCATAATGTTACCAGACTTCACGTTATACTACAAATCTATAGTGATCAAAACTGCATGGTACTGGCACAAAAATAGAGAAGTAGGTATGTGGAACAGAGTAGAGAATCTAGATGCAAACCCAGCTGCATATTGTCATTTGATTTTTGATAAGGCTAAAAAAACACACATTGGGGTAAAGATTCTCTATTTAACATGCAATGCTAGAACAATTAGCTAATGAAATGTAGAAGACTGAAACTGGATCCTCACCTTTTACCACTAACGAAAATTGACTCTCACTGGATAAAAGATTTAAATGTATGACATAAAACTATAAAAATACTATAAGAGACTACAGGGGAAACTCTTGAAGATATTGGAAAGAAGAACCATAAGAGAGGACTGGAGCAAAGAGATACTCAGGACTGGGAATAGTCTGTCATCACCCAGACTGGAAAAGCTCATAATTCACAGAGGACTGGAGAGAGGGGGGTACTCAGAAGGACCTTGCCATGATGGTGTTGAATAATTAGCTCTGGTCTAAATGGAGTTCTTGCCCCACCTAACAAATAATAAAAACAAGACATAAAGGAATCAAACTGTGTCTAAGTAAGGTATGTTCCAATACAAAGCTTAAGAATGTTCATAGAAATACAAAAATTTCCAACACCCAATGAGGTAAAGTTCAGAAAGTCTTGCATCTATTCTGAGAGTCTAAGTAAGATTACCAGGCATGCAAAGAAAAGGGAAAATATGATTCATAATGAGGATAAAAATCAACCAATCACAACTGAACTAGTCAGAACAGATCAAGAATGGAAGAAAAAGTATCCAATGTACTCAGCCCTACTATGAAACTAATTTATAGCTTTCACATGAAAGCTATAACCCAATTATAGCTCAAGAATATGGGGACAGGGGAAAGGGAGGGGAGGGAGGGGGAAAGATGGGTGGAGGGAGGGTAATTGGTGAGACCACACCTACAGTGCATCTTACTAGGGTACATGTGAAACTTACTAAATGTAGAATATAAATGTCTTAACACAATAACTAAGAAAATGCCATGAAGGCTATGTTAAACAGTTTGGTGAAAATATTTCAAATTGTATATAAAACCAGCACATTGTACCCCATGACTGCCTTAATGTATACAGCTATGTCTTAATTAAAAAAAAAAGATATTGGAAATAGCAGACATGAATATTAAAACAGTTGTTATAATTGAATTCCAGATCTTTAAAAAGGTAAGCAAATATGAAATATCCAAATTAGACTTCAAGAGATGAAAAGCACAATACTGAGATGACAAATACAGTGACTGAGATGGGTTTAATGGCAGACTGAATAGTGCAGGGAGTGAAAAATAAAAAAGATGAGTACACTCTAAGAAATTATCCAAAAGGGAACAAAGAGAGAAAAACATTCCAGTTTGTACAAATAATCAACACATTGAATCCTATGATGACATAAATGTATTCATGACCTATGTACAAATGACTTAATAAAAAAATAATAATAATAAATAAATAAATATACATATATATATATCACATTTTATTGGTCTCCTCTTGAATTGATAGATGCTTAGGTTGTTTCTACATCTTTGCAATTGTGAATTGAGATTCAATAAACATTCAAGTACAGAAAAAAAATTAAAATAACCTCAGTAAGTTCTGTGACCACTTCAAGCATTATGAGATATATTAAGGAAAAAAGAGTGGGAACAAAAGATATTTTGAAGAAATAATAACTAATTTCTCCAAATTCGATGAAAACTATAAAATCACAGATTCGAGATCAATAAACTCCAAACACAAGAGACATGGAAAACATGACATCAAAGCATATGATAATCAAATTGCTCAAAACCAGTGATAAAGCTTATGCTCAGAAATACTTTATTTTTTTTAATTTTTATGTCTTAATTCTATTTTTCCATAATGTTTTTGAGAGTCCCCTCATATAAACTATTAAAATTTTAAAACCCTAATTTCACAAAGAAATAAAAAAACTATAAATCTGGCTCAGTGCCTGTAGCACAGTGGTTACAGCACCAGCCACATACACTGAGGCTGGTGGGTTTGAATCCAGCCCTGGGCCAGCTAAACAACAATGACACTTGCAACAAAAAAATAGCCAGGTGTTGTGGCAGGTGCCTGTAGTCTCAGCTACTTGGGAGGCTGAGGCAAGAGAATCGCTTAAGACCAAGAGTTCAAGGTTGCTGTGAGCTGTGATGATACAGCACTCTAACCAGGATGACAGCTTGAGACTCTGTCTCAAAAAGAAAAAAAAAAAAAAAAAAAAAGCTATAAATCACCCCAAATAGCCATCAAGAGCAAAATGGACAATGTGGTATATATAAAAATGAATGAACTACAGCTGCACACATCAATACAGATAATGTAAGATTATGTGTAGTAAGTAAATTAATTTAGTAAGTAAATTTATATCATATAAGAATATATTCAGTATCTTTCCATGCATATAAAGTACAAAAAACAGTCAAAATCTTGGCAACATTTATCTGTAGTATACAAATATACATGTTACAATTTTAATAACAAGGACATTATTAATATAAACTTTAACAAATTATTATCTTGAGAAGGAAGAAGTGAGATAAAATTAGGGAGGAATCTATGCAAAGTTTCTAAAACCTAATAATACTCTATTTCTTATTTCAGATAGTGATGTTTCTGCATAGATGTTAATATTAATATTATCTAGGAAATATATCATGCTAGAAATTGTGGCAAAAGTTAAAGACTGCCAATATTCTCTCAATAGAGAATCTAGAAATGTAAATAAACTCAACTTTTTAGGAAAAGACATGCAAACAATTAAAATTTTTCCAGAGTATAAGAGGAAAGAACATTTCCAAAATATTTCTAAAATACCAACCCATGAAAGATAGCATAAAATAAAACAATGTAGAAGCCTAGCCAAACTTATGATATTATTGCAGAAAATATGCATTAAAATATTAGCAAATCCAGTCCAATATCAGTATACTCCAATAGTACTTTCTACTCTATAATGAAAAGATGGTTAAATATAATATAATAAAAAGCTCTTAGAAATATATGAAAACTCTACATCATATACAAACATTCTAAAAATACAATATTCACATATTGTAAATTCACATATAAATTTCATTTTAATAAGCAGACATAAAATAATATTTTAGACAATATAATGAATAAAAGTTCCTATTTGCACTAACAATTTTAAAAGAGAAGCTGTTTAAGAATAATTATGATAAAATATAAACAAAACTAAAATTCCAGAAAGGCACATAAAAGAAAACCAGGAATTATATATCTTAAACTAGCTATAAGAATTCAATATTTTCAAGATTTCTATTAGGTCTTAATTGAAACTAAAACATTACTATATGATTCCATGCAAATGTAATATGCAAACGACTGTACAGTGGCAGAAAGCAGATCAGCTGTTGCTTGTGAATAGATGGGGAAGAGGGGAAGGTGCTCAAGGATAATTTGGGTGGGGTGGTAGGTATATTCGTTATCTCTTCTGTGAAAATATCACAGTTATATATACATTTGTTAAAACTTACCAAATCATATACTTTATTGCATGTTAATTATACCTCAGTGGTAACCATTTCTGTGATGGTCAGTTTTATGTGTCAACTTGGCTAGACTATAGCTTCCAGTTATTCAACTAAACACTAATATAGGTGTTGATATGAAGGTATCTTGTAGATGTGATTAAAGTCTATATTAAGTTGGAATATCATCCTATATAATACTGGCCTGATTCAATTAATTGAAAGGCTTTAAGAGCAGAGCTGCGGCTTCCCTGATAGAGGAGGAAATTCCTGTGGGTAGCAGCTTTAGCTCCTGCCCAAGAATTCCAAACTGACAGCCTTCCCCTACAATCATGTGAGCCAATTCCACAATAATTCTTTTTTTTTTTTTTTACAGTTTTTGGCCAGGACTGGGTTTGAACCCACTACCTCTGGTATATGGGACTGGCACCCTACTCCTTTGAGCCACAGGTGCTGCCCCACAATAATTCTTTTAATATATACACATCCTGTTGGTTCTTTTTCTCTTTCTGAGACTCTCTCTCTCTCTTCCCCTCCATTCCCCTCACAGCTAATTAGGTCAGCTAATAAATAGATCTGGGACTCTTCAGATTCAGTAACTGTTACTACTCAACACCCGACCCGACTCCTTCTTTCTGGGCCTTCCTGATGCTTCCTGATCCTCAAGGTGCACAGCCTGAAAGAACAGAGGGGAGAGAAAGCAATAGTGCTGGGAGTGGTGGAAGGCCAGGGCAGGGCCAGCCTAGACTGGATTCAGATCACATTTCTAGGATAATTTTTTAACTATCTGGTACTGGCACAAGTGTAAAAAAAAAGGAGCAGTGGAATAGAGTAGTCTTTAATGCCTATAAACATAAAATACAAGAAAGTATATTTAAAATAAGCAGTGAAAAAAGTGGTAGAAATATAGATATTAAGAGAAATATTGGTAGAATTGGTTAACCATGTGTTCCAAAAAAAAATAAGAATAAAATATTAAACCCCCTTTCTTATTTTTGACTCCAAATAAATCTTAGTTAAAACCATCTGAAGAAGTAAGGAAAGAATGATAGCAATACTAGAATTTTAAAATGGAAATTTTTCTTCAAGTAGGAGAAATGAGAAAGCCCTACCAAAACTTGATAAAAAAATTTAGAAGTCATATTTAAGACATGAATGTCATTTTGTCATATAAAAGAAAAAAAACTTCTGTCAGGATTAAAAAAAATCATCAAATCCAAATCCTTTTGAGAAAGCAAATAAAAAGCTTAGAGAAAAATATGCCATTTTTATAATAGACAAAATTAACTTGCCTTAATTATCAAAAACTTATCAACAAGGAAAACTATTTATCAAAAATATGCTACCCTCCTGTGGTTCAAAGGAGTAAGGCACTGGCCCCATATGCCAGAGGTTACCAGTTCAAACCCAGCCCTAGCCAAAAACTGCAAAAAACAATATGCTGCCCATAACAGCAAGGGCTACAGTTGGACAATATCTAAGTTCTCCTATGTAGGGCCACAGTTCCCACTGCAGACCCATCCTACATCTATAATTCTTTCTGTGTTCCATTCCTTGCCCCTTTGGTCTTCCTACTCTTAATAACTGCCTAATATTGTTTCTCCTTTATCCTAGGCACACATATTCTCTTCCATTATATTTTTAAATAAGCTTGGTTCTGCTGGAATAATAACAGATTCTCTTGCACTATCCAGTTGAAATATGTTATGAGCAACCAAAACAAGTCACAACCATAATTTTAAATTTGTTATTTGCTATATTTAAAAGGTAAAAAGAAACATGTGAAATTAATTTTAAAATATGTTTTATAATGTTTTATTGAAGTCATCCAAAATATTATCTCAGCATATAATCAATATTAAAATAATCAATGAGGTACTTTACTTTTTGTTTGCTAAATCCAGTCTGCATTTTACACACCTAGATTTACTCTATTCAGACTTCCCATATTTCAACTATTCAATAGTTCATGTGGCTAGCAACTACAATACTGGGCACAGCAGAGCCAGATTTTCAAGTATATTGACACAATAATATTGACGCATATTATTAACAATTTTTAAAGTTTCCTCCATAACTATGGCTATGCCCTTTCTACGGTTTTAATGTTGGACATACTATTTTTTTCTTGTTTTCAGTTTAGGTTTTTCTGTATCAAATTCCAATTGGGTTTCTCTGTATTTTAGTTCTGTATTTTGTTCCAACTATTGTTTATCAGTATTGTTTCTTGTATTGTTGGTATCAATTTTTGTTAATTTCTCAGTCAGACTACCAAAGTTTTATTTTTATGTCTTTCCAAAAGAATATATTTTGGATTTATTGATCAATTTTTTGTTTTTTTTCTATACATGTGTGTTTCATTGATGTGGTGTTTTTATATTTCTTAACATTTTCCTCTATTCTTTCTGGGTTTGCTTTTTGTTCTTTCCCCACGTTCTTTGGGTAATTTCTCAGTTTTTAAATTTTCTAGAGTGAACATAAAGTGTTTTTAACATGGCTTCTGCACATGTGCTATTGGGTACTTGATAGGCCCTTTTAATCTGAAAACTGAGTCCTCCATGAGATTAGCAGCGTCTTCTCCTCCTATTCCTGCTCTTCTGTCTCCCCCTTCTTTTTCTCTCCTGTTCTTCCTCTTATTCCTATTTCTTCCTGTCTTCTCTTCTTCATGGTTTTTATTTCCATCCCTTAAGTTACTGGGTTTCCTCCTTTTGTATATCTTTCTTCACAGATACAAGAGCTTCTGATTTCTTCTCCCAGTGTTTTACTATTTGTCTCTCATATTCAGTCTTTTTGTCATTTGTCTCAATATTCTCAGATAGTATTTCTCAAACTTGAGTAATAAGTATTATCTTTTTAAGGTAATACATAAATAAAATAAATAAACAAATAAATAAACCACAATGGGAAAAAAACCCTTTTAACATAAAATAGAAAATGTATTTCTCTCTTAAGGTAAAAAAAAAAGAATACTTGAAGAATAAGTGTTATAAGTGTTTGTCTTTTAACATAAAAAATACCCATAAGACACCAAAAGCATATCCAGACCCAGTTTCAAAAGCAGTCTCTTTTTAGGTCAATAAATCAGTTTTCCATCCTACTATTTTGGCTTTCTGGTGAACTGGCATTTTTATTTGTTTACCTTTAATATCTGTGGTCATGTTCACAGTAGCCTATTTTGACTTGACTAAGGGTAGATATCTTGACTCTAAAGATTCCATTTGTGATGTTTTTTAGGTCCTATTAACTAGCAGCCTTACAAGTTTTTCATGTTGAGAAATTTTGAAAAACAGCTTTTAAAAAAAAGCTGAATATAAAGCAGGATGACAAGAGGTGGCTCTAGGAGAGAAAATTAAAGAGAAAATAAATCCCCTGTGCACTCTACGTGATTTGGTCTTGTTTTCTCATTACCACATTGGCAGCCTCGAGTTTCCTGCCTTTCCAGATAAAAATGAGCCCTTAGTAGTGTAAAATATAAGTAGAAATGAAAGGGAGAACAAATACAGCAAAATAACAAAAAGAGGGTAAGAAAATAAGAAGAAACAAAATTATAAACTTAAAGTAGCAATAGAAAAAGGATAAAAAGAGAAAGAATTTTTTATCATAAGGACGTTTGCACTAGACTGTTTATCACAGCTCAATTTACAAAAATGTGGAAGCCTAAATGCCCACCCACTCAGGAATGGATTAACAAGCTGTGGTATATGTATGTCATATACCACAGAATGATATTAATAGAATACTATTAATGGTATTAATAATAGAATACTATTCAGCCATTACAAAAGATGGAAACGTTACATACTTTGTATTAACCTGGATGGAGATGGAACACATCTTCTTAGTAAAGCATTCCAAGCATGGAGAAGCAAGCAACTAGTGTACTCTATTCTAATATGAAAGCAGAAGATGAACTAATAGAAGGTGGGGTACGAGAATGAGCAAATGGGTGGCAGACACCTGGGCTGCCATTGTAGGAAGAGTCAGACTCCCTAGACTGCGATCTCTTGGCCTCCTTGAGCCAAATCACTGCTGTGGATAGGTAGGTCCCCAGTGGCCTAATGCACACTTGACTCTGTCCCACCCGCTGAGATCAGGCTTCCGCTCTTGGGGCAAGCTGAATGGCTCCTGCTTCCCAGGGGATTTATTGAGAGGAGACTCTATGAGAATTGCCTTCTAAAAATTCTGGAGACCTTTAAGACCCCAACTAACTAAGGGGTGAATGCTGAGGAAACAATCAGGCAGTCACCAAGGGTCACTAAGTCAGGAAGATAGGACAAGTCATCTTCAGAATCTAGAGAATGGTATCCACAGTGTTCTGCATATCCTAAAACCACAGTGACACCTGGTGTCCTGGCAATATATTTGCATATTATTCATATGGAATATAACAATTTTATATCTTTCTATCTATACCTATATCTATATATAATTATATATATATGCCTATTATAGTTTCTGCCTTCTAATATATATAAATATATTTTTTCTTTGTTGCTGAGGTTGTTTCTGTTTTTGCTATTTGAGCTTTTTGGTTTTGTTTTGCTAATTTGGTTGGTTGGTTCTATTCTCAATTTCTATTGTACTTCCATAACTACCAAGGGTGCCTGTATTTATTTTTATGGTATTTTAGCCTCATTTATTCTTTCCCTCTTACTTCTCTTCCTTTTTCTTTCAATACAGCAGTGGTTCTCAACCTTTCTAATGCCATGGCCCTTTAATACAGTTCCTGTGGGTTGCAACCCACAGGTTGAGAACCTCTCTGATAGAGATTTCTCTGTTTTTCTCGTCTTTCTCACATAAGTCACTCATACAAAAGCTAAGCTATCCCCCCCATTGTTTGTTTAATCTTTTTTCTTTCTTTTTTTCTCTTCCTTCTCTCTCCTTTATTTGTTACAATTGTGTTTTTAATTTTCTTTATCTATTCTTATTTTTCCCCCCTTTTCTCTGAGTGCTGAGTTGGCATGACACTGGGCTGGCTGGGAGGTGACAGCAGTGATCTGGCTCACGGAGGCCAAGAGATTGTAGTCTAGGGAGTCCGTCTACATTTGCCCTGGGGAAGACAGTATTGTCAATGCAACACTATTGAATTTTTCTTTTTCTTATTTACTTATTTATTCTTTATTTCTTTCTTGTCTTTGTTTTTACTCTTTTATTTGTCTTCTTATATTTGACAGAGGTAGGATTTGGCTTTGCTCAGGCTGGCAAGAAGCTCCTGATTTTGAGGAACCCACCCAGCCCAGCACCCCCAAATCCTTGAGTTAGAGGTATGGCCTTAGCACTGTGCCAAACAATACTATTTTTCCTGTCACTCTCATCCTCTCTTCCTGTCCTCTTTCTCTCCTATACTTCAATTCTTTTCTTTCATCCCCTATCCTTTTTTCTTTTTCCTTCTATTTTCTTCTTTATTTCTTTTCCTGTGCTTTTGACCTCCTTGCTCTTTACACTTCACTTCTTTTTGGCCTCATACCAACAGGCCACTTCAACTTCTAAACTCTGAGTTAAGATAATTTAAAACAAAGGAGAAAGTTAGAAAGAAAATCAGGGCAAGAAGTGAACAAAAAGAAGACACATGGGAAGAACCCTCAGAAAAAATTCTGGCAACATGAAAAAACAAATCAGTGCAATTCCTCCTTGGGACTATGCAGGAGCATAGGACTGCACCTTTGCTGTTGCAAAGGACTCCACCTATAAAGAATTATTGGAGTTGAGAGAAAGGGAATTTATAATATGGATGATAAAGACAACAAAGAGAATGGACAAAAAAGTAGAAAACAGAACCAAAAGATGGATTAGAGACGTGAAGAATATAGACTGGATACGACAGAGCTTAAGGAACTAAAGGAGACAATCACAGACTGTAAAGATGCCATAGAAAGTATCAAAAATAGACTAGTCCATGGAGAAGAAAAAAATCTCAGAGCTAGAGGATAAAGTTCTTGACTTAATTCAAGTAAAGAAGTAGAAGAGAAAAAAAGAAAGAGAAGAACACTTGCTCAGAGAACTATGGGACTTCATGAAGCATTCATACATACAAATAATAGGGATCCCTGAATGAGAAGAAGACTGTCCCAAAGCAATGGAAGCCCTACTGGAAAATATTATAAATGAAAACTTTCCAAGTTTCATTAAGACTTAGACAAACCACTTTTAGAGGGATATCAAACCCAAGTCAACTCAACTCAGAGCTTTTTTAAGACACATAGTAAAGAACCTCTCCAAAGTCAAGACAAAGGACAAAATTCTGCAAGCATCTAGGAACAAGAGGCAACTGACTTACAGGGGCAGAGTCATTAGGGTAACAGCAGACTTTTCAGTTGAAACTTTCTAAGCCAGAAGAGAATGGTTATCTACGTTTAACCTTCTTAAACAACACAATTTTAAGCCCAGAATTCTGTATCCTGCCAAACTATGCTTCCAAATTGGTTGAGAAATCAAATCTTGGGCAGCACCTGTGGCTCAAAGGAGTAGGGTGCCAGCCCCATTGGCCAAAGGTGGCAGATTCAAACCCAGCCCCAGCCAAAAATCGCAAATAATAGTAATAATAATTTTTAAAAACAGATTGAGAGAAATCAAATCTTTTGCTGATATGCAAACAGTGAGTAAATTTGCCACAACAAGACCAGCTCTATAGGAAATACATAGATTTATTCTCAACACTGACCATCACAATGGACCATCAGCAAAGTAAACACCCAGAAGCTAAAGGTCAAAACTTAGCTTCCACAATGCTGCAAACGATAAATCCATACAAAGAACTTTCACAAAATAAGATTAATAGAACTACACCACACTTATCAAATCTCTCAATAAATGTTAATGGATTAACTTCCCCATTGAAGAGGCTTGCTGACTGGATAAAAAAGTACATCTATATACTATCTCCAGTAAATACATCTAACCTTGAAGAAAAAAATCAAGACTCGGGGTTTAGGGATAGAAAATAGTATTTCAAGCAAACAGAAATCAGAATAAAGGAAGAATTGTGACTTATTTTCAGATACAAGTGGATTTAAAGCAAATAAAGTTAGCAAGACCAATAAGGCCACTTCACATTGGTCAAAGGAACAATAAAACAAGAGGACATGTTAATTTTAAATATTTATGCACCCAACTAAAAGGCTCCAGGATTTATGAAACACCTTAATTGGTCTGAGTGATGATATCCCATAACACCATAATAACTATGGTCTATAACACTCCTCTGACAGAAATGGAAAGATCCTCTAAACCGAAACTAAACAAAGATACAAAGGACTTACCCATTAGACAAAATAGAATGAATAAACACATACAGAACACACCATCCCAAAGCTAAAGAATATACACTTTTCTCATCAGCCCATGGCACATACTCCAAAATAGATCACATGCTATGATACACATCAAAGCTCAACAAATTTAAAAGAATAGAAATTATTCCTTGTATATTTTCCACCCACAAAGCAAAAGTAGAACTCAACTTCAACAAAAACATTCATCCCCACACAAAGGCATGGAAATTAAAAAATCTTATGCTGAATGAGAGTTGGGATCAAGATGAGATAAGGAGGAAATGGTTAAATTCCTCACACATAACAACAATGAAGCTGCAAGTTACCAAAACCTGTAGTATATAGCAAAAGCAGCCTTTAGAGGGAAATTTATCATAGTAGATGCCTCCATTTGAAAAACAGAAAGAGAGGGCAACAACAAACTCATGAACCATCTTATAAAAAATGAAATAGAGAACAATCTAATCCCAAATCCAGCAAAAAAAAAAGAATTAATGAATATTTAATCAGAGATTAATGAAATTGAAAACAAAAAATAATTCAGAAATTTAATGAAACAAAAAGTTGGTTCTTCAAAAAATAAATAAAATTGATAAACAGTAAGCTAGAAACAGAAAAGTAAAATCTCTAATAACCTCAATCAGAAATGATAAAGAGGAAATAACAACAGATGTCACAGAAGTGCAAGAGATTATCTCTGAACACTAGAAAAAGTTCTATACCAAGAAATTTGACAATGTGGAGGAAATGGCTCAATACTTGTAATCACACCCTATCCCTAGACTTAACCAGGAAGGAATAGATCTCTTGAACAGACCAATTTCAAGCACTGAGATGGAAGAAACAATAAAAAACCTCCCAATAAAAAAATGCCCTGCTCCAGGTGGCTTCACATCAGAATTATACAAACCTTCCAAGAAGAGCATACACCCATACTGCAGACATTATTCAAAAAAAAAAAAAAAATTGAGAAGGAAGGAATTTTTTCCAACATTTTCTATGAAGCAAACATCAGCCTGATACCCAACCAGGAAAAGACCCAACTAAAAGGAAAACTTCAGACCAATATCCCTAATGAATATAGATGCAAAAATTCCCAATAAAATCCTATCCAATAGATTACAATGACACACTAAAAAGATTATACATCACGATCAAGTAGGTTTCATCCTAGGGATGCAAGGCTAGTTTAACATACACAAGTCCAAAATGTAATTCACCATATCAACAGAAGCAAAAACAAAGACCATATGATCCTCTCAATAGATGCAGAAAAAGCACTTGATAAAATTTAACATCCTTTTTTAATTAGAACTCTGAAGAAAATAACCATAGGTGGCACATTTCTTAAACTGATTGAAACCATCTATTACAAACCCTCAGCTAATAGCATGCTGAATAGAGTAAAACTAAAAACTTTCCATTTAGAACTGGAAATAGCAAGGCTGTCCTCTATGACCACTACTATTCAACACAGTGCTAAAAATTCAAGTCAATACAACCAGGCAAGAGAAAAAATAAAAGGCATCCAAGTGGGTGCAGAGAAGGTCATACTCTCGCTCTTTGCTGATGCATGAACATATCCTTAGAGAAGCCCAAAGACTCAACCACAAGATTCCTGGAAGTGTTCAAAACTACAGTAATGTCTCAGGATATAAATTCAATGTCGACAAATCAGTAGCCTTTGTATATGCCAATAACAGCCAAGATGAGAAGCTAACCAAGGTCACAATTCCTTTCAGTAGCTTCAAAAAAAAAAAGCAAGAAAGAAAGAAATACCTAGCAAAAGAGGTGAAGGACTACTACAAAGAAAATTGTGAAACTCCAAGAAAAGAAATATTAGAAAATATTAACAAATGGAAGAACATACCATGCTAATGACTGGGAAGAATTAACATTTTCAAAATGTCTACAGTTCCCCAAGCAATCTACAGATTCTATTCTATCCCCACTAAAATATCATTATCATACTTTCAAGATTTGGAAAAAATAATTCTTTGTTTTGTTTGGAACAAGAGAAAACCCTGTATAGCCAAGGCAATTATTAGAATAAAAACAAAGCCGGGGCATTACCCTACCAGACATCAAGCTATATTATAAGTACATAGTGATCAAAATAGCATGGTATTGGCACAAAAATAGAGACCTAGACATTTGGAACCAAATAGGAAACCATAAGATGAAACTAACATCTGACAGCCATCTGATCATTGATAAACCAAACAAGAGCACACACTGGGAAAAAGAATCCCTATGCTGGAAGAGCTGAATAACCACATGTAAAAGACTAAAACTGGACCCACACCTTTTATCTTTTACAAAAACTGATTCAAGATAGATTTAAAAAATTATATCTAAGGCATGAAACAATAAAAAAAAAAAAAAACCTTGAAGAAAGTGTGGGAAAAATTATTGAAAATGTTGGCCTGGGGAAAGGATTTGTATGAAGAAGGTTTCCATGGCAATTACAACAACAACAAAAATAAATAAATGGGACCTAAGTAAACTGAAAAGCTTCTGTATAGCTAAAGAGACAACAACCAAAGCAAATAGACAATGTTCAGAATAGGAAAAGATATTTGCATATTACAAATAGGACAAAGGCATGGTAACTAGGACCTACAGAGAACTCAAATTAATTAACAAAAATGATCTAAGAATCCCAACTATCACTGTGCAAGAGACATGAACAGAACCTTCTCTAAGGAAGACAGAAGCTCAGGAGTTCGATACCAACCTCAGCAAGAGCGAGACCCTGTCTCTAAAAAAAATACCAGTCCCAGCTATTTGGGAGGCTGTTGCAAAGGCTGAAGCAAATTCTTGAGAGCAAAAATCTGAGGCTGCTGCAAGCTATGACACCACAGCCACCACCCAGGGCTATAAAGTGAGACTCTGTCTCAAAAAAATAAATAAATAAATGGCTAACAAACAAATGAAAAATTGCTCATCATCACTGATCATTAGAGAAATGCAAATCAAAACTACCCTGAGATATTACCTAACCCCAGTACGATTAGCCCACATCACTAAATCCCAAAGCTGAAGATGCTGGCACAGTTGTAGAGAGAGTGGATATACACTATTGGTGGGACTGCAAACTAATACAGGCTTTACGGAAAAAAGTATGGAGAATCTTCGAAGAACTCAAATTTGACCTCCCATTTGATCCTGCAATCCCATTACTAGCCATCTACACAGAAGGAATAAAATCATTTTATCATAAAGACATTTGCACTAGACTACTACAGCTCAGTTTACATTCGCCAAGATTTGGAAACAACCTAAATGCCCATCAGCTCAGGAATGGATTAATAAATCGTGGTACATGCATATCATAGAATACTGTTCAGCCAAAGAAAAGGTGGTGACTTCACATCTTTTGTAATATTCTGGAGGGAGTTGAAACACATTCAACTCATTTTTAGTAAAGTAACATAAGAATCAAGAAATAATTATCCAATGTACTCGATACTAATATGAAGCCAGTAGACAATCTCATGCAAGCCCACATAGGAGAAAAAATCATTTCAATTCAAGTTGGGGGAGGGGTAACAAGGGAGAGGGAGGGGGTTCAATGTTCTCACTGAATGGGCATGGGATGGTAGTGTTTGGCACAACTTTTGGGTGTGGGACATAACTACAAGAGGTATTCTACCTAAAAATAAATCAAATATTTTGACCTGGTTGTACCCTCATATTAACCTGAAATAAATTTACTTTCTAAAAAAAAAAAAAAATGAAAGAAAGAAAAGGTCCATGAGGCAAAGTCTAAGACAAACTAGCACAAACTTCCAGTTGTCCTCTCCCAGTGTAGTTATACTGATGTGAAAGAATATGTGACATGTGTAATTGTTTGCCAACCAGGGAAACTCAGACATGCCTTGAGTCTAGGATTTTTACTGGTATTCAGCATGTAGCATTTACATCACTGACTTCAGCTTCTCAGTGAGTACCAAGGACTTAGACATACAAAAGCAAGCACTCATCCTAAATAGCATCACTAACACTATAATAGCATGGCACAAGGCTTAGGTATACATTATTCTCACAGGCAGACTCTCTCAATGGTTCAGAACCCACTCGTCTAGAAGTCAGCCCAAGGCCAGTTCCCCAAATGGAATGAAGGAAAATCAATTCCTCTAACGAGGAAGTGAATAACTGTTCCCAAGAAGGGCCTTCTTGGGAATGTGCAGGGATTGAGCAACCCAGACCTGCTGAGTTAACTCTTTCTTGCCTGACAGAGTGGAAAAGAAGTACAAGAAAATGGGCACAAAGCAGAAAAACTAAAAATATTAAAGAATTAAATAATGAACATTAAAAAAAATAGGACACTTCAGTAATGAAAATTATTAAATCAATTTCAAGATTTTGTATTGAAAAAATAATATAGGGAAACAAAAGAAGGGAAATAAGTGACAAAAATTAGTTATGGGAAAGAGAAACAGAAGGCTTCTCGCTGCTAGACTTGCATTGGAGAAGACATTCAGAGATACTTTCTTGCTATTATCTCTCTCCAAGCTTCATGTGCCCAGCAATGTCCTTAGTCTTTCTAGTATCTATAAATATGGGGCCCACCTGGTGAGAGAAGCCACTGTCCTCCCAAGGCCTCAGCCAGCAATCAACATCCCAGGACCTGTGCTTTCACACTTTTAAGTGCCTACTCTCTGCTAGGAAGATTGCGGGCTTCTGTCATGCCTGTAAATTACGTAGCTCGTCTTAGCAGGCATCTTGGATTGAAAGTGTACAGTCTGCTGCTTCACTAATCACCTGAGTTACATCTTAGGTATTTTCTCATTGTGCACTTCCTCTTCTCTGAGTTCACCCTCTCTCTCCTGCCCTTATCTGCATATTACAGGAACAGAGATTGTTCACTCAGGACAACAAAAGGCCTAATAAATGTCCCATCATTGTGGATAGGAAACATATAAAAGCTTCTGTGCTAACCTTCAAGAACTGGGACGAATAAGAAAAAGAGTGGCATAGGCTTTTGAGAGCATGTTATGCTCCACTGCAAAGTGAAAAACACATTATCTGAAAGTAAACTGCCACCATTTAGGAAAAGCTATCAGGGCTCTGAGTCCAATTAGATGGAGGAAAAAAAGTCAATAGTGATTCACTTCCTTGTTAGAGGAATTGATTTTCCTGATAAAATTCACAATATTGTTAGAATTTGTCTTAATCATTTTCTGGCAAAATGGCATAGCTCCAACTTCCTCAAATCATACAGTTAAATTGAGATGAGTAGTTTAGCAATGCAGAGAGTTACAGATCCATCTCGTCAAAGAGGACAACTCATCCCTCATACAGAAGGTGAGCCAAAATACCAGCCCGCCAGTCAGCTCTTGCCAAATAGTCAGATGTTCATCTCTTTAAAAATATATAGGTAAGAATCAGCTTCTTCCAGGTTTTCATTTAGACCTTAATATCAAAATTGGTATTTAGTTTTATTTCTCTTGTTCTGATAAATAAAACTTTTTCTTGAGTTTAGAAGACCTAAGCCTGCATTCCAGCTCTCTCCCTTGCTGACTGCATGACCTTGAGAAAATCATTTCACTTCTCTCAATTTTTTTTCATATTTGAAAAGAGATTGGATTTGCCAGTGTGTGTATTTGATATACATGAGGCTATAAAATGATCTGTAATTCAGCAATTACGTATAATTAAACAATTACATGTGGCAGTTCAAGTGCATGAACTCATTTAATGTCCTCAACTACTTAGTGAGAAAGCCATCGTTATTCTAGTCTATAGATCAGAACATGGGCTGAGAGAGTTTTAGGTACTTCTCCTAATCTTAACTCTTATCCAGGGCTATATGAAACATAAGCTCTTGACCCTATATCCTTAGAATTGTCCCTGAAGCTGTCTTCTAGTTCTAAATAGCACTAGCTTCTGTGCAGAAGTGACTCATCTTTTAGCTATAATTAGCTGTTATCTCCTTGACAAACACCTTATCAAATAAACCACTAAACTCCCCGTTCTTTCTGCCAAAATGTTTTTCATCTAGTTAGAAAATCAGCACTAGCAATATTGTTAATCAATTACAGGGCTTGGGAGGTTATTTTTCCCCCTTAGTAAAGAATTAGCAGGTTTTACCTTGGCCAAACAATAGTAGTCATAATTAACATCAACAGAAGGTTGATTAAGATCATTAACAGAGGCTTGGTGCCCATAGCTCAGTGAGTAGGGTGCCAGCCACATATACTAAGGCAGGTTTGAGCCTGGCCCAGGCCTGCTGAACAACAATGACAACTGTAACAAAAAAATAGTGGGGCGTTGTGGCGAGTGCCCTTAGTCTCAGCTACTTGGGAGGCCGAGGCAAGAGAATTGCTTAAGCCCAAGAGTATGAAGTTGGTGTGAGCTGTGATGCCACAGCACTCTACCAAGGGTGACATAGTGAGACTCTGCCTCAAAAAGAAAAAAAAATTATTAAGAGAAGGTTGGTGTGGGGCTTGGCACCTGTAGCTCAAGTGGCTAAGGCACCAGCCACATACACCTAAGGTGGCGGGTTCAAATCCAGCCTGGGCCCACCAAAACAACAATGACGGCTGCAACCAAAAAATAGCCAGGCATTATGGTGGGCACCTGTGGTCCCAGCTACTTGGGAGGCTGAGGCAGGAGACTTGCTTGAACCCAGGAGTTGGAGGTTGCTGTGAGCTGTGATGCAACGGCACTCTACCCAGGGGGATAGTTTGAGGCTCTGTCGCAAAAGAAAAAAAAAGAAGGTTGGTGTGATGGCTAATTTTACATATCAACTTGAGTAGGCTAAGAGATGCCCAGACAGCTGGTAAAACATTATTTCTGAGAGTGTCTGTAAAGGTGTTTCAATAAGAGTTAGTGTCATAGATTGAGAAAAGATCTGTCCTCACCAACATGGGCAAACATCCACTGACAGCCTGAATAAAACAAATAGGCCTTGGAATGGTAAATTCACTCTCTTTCTTCTTGACTTGGGACATGAATCTTCTCTTGCTCTTGAACATCAGAGCCCCTTGGTTCTCAGTTTTTAGGCCTTCAGACTCTATGACATACACCGGTGCCCCCCAATATATCTTACTGGTTCAGTAAGATTTCTACAGCTTTCTCTGTATAAATCTGCCTAATACAGTTGGTGTTTCCAAATGGAACAGAAAAATGGCATGGGTACTGCCAGTCCTTTGCCCCAACACCCAGGAAGATTGTGACAGTCTTTGTTGCTGAGACCTAATATAACCTTGAAGACCTTTAAAAGCTCATGCTCTAAAAAGGCACCATCAGTTGCATGTAGTAGGCACAAGAGGATAAACTTGCTCACCATCCCAGCTAGCTAAGTGGCACAGGGGACAGCAATATGGAACAAAGAGACAGCCAAAGAAGGAACTGGTAAACAATATGGAGAGTGGGACAACTGTATTCCTGTAGGGAAAAGTGGTGACATCAAGACTGTCTAAAGTGGAAGGGCTTAGAATTCAGAGGGACTTCATCTTGTTCATTAGTATATACCCAATACTGAGAACAGCATCTGACATGCGGTAATGCCTCAATGAATGGTTCTAACACAATTATCTGCTTGATCCAATGGATGGCAATGGAACACAATTCTAAGCACAGATAGGATATCGCTACTATGGATTCCAACTTCTCCAGGGGTTTATTACAGATTCTACTAGGACTTTGAGTCCAGCTAAAACTTTCAATCAACATTGAAGAGTAATTTGTGCTAACTGGAGCCATGCTGGGTGCATATTAGAGGTACTGGGGAGGGATCAGAGCAGAGGAAATGGCAGTCCCTGGAAATCAATTGCTGGCCAGCTCCTAATACCATGTAACACATGATCAAAAACACTGTCCAAGATGTACTTAAATTATTATTTTGTGGAATAGACTTTCACTTTAAAGCACTCTGTGCTCAGATGGGCTTTTAAATCTCTTTCTTAAGGAGAGATGTTATTACTGCAGGATACCCTGACAGGGCAGCTCTCATCCCTCGTGGTTCCTTTCATTGGTGGCAGATTTATTACAAGTCCCTGTGTAGGCTGGCATTTCCCAAAGCTCATTTATAAGATTCTTCTCTAGAAATACTCTGTGGGGGGAAAGGAAAGAATCTAGGGAAAAATAAGCTGGGAAGCACTACATCCTATGTTCTTCTTTTGGCAATTTATATTTCACTTTAACTTACGAAGTATTCTAAGGCATATTGAAGTAAAGGCATCAATTTATCCAAGGGTTTTTCAGATAGTTCAGTTGTGGAACTCTTCTCATGTGATATCAGGCAACATAACGAAATAAAAAAACAAAGACTATTGGATTAAGAATCAGATGATATTTGAGTTTCAGTCCTACATACAAGTTACAAAGTAGGTCTCTAGTCAATTAATTAAACTTAACAAGTCTCAGTTTTCTCTGTCAGATTAGTGAAACACCTAACCACCTAGATTCATGTCATATGAGTATAAAGAAAAAAGTCTTTAATGGGTTTCAATGATTTTGCTGTTTGGATAGAATTAAATAGTATTTCAGAATATATGTAAACACTAAAATATTAGTGTTTTGCTACAGTGTGATGCCTTAAGATTAAAATTCAACCTAAAAGAACTCTCTCTAGATTCAAGAAGTTTAATAATCAAAGTAACATAAAAATTCTCCTCTGTGTGTCTGTGTGTCTGCATGTTAGAACGTTGCCCTTCTGGTTTTATACAGTCCATCTGCAAGAATAGCTTACATTTTTAATGCTTGCAATAGGGGGGATTTATATTTTAGCAAGTGAAAAATATATGAGATTCAAATTTCAGTGTCCTTAAATTTCATTGGAATACAGCCACACCGATTTGTTTACTTATTAACTGCTTTCACAGTGTAATAACAGAGTTGAATAGCTGGGATAGAAACCATATGGTTTTCAAAGTCTGAAATGCTTACCATTTAGTCCTTTTAAAAAAAAGTTCTCAACCCTTCCTTTATGTGTATGCTTTTCAGACAATGTATTTTGGCTGAGAAAATAAGAGTTACTCCACTCACAGCAGATACCTGGGGACAGATTTTTGAGATTAAGCTTAGTTAGCCTTTTAATTTTTCTTGTAATAGAAGGCAACATGTTTAGTAGAAATCTCAGGTCTTTGGCCATGGGGGTGAAACTGTACCTCTAGTTTGAATTACTGTCTGTCCTTGGATAAGCCATTTGAACATTCTCATTCTGGTTCCTAATCTGTAAAATCAGACTCATGTGAACTCAGCCCAGTGGCTACCACACAGCAGTCTTTTGATAAATGTCAGTTTCTTACTTCCTGGCAAGAAGCATGGGGAATGCATTACAAATGGACACTAGCAATTCATTTTGCAGTTGCAACCATAAAATAATTTAAAAGTAAAGAACAGGCAAAACCCCCAGCCTGCTTCCTGTGGCTGATTCACAGCACTTTTCAGGTCTAGCTGACTGAAAAATACTAAATCTCAGACAGATCATTTGGTTTAGCCTTTTCTTCCCATAAACAATTATCTAGCTGCATGCGCTTCTCTCTAAAAATGCACTTACATGCTGGACCTCCAGCCAGCATCCAACAGCCCTGCTCAGAGGAAGAAGCCAGAACATTGACACATCAACCCCACCTGTGGGAAGGAGCCCAGGCTGTGCACAGCTGGGGAGTTTGCCTTCTAAATGCTTAAACAAGTCAAATGATAAGATGAGCACCCTGTGGCTACTTCACCCTGCCCAGTGCTGTGAGTGAAGTAAACACAAGCAGGAAGGCTGTGCCTGGTCACTCAGCTCAGGCATTCTTAGGACTTGGCCAGTCCTATGTATTATTCATGGTTGTTCTCCTGCAGGTGATTTAAGGTAGATTCTGTGATGCTTACCTAGCTTCTCTTTGTCAGATGGGCACACCCACCACCAATTTCTGTGAGCAAGAGCTGCTGCTACAGGCACAGGTGCCCCTGTTTAGGAAAACTGGCCCTGCCAAAACCTTGTGAATATGTGTCTTACTCTCCTTGCCCAGGAGCCAATAAAGACATGGCCTCAACTCAAGGCAAATCTGTGCTGTACCTCATTTCTGGAACCTCTTAGATTGCCTTCAGTGGGCCAGGGCAAAGCTAGGTCTTTTCCTGATATCACATCCTTGCTTAATTCTTTGCCCTTCCTATCTCTTGGTTTTAGTGGCTTCCTCATAGTCTTTTGACCTGAAAAGCACTCCTCTCTATTAAATCACAAATCACTGTCCCAAACTTTGCCAATCTAAGATGCCCTGAGTCACCCAGAAAGCACAGGTCTGTACCAGGTCTGAAAGGGACATGTTGCTCCTGAGTCAGACTGAATGTGGCCACTGGTTATCCCAATAGAGATAGTGGCTTAACCAACCTGAAGGAATGGTCCCAGGGAACGGCCTGTGGGCAAGGAGTGAGCCCCTGTCCCCAGGGAAACTGACTGCAGGGCTTGACTAAGGTATAGCATGCAGAATAGGCCTGTCCAGGTCTAGTTCACAGCTCTGAAACCACTAGCATAGGCTCTACTCCTGCCCAAGATCAAGTTGCTTGGAGGAATGCTACTCTCAACAAGTCAGTGTATGTTTGATTGATTACAGGGCCAGGGTTGCATATGGGAGTAAAAACGGGGATCCCAGAGGGAATCAATTCAAAGATTATTCTCTGAAATTATATTCTTGAAGTTAACTCTCAAAGGGAATGACAATAGCTTGAAAAAGCTGGCATGAAGGGAAGCATAGCTCTTTTGTAGGCTTAGGCCAAAATAAGGGTCAGAATAGCAGGGAATGCAGAACAGTCTGAGAGAGATGAATGCTTGCAGAGATTTATCCAACTGCAACTCTGCCCATGATACTAGTCAACCTGAAAAAGTAAAAAAGCAGTGCTAGCCTGATTAATGAGAAGCTGTGCCAAACCCACAGGGAGCTTGAGAGAGCAGAGAGAGGGCAGTCTTCTTCCCTCCCCCAGGGAGAAGACTGTGAACAGCATGGAAACCAGGATGACTGGAAGGTATATGCCATGTCACATATCAGTGCCACGTGCACTCACAAATGTCAGGAAAAGCAGCAGTCACTTGGAGGGCAAGATAATTAATAAACATGAACTCTTTGCTGGATTAAGTGGGTTTTACTTCAGTGGCTTAACACTGACCAAAGAGTCAGGGAATAGAGGAAGTTAAAAGAGAATGAAATGGAAGTGAAGGAAACAGTTTGCCATAGTAAAAGCAATTATGTTTTCAAAGACAAGTAGGAGAAATCTCTATGAAACATATAGTGACTACATGGTGATAGAGACAATGACAACGGATTTAGATGGGGAAAGTGGGAACAAATAAATTTAAGGGGTTATCAAGTTACAAATTCCTGATGAAGAAGGAACTGGGGAAGGGGCTCCTTCCCCGAAAAACTTGGTGCAACATTAGGTATTCATTTTGGTTATTCATTAAATTTGTAAAGGTGATTGTAACAAACATATACAATGGACCACAAAGGGGCATGAAAGAACCTTCTGGGGAAGTGAAAATATTCGTAAGGTGCTTGTTATTTCGGGTTTGTCATCAACCTATGTGCTAGAAATATGTGCATTTTGTTGCATCTACATAATATATATAAAATTTTTAAAAACAAGGCACCCACAAAGTTCATGTGCAAATTGCACACTATTTTAAATTGGCCACAAATTTCATGGCCACCCAATACATACAATGACTATGTACTGGTTATGTAATAATAAAAGGCAATTTTACCCAAAACTTTTTAAAATTTCAGATTAATATAAGGGTATATCTCATTAGGGTATAGTGTTTGGATTTGTAAGGTGAAGTCCTAGCTGTACTTGCAACCTTTACCCAGGAAGTGTGCCACCTCATGGAAATAGGATTGCCCATGGCTACCAAGTTACCTCTTTGCAGAAGAAATACACAAATGAAACCAAGATAAAGAAGCTGATACTGTGCTCCACCAGTAAAAACACATGTATTATAGTTGTTGAATGAACTGAGCAAGATCAGAACAGACCATCAAAACTCTGTAATCAGTCAACAAACCTATCAATGGTGACTATCAATTACTATATGGGGTTCAACTGTCCTTCAGATAATTGCTTAGGTGTGCCATAAAAAATGTTAAAGATGATTAACTACATTTTTTTTAAATGTAGCTCAAATCATGGTAAGTATATTCTTTTTTTTCACTCTTTTTCTTGTTGAACATAATTTAAATGTGCTGCAGAAGTTTGACTATAGGTTCAAGTGTGCTGTTAGATGAAAAAGGTTGAAAAGTACAGTTTGATGACTTAAAGCAGCTGCTAGTGGAAGAAACATTGGGCATGATAATTGGGAAACAATATAGTATGTAATGTCTATCACAAGTGGTCACAATACAGATATTTATATGGTTCTTTTCCAGTATTTTAAGCTCTGGTCAGAATATTACCATTGACATTGTAGAAAGGACTAAAATGAAACTTAATCACAGATATTTGACTTTTAGCCCCAGATACTTGCAAGAAAGATTAAATGAGAAGAATTGACACAACAGTAAAGTCTATCACTTATAGAACATAAATGTCTTAACACAATAATCAAGTAAATAAGGCAAAAGCTCTATTAATATGTTTGATGTAAGCACTCCAAATTGTATTAAAAAATTAACACATTGTACCCCACATACGCATAAATGTACTCACGATCTATAGGTATATGACTTAATAAAAGAAAGAAAAAGAATGTAATGAAAAATGGCAGAGGGATCATTAAAACATTTAGAATAATGAACTAAGAATTAGGTCAAAGCATTTTTAGTGGTCCTAAGAAAGAGCATTAGAATGCAGGAACTGCATGCTAATCATGTGTCAATCTGCAGAAACAAATTTGAGACAATTGATGTTTTGCATAATTTATTTTGGAAAATTGTAATATTATTATACTATTGGTGGTGTTCATGCTCAGTGGGTAGAGCACTGGCCATATGTACCAAAGCTGGTGGGTTCAAACCCTGCCCAGCTAATAAAAACAACAATGACAACTGCAACACCAACAACAACATATAGCCAGGTGTTGTGGTAGGTGCCTGTAGTCCCCACCTACTTGGGAGGCAGAGACAAGAGAATTGCTTAAGCCTAAGAGTTGGAGGTGGCTATCAACTATGATGCCACAGCACTCTACCCAGGGCAACAGCCTAAGACTCTGTCTCAAAAAAAAAAAAAATTATCATACTATTATTAGTTAGGATTTGGATTTAAAAGCCAAAACAGAACACCTCAAAACATAATGACTTAGTATCTATAAAAGTTATTTTTGCCCTCTATCATTTAGAGTCCAGAGGGGAATGATCCAAGCTGATGTGTTGTCTCTACTCCCTGGTGTCATCTGGAAACGTCCCAAATATTTTCCATCTTTTTGCTTTGCCATCTCTGAGGTTATTCTCATGACTTTCAAGTTGGATCTGTGCCACAGCTACATTCTACAGCATGTCCCAGATATCACCCATAAAGTCACCATACATAGGGAAAATGGGAAATTGTAGCTAAAGGAACTTTTATGTTCAAAATATTCATTACAAAATTTCACAAAGAGGTTCCCAATACATAGAGAATATTTAGTAAATGTTTTGTAAAAATTTGTAGTAAGCACTTTGTAAATAAAGTTACTGTTAGCTATAATTTTCCATTATCTCTATATATGGAGACTTTTGGGACACTTTGTATTTCAAAGATAATGTGGTTTTGTGCCCATATTATTCTGACTGTAATACTATACTACCAGGTTTGCTAACAGAGAAGAATCTTCACGGGAGAAAAAAAATTGCACTCCTGATTACAAATTTAAGTGGGATGAGACCAGAGTAGTAAAGATAGGATCCTATTAGGTTGTTTGTTTCCTCTTCTCCTTATTACCTGGTAGGGTTGGTCCAGTCTAGAAAGGGCAAGAGTAAAACAGAAAATGAAATGAGTGTAAATTTATGTAACCTATCCTTACTTCATTCTTATTTATTCAAGGAAAGCTACAGAAATATCAACAATTATATAAAAATAGATGAAGAAATTAGAGCAAAGAATAAGCAGGATAAAATAGTCATCAAAAGTTTGTATTCAAGTTGGTGCCATAAGATCTTGTACTCTTGCTAGAAGTAGATGGGATAGAAATTTGGTATTGAACTGCTCAGTGCTGGAAAAAACAAATGATCAAGTAAAAGATGCACAATGTTGGTAAGTTTGAAGAAAGAGAATGAAGTACCCAACAGAAGATGATACTGAAAACTCAAAAATCTCCTTGTTGGTTCTTCAAAACAAAAACAGATGTATTTAGACACATCTCTAAATAACGCAATCTTTTCATCTTTGACATTTTCCTACCTGTATTAGCCATAATTAATTAATATATTTCTGCCAAATTGCATGCACTAAATACAAAGTAAAACTGTCCTCACTCACTAATAAAATAAATAATTTGTTGAATACAAAAGGCGTTAATAATAATTTCTCACATTTCCATTTCATTTACATTATTGTGTTTAGTCCTTAGAAAATCCTGTGATCATTTCATAACATTTTTATAGAAAAGAAAAATAAGAATTAGCAAAATCAAGTAATAACTTGCCCAAGATCATAAACCTAACATATGAAAGAAGCAGGATTTGCATCAGTGAATTTCGGTTCCTTGTTCATTCCCGTTAAATTACCTGTTTCTTCTTTATTAATATTTCACACTTAAAATTTTGTTTTAGTAAATATTTACTTTAATAGCACACATCCATTGATTGGGAAGGTTTCAGAACCATATGAAAGAAATCTACACTCAATATGTCTTAAAGAGTATCAAATTGTTCATTTCCCAGTGGTAGTCCAGAGGACCTGGTAAGAACATGGGTATATGATATCCGAAAGAACCATGGTTTCTCTGTTTCTTTGCTCCAAGAGTGTCAACTTCATCTATAGGCTGTCACTCCATTTTCATAAAACTGCTGCAATAATTCCAACCACCAAGTTTAAATATGACAACACCCAGTGAGACTACTTTTTTTTAAACACTTCTATTGAGATATATTTCACATACCTTATTTCTTTTTAGTTGTTCTATTTATTTTTGAAAGTACAGTACTAAAATCTCTATTACTGTTGAGTTGCCTATTCGCCCCTTTATTTCTGTCAGTTTCTGCTTCATGTATTTTGATGCTCTGGTGAATATACATGTACAACTGTTATATTTTACTGGTGATTAACTCCATTGTCATTATAAAACGTCCCTCTTTATCTCTAATAACATTTTCAAGGTCTATATTGGCATATATTAGCATATCAAATTTTCTTACAGTTGCTGTTTGCATAATACATTTTTTCCTTTTACGTTTACTTTATTTGTATCTTTTAATCTAAACTGTGCTGTCCAGAGACCACATATAGTTAAATCTTAGTGTTTAATCTAGTCTGATGATATCTGTCTTTTGATTGGGTGGTTTAATCCATTCATGCTTAATGCTATTACTGATGTAGTGGGATTTTCGTCTGCCATTTTAATTTTTGTTTTCTATGTCTCAGATTTTTATTCCTCTATTCCTCTTTTACTATTTTCCTTTGCATTTTCCTAATATATTTTAATTTTTTTAATAATTTTTAACTTTTTGTAGTTCTATACTTAGTAGTTACTTGAAGATATATATTTTATCTCAGATTTATATTAACTTAATTTGAGCTAACTATAGAAATATTACTCTCATATATCACTAGTCTTTTTCCCTTCTTTATGTTATTATTATGCATATTCCATCTGTAAATATCACTAACCCAATAATACATTGTTAAAATTACATTATAGAATTTTTTAACTTTAAAGTAGCTAAGACTCCAACAAAAATGTTCAACCCCACACAAAGGCATGGAAATTAAATAACCTTATGCTTAATGACAGATGGGTGCAGGAAGAAATAAAAAAGGAAATCATTAATTTCCTTGAGCATAACAACAATGAAGACACAAGCTACAAAAATCTGTGGGATACAGCAAAAGTAGTTCTGAGAGGAAAATTTATCACGTTAGAAGGTGACATTCAAAAAACAGAAAGAGAGCATATCAACAAACTCACATGCCATCTTATGGGATTGGAAAAAGAAGAACAATCTAAGCCTAAAACCAGCAGCAGAAAGGAAATATCAAAAATTAAATCAGAGATTAATGAAATTGTAAACAAAAGAATCATTCAGAAAATTAATGAAACAAGGAGGTTTTTTTTTGAAAAAATAAATAAAATTGATAAAACTTTGGCCAGACTAACTAGAAATAAAAAAGTAAAATCTCTAATAATCTCAATCAGAAATGATAAAGGGGAAATAACAACTGATGCCGCAGAGATACAAGAGATTATCTCTGAATATTACCAGAAACTCTATGTCCAGAAATTTGACAATGTGAATGAAATGGATCAATATTTGGAATCACACCCTTTCCCTAGACTTAGCCCGGAAGAAATAGATCTCCTGAATAGGCCAATTACAAGCACTGAGATCAAAGAAACAATTAAAAATCTCCCAACAAAAAAATGCCCTGGTCCACACTAGAATTCTGTAAAACCTTTAAAGAAGAGCTTATTCCTATTCTGCAGAAATTATTCCAAAAAATTGAGGAGAAAGGAGTCATCCCCAACAAGTTCTATGAAGCAAACATCACCCTGATACCAAAACCAGGAAAAGACCCAATTGAAAAAGAGAACTTCAGACCAATTTTTCTAATGAATATAGATGCAAAAATTCTCAACAAAATCCTAGCCAA
>NW_003852397.1:53107181-53108794 GCF_000181295.1 Otolemur garnettii
CCCACAGCTAATATCTTACTGAATGTGGCTAAACTGAAAGCTTTTCCACTTAGAACTGGAACCAGACAAGGTTGTCCTCTGTCACCATTACTAGTCAACATAGTGCTGGAAGTTCTAGCCAATACAATCAGGCAAGACAAGGAAATAAAGGGCATCCAAATGGGAGCAGGGAAGTTAAACTCTCCCTCTTTGCTGATGATATGATCTTATACTCATAGAACCCCAAAGACTCAACTACAAGACTCCTAGAAGTCATCAAAAAATACAGTAATGTCTCAGGATATAAAATCAATGTCCGCAAATCAGTAGCGTTTGTATATGCCAATAACAGCCAAGAGAAGCTAATTAAGGACACACTCCCTTCACAATAGCTTCAAAGAAAATGAAATACCTAGGAATATACCTAACAAAAGAGGTGAAGGACCTCTATAAAGAAAATTATGAAACCCTCAGAAAGGAAATAGCTGAGGTCATTAACAAATGGAAGAACATACCATGCTTGTGGCTAGGAAGAATCAACATTATTAAAATTTCTATACTTTCCAAAGCAATCTACCGATTCAATGCCATCCCTATTAAAGTAGCAATATCGTACTTTCAAAACTTGGAAAAAAGGATTCTGCATTTTGTATGGAATCAGAAAAAAAAAACCTGTATAGCTAAGGCAGTTCTTAGTAATAAAAATAAAGCTGGGGGCATCAACATACCAGATTTTAAGCTGTACTACAAGGCCATAGTGGTCAAGACAGCATAGTACCGGCACAAAAATAGAGACATAGACATTTGGAATTGAATAGAAAACCAGGAAATGAAACATACAACTTACAACCACCTAATCTTCCATAAACCAAACAAGAGCATATGCTAGGGGAAAAACTCCCTATTCAATAAATGGTGCTGGGAGAACAGGATATCCACATGCAAAAAACTGAAATGGGACCCGCACCTCTCTCCACTCACAAAAATTGACTCAAGATGGATAAAGGACTTAAATTTAAGGCAAGAAATAACAAAAATCCTCAAAGAAAGCACAGGAAAAACACTGGAAGATATCGGCCTGGTGAAAGACTTCATGAAGAAGACTGCCATGGCAATTGTAATAACAACCAATATAAACAAATGAGACTTAATTGAATTGAAAAGCTACTATACAGCTAAGGAAACCACAGCCAAAGCAAATAGGCAACCTACACACTGGGAAAGCTTAATTACTAGGATCTATAGAGAACTTAAATTAATCCAAATGAAAAAAGCCAATAATCCCATGTATCAATGGGGAAGAGAGATGAACAGACCCTTCTCTCAAGAAGACAGACGAATGGCTAGCAAACATATGAAGAAATGCTCATCATCCTTCATTATTAGAGAAATGTAAATCAAAGATAGAGATATCACCTAACCCCAGCGAGAACGGCCCACATCACAAAAATCTCAAAACTGCAGATGCTGGTGCGGATGTGGAAAGGAACACTTTTACACTGTTGGTGGGACTATAAACTAATACAACCTTTTTGGAAGGACGTATGGAGAAACCTCAAAGGACTCAAGCTAGACCTCCTGTTTGATCCTGCAATCCCATTATTGGGCATCTATCCTGAAGGAAAAAAAAAAAA
>NW_003852397.1:53109560-53139424 GCF_000181295.1 Otolemur garnettii
TTGATTTGAGTTACCTCCGGAGTTGTAACCACAGACAAATATTAATGCATCTTTGTTCTCCCCCATCTCATTTATTGGCAAATGCATTAGAACATGTTGTGTTCATATTTTTATACAATTATTTTTAAATCAGTTACAAAAAGTAGGAGAAAATATGCATTTATACTATCTTTTATAACTACCTAGTTACCTTTACCAGTGTTCTTTGCATTTTTATATAACTTTGTATTACCATCTAGTACAGTCTCTTGCTCTCAGTCAGAAGAACTTCCATTAGCGCTTCTTGTAGGGTTGGTCTGCTAGAAACAAATTCTTTCAGTTTGTGTTTTCTTTGTGAATGTCCTCATTTCACCTTCATTTTTGAAAGATAGCTTTGTTGGAGATAAAATTTTGGATTGACATTTTTCACCCCATCACTTTGAATGTGTTATTCTAATGACTTCTGGCCTCCATTATTTCTATTGAGAAATAAATGGTTTCTATTGAGAAACCATTCCTCTTTTGGTTTCCTTGTGAATGAAGAGTCATTTTTCTCCTGCTGCATTCTAGATTTCCTCTTTGTCTTAGTTTGTAGTATTTTTCTGTTATGTTGTCTATCTGTGCCTCTCTTGCACACTTCACCTACTTGGAGTTTGTTGAGCTTCTTGGATACACAGGTCAGTGTTATTCAATAAATTTGGGAACTTTCCATTCATTACTTCTTTAATATTTTTTCTGTTTTCTTTCTCCTTCTGTGTCTGTTGGTGCACTTAAAGGTGTCCCGCATTTCTCTTGAACTCCATCATTTTGCTTCATTCATTTTTCTCTTTCTTTTTAGATTGCATAATTTCTATTGGTCTATCTTCAAGTTTACTAATTCTTTCTTCTGCCAATTCAGATCTACTCTAAAACCTGTCTGGTAAACTTTTTATGTCACTTATTCTACTTTTCAACCCAGGAATCCATATTTTGATCTTTAGAATGATTTACCTCTCTTTACTGATATTTTCCATTTGAGGTGACATTATCATGTCTTCCTTTGGTTCCTTAATCATGGTTTTCTTCAGTTTTTAACACAATTAAAATGGCTATTTTGAAGTGGGGTTTTTTTTTTTTTTCTTTTTGGCCAGGGCTGGGTTTGAATCTGCCATTTCTGGCATATGGGGTCGGTGCCCTACTCCTTTGAGCCACAGGTGCCACCCTTAATTTGAAGTCTTTTATGTTACGTCTGACATTTGCTCTCTCTCATAGGTCATTTCTATTGTCTGCTTATGGTGTATATGGGTCATACTTTCCTGTTTCTTTTTATTTATCATAATTCATTGTTGGAAACCAGACATTCTAGATAACATATTATCACAACTCTGAGTACTAATATCCCCTTTACAGAGTTTATTATTGTTATTTTCTTGCTTACTTGTTTAGTGACTGGATGGATTATTTCAATGAAATCCTTCAGGGTTAAGCTTCTGATTTTGGTCCTCAATGCGCACATCATTGAGTATGCCTGCAGTTACTCTGGAATAAGAGTGGTTGGGGAAAAACTCTCTGACTATCCCTTTCCCCAACCATACTCATGACTAAATTGTTTCCCAACTTGGGAGAGAGGTCTTGAATCAAATGTTACTCACACCTCTGCCAAGTCTAAGCTAACAATCTCTCTTGTGATTCTTTCCTGGTTTTATATTGACTATAAAGATCAGGTGACTGTTATTATTATTATCCATATTATACACTTATGCTTCATAAGGCATGGGCTTTGCCTGCCATATTCACCTTTATATCATTCCTAAAGCTTAAGACAGTTCTTGACACATAGTAGGCACTCATCAAATTTTGTCGCATAAATGTATGAAAAAAAAATGAATGAGTGAATGAGGTCCTTATACTATGCATTGAAAGTGAGGGAAAGTAAACTCTGGGAAGAAAACTAAGGATGAGAAGAATTTGGGTGCTGAAAACACCAAAGACAAACTTCCTGCCTATGTTTTCTTGGGCTTGTTCCTCTGTGTACCTAAGGAAGTGACTTCTACTGAAAAGGTCTATCTGCATTACTACTTTTCTCTAAAATCTCACAAATCTTAAGCTACAAAGCAGAAGAGAGAAGGCACCAGTATAGGAAGAGAAAATAATTTCACTATGTTTATTTTTTGCCAGCACACTCATTCTAAGGCAGCGGTTCTCAACCTGTGGGTCGCAACCCACAAGAACTGTACTAAAGGGCTGCGGCATTAGGAAGGTTGAGAACCACTGTAAGGGTTAGGCAAATGTGTATAAAGGCAAGTATAAAGGACCAGAGACAGTCAGGGGAAAATATTACATGAAATTTTTCTAAAAATATTTAGAAATTTGGTGACCACCTCCACCAAATTTCCCCCGGCTGCATGACCTCACAGTTAGTCCATAAAACACTTTGCTCCACAAGTGTTTGCCTGGCAAGGATTTAAATTACTTAACAAGGCTTAAGACCAGCAGAAAGAATCAAGTTAAAAAACAGCTGAATTCTGTGTGATAGCTTTCCACTAACCTGTGGGAGATGCTCTACTAAAAAACCCATTTGCCAAAGATGTGCCTTAAGGGTTTGTTCTTCAAAATTGCTAATATTAGACACTTTATAACCAACAAAACAGCCATTTCACATGGTTTACTGTAATATTTACTGAGAGGCTATTTACCAAGGGATGTCGCAAGGAATAGTCACACCCGTTTCCTGCTTTCATAGACTTTACAAATCTCGCAAATAACATGTGCATTGGGCTTTGTGACAGAAAAATGTCAGGTGGCATACCCTAGAAATATATAATGGAGATGTAGAAGAAGGGGCCTTGCTTCTACAATGGGTATGCAAACTTTGCTAAAATTCCTTCAATTATTTCCTTCATGAAAAAGACACAAATCCTTAATGTGATTAAAAGATTGTATAGGATCTGACCTCAACCTTCCTTTCTAAATGTGGATTTAACAGCCTGCTTCCCAAACTTGCTAAGCATCCTTCAATTCCTCATAGGTTCCTCGGTACCTTTATATATGTGGCACCCTGCAAACATTCCCCTTCAGGCATTGCCAAGATAAACTTACTCATGTTTCAGTTCTAAAGTTAAACCTCACTTCTCCCAGGCTTCTTCTATTAGTCCCCTCTATTAAAAATAGAAATAGTCACCTCTATTAAAGTAAAGCTAGCTGCTATAGCAAATATACTTCAACACAAAATGGTTCAAACCATTGCCTCATTCATGTAGCAGTCCAAGGCAGGATAATTTGAGAACATAGGTGATGTGGTCTACAACTTCTTTAACACATAGTTTTCAATATCATTTTGATTATCTCCATCCCACTCAATGGAACCAAGGTAGGAGCACAGAGGAACACATATGGGAAGTTTTAAGAGCTGAACCTGAAATGGCAAACATCACATCTTCTCATCTATTGGCTAGATGTCAGTCATATGGTCATACATAAATGAGACTGGAAAATGTTGTCTGGCTGTTTTCCCAGAAGAAAAGGAGAAACAAAAAGAAAAAGAAAAGAGGAGAATTTGGATTTGTACAAAAGGCAACAGAATCTGACACAAGGACCCTTCTTCTATGTCTCCATTATATATTTCTAGGGCACGCCACCTGACATTTTTCTGTCACAAAGCCCAATGCACATGTTATTTGCGAGATTTGTAAAGTCTATAAAAGCAGGAAATGGGTGTGACTATTCCTTGCGACATCCCTTGGTAAATAGCCTCTCAGTAAATATTACAGTAAACCATGTGAAATGGCTGTTTTGGTGGTTATAAAATGTCTAATATTAGCAATTTTGAAGAACAAACCCTTAAGGCACATCTTTGGCAAATGGGTTGTTTAGTAGAGCATCTCCCACAGGTTAGTGGAAAGCTATCACACAGAATTCAGCTGTTTTTTAACTTGATTCTTTCTGCTGGTCCTAAGCCTTGTTAAGTAATTTAAATCCTTGCCAGGCAAACACTTGTGGAGCAAAGTGTTTTATGGACTAACTGTGAGGTCATGCAGCCGGGGGAAATTTGGTGGAGGTAGTCACACACAGACCTCCACTTAGGCTTGGGAGGAAGCCTTGTCCTGCATGTTAATAAATGACAGGCCTCCACTGTTATCCCAATTAAGGATTAACATTTGTTCAGCATCGTCTATGTGCCAGGCATGAAGTCCACAGCCAAGGATGCAAAGATGATTGCTTTGATTGCTTCCTTTGAGAAGCTCATAGACTTACAAGGGATTCATAGTCAGTTTGTTTTGGAAATACCCCTTTGGCAGTTTTTGAGAGAATGGGCAGGATAAGAGAAAGAAAAACCATCTGGGAGTTGATTTTAATAGCCCAGACAAGAATTGGTGTCCTATATTTTTTTCCTCATAACTTTTTCTTTCTTTCTTTTCCTTAACAGGAAGAGAGGGCAGAATGCTGATGAAAAAAGCAGTTGAGGCTCAGAAAAGGCAGCTACCATGCAGATGAATGGCAGTGTGCTGAGTATGCTGTGCTTAGAAGCTCTTCACCTAAAAAGTTCCCCACTCCTTTCCAATCCCTTAAAGTAGAGAAATCTGCCACTGAAATTAAGAAAAATTGGGATCACAAGCATGTCAGAGATTGAGGCTATGCAGGCTTTTCCTGGCATCCACCTTGACACTTAGCCTCTCCCTTAATCCTTGTAAGTGCCAGTGCTGGAGAAGTGGGAAGGAAAGCCCACTCCAGGCTGTGTGCATTCCATCATTTGTCAAGCAGAAGCAGCCTTGTGCCGGGTCTTTGTTGCTCCCAGGCTCAGAGCTAAAAATAGACTTTCCAAAGACAGCTCCCTTTAGGTGGTCCTACCAAGGCAATTTACATTATCAGCTCCAAGCTTCAAGACTAATTTGGAACACTCCTGCATTTGATGTGCTCCTTTTTCCCATCTCAGGCATCATTGCTTTTCCACAACAGATTCTAAGGAAGTGCTCTCTATAGAGATGTCAGATTTGATCCAGTAATTAGGACATGACGTGAGAGTGGGGCTAGCATAGTTTAGATGCCCTATTAGTTGCTATCAGATTCTTTGCACAAAGCAATCAAATTCTTTGGCCCATTTTTCCTTCTACATCAATGTTAAAGATATCTACCTATAAAATCATGCTTCTCTAAGCTTTCCACTAAACCCAGTAAAGTTGTGGGGTCACATTTCCCTTCCAAGCAGTTGGGGTGACCAATGAGCTACAGAGTGCTCTGCCATTGTCCCTGTTGAGGCTGAAGGAGCACACACATCAGAGCACAAAGATCTGGAGGCAGTCCTCAAATTCAGTGGCATGCCCCATCCAGGTTATTCTGGACAGTGTCAGAAAGCCTGAGCCTGCAATCTGGCTTCAGTGCTGCCTGCTCAAGTGTGGAGACTGGGGACCCTGTACAGAAAGTGCCTGAACCTCGTTTGGTAAATAATAAACTATCAGTCTTAGCCCTGACCAATGCTCCCTTTCAGAGGCATGACTCGGCTGAAGGTCCAATTTCTATCACCAGAGGGCATGTGTAAAACTTGTTACATTATGAAAAGAGCTTTCAAACATAATTTTATTGTTTAATCATTTTGACAACCTCATGGGATGAAAAATTTTAAAGATGAGGAAATGAAAACTCAAGAGATTGAACTGACTTGTCTGAGTTCAAACTTATGCAGATTTCAAGTATCAGAGTCCTAGAAATAAAATATTATTATTTTAGTGATAGCCAACATCTAACTGGTAATGTTTTCCCACTCAGGAAAAAAAAAATCCCTCCTAATATCAAATACTCAAATTTTGTTCTTCATTTACTGATTCAGCAGTTACAGACTAAGTGCCCAGTGTACGCATCAGGCAAGTAGGAACTTTTGTTGTTTTGTTTTATTTAATTTATTATTTATAAATTCTGTGTAATCATATAAAGCCCATTTCCTAATTTTTTTAAAAAGCATTTTTTTGTCTGTGAATGGAACTTTTTTGCGTTACATTTCTCATTTATTATGGATAAAAAGAAAAGCTGTTGCCATTTCCACTTTAATTTTCTAAGCAATTACCCAATTGAACTCCTCTAATGAGATCTAATAGTCTTTAAGTTAGTTACCTTGTGCTCTTCAGGTAGGAATTATGCTATTGGAAAATAAGGATACTGTAATGTAATTTTAAAAATGTCTTTATATTTCTCCCTCCTACATTCTTCCCTTTTTGTCTCCCCTAACTGCCTTCCTTAATTGAATTGTAGCATTTTGGTAGAAAGAAAGTGCTCTCTATATGCTAAATATGGGGGTATTTGAGGGGAAAATTCAAAGTATTCATTGCCCAGTTCTATGGAGCAAATGCATTCTAGGAGGCACCCCAGTGAATTTGGGGGGTGCAAACATTCACTGCTTCCTCGTGCCTTGTACTACAGCAAACTTCATTTCTCCATTTCTCCTTGCAATGAGAATTGATCACCAGGCCTTCCGGCACAATCTATACAAGTTAGTTCAGCAGCATAAAGAAATCTAAGTAGTCAGATTGGCCTCAGCTTCTATTTTATCAGAGCAATTACAATGTTCCCTAATGGAAGCATTTTCTCTTATACACCAGGACCTCCAAATGCCCTGAGCAAATTTATTTGCAGAAACAGAAAACAAATTTCTATAAGGGGTGATTAGATATAGTGGTGTGAAAAGCCACTATTACCTTTAGTTCCTGTAACCTAGACATTCTGGTTATAGGAAAGATGATTCCATATTTTAGCAGCTGGCTGTTTTACAGCATGGTTGGCATTTATAAGACAGCACCCAAATGTATAAGTTGTTTCTTTGCTGATTCCTTATCTCAGCTCCTGGATAATATGGCACATGGTAAGATTAATAAATTCCGTGAGTACAAACTCATTGCCTCCTTGCTTTCTCTAAAATATGAATGGTACTGGGTAAGGCATTCTTTAAGTTCACAAATGGTGGTGCTGGGAGAACTTTTAGCTTAGAAGGTAAATGTATACGTGGAATTTGTGTCTATCCCTGTGAGCACCAAAAACTGTCCCTAGCTTAATAGGAGGAATTCACTGCTATCAACTGTTATAGCCAACTTTTCCCCACCAAATGTTTTGGATTTGGCTCCATACTTAGCAGTGACATAATCCAGATCGGCCACAGTAAGAACAACAACATATTGTTGAGCCCATGAATGGCCTTCACCCCTGCTCCCATGACTATGCTGCCCACCAGCTCTTTGAGTATGCACTAGGCAACTGATTAAGAGACTGACCAATATTCAGAGGATGTCACCTGGGCCTGGTATGAACTGACTATGGACACAGCATCTTCACACTGGATGGACAAAGAGGTCCGTCCATACACTTCAGTAAAATTTGTCACAATGTATTCCAGTTTTATTCTTTCCCATTCCCGCCCACTAGCCACTATCCAGAAAACCTGCTCATCTACAAGAGGAAGGAAACCAGATGTACCATAAAAATGTATTCTCATAGGAGGATTTCCCTTCACCACTATCCTTCTAGACAGGGGAGTTGGGCACAAATTCTCATTAGACTAGAACTGGCATGGATTGAAGATTTCACCATTTTTCTTCTCCATTGACTGGTCCTAGGAAATGCCCCATGAAGCCATAGCTGTAAGTTGAGGGAGAATAAATAAAATTGATAGTGCTCTATTTGTAAACCAGATAATTTGTGAATGGATGTTACAATATTTTCATTTATAATTTCAGATTATATTATTATCTTATTTGTGTTTATGCAAAAGAAAGAGCCAAACTGAAACATATACCTAAGGAAAAAAAATATGACCAGTTAATTAAGCAAGAGGTGGTTCCCTATATACTAGCTAGTAATGGAAAACTGACTTAATCCTTGCTATCAATTCAGATAACAATGCTTTAGTCACGCACTAAATCTCTATTTCCTAAACTTTAAAATGGAATTTGTAGCACCAGGATTTTAGAAATTTTGAAAAGTCTAGAGACAAAGAATATAAAGAAACTGTCATATGTTTAAGCATAAAATTACTGCTTATTAGCAATATCAAGAGTTCTTACCTAACAATGTGTCATTTTATTGTATTTATTGAGGTATAATTGCTATAACACAATTATACCTCATGTGAGTTTTTTAATTAATAAGTTTTAAAAGTGTCTGATAAATTTAATAGTGAAGTCTCTCTGATTCCATAGTTCTTGCAAACAAAAAATAAATTATAAAATTGCCAGTCTCCAAGAATAATAAAGTAAGAATTAACAAGACTAAATAAATACTTGTCAGCATTTTGGTTTCAGTTTTAGAAGTTATGTTTCATTTTTGAATTTATGCTATTTTACATATCTTCCTCTAGGCATTAGTCATTGTGTCTATAATTTTAGCAATGCCAATATTTAATTTATGTGTTCAATGAATGAATAGCATAATTTGGGCACCCACACAGGAAAAAGTCAGAAGAACTTTAATAGCACTTTAATGTAGTTATATTAATAAGAAAATGGGCCCACAGAATGCTCACATAGGAATTTCTTTGTGTGGTGCTTATGGAATTTTTAAAACTTCCAACTAGACAATTAGCAGAATAGGTAGATGTGGGTGGGTGAATACATCAGGAAACCAGAATAGAATCATTGTGCAGGAAGAATGTATGAAGAATGGTAAAAAAACAGCTCATCAAAGGTCCTGACTTGGCCATGAAGGAAACAGGGGCTAGGGCAGTGAATAGATTTCCTATGTTATTTTTGCCATGCCAAATTTTCTTTGGTTTTATGCTATCACAATTCTAAGTCCGTATCTAGAACCCTTAAATGGGAGGGATCAATGGGATTGGGATGGGATCAATCTGATTTATAAGGTTGAAATAATGCCAAAGGAAAAGATAGTGAAAAGAAGAGTGCTTGATCTGGTGAGGCTTGGACTTAATTTTCTCCAGGAAATAAAAAATATGTCTTTATAGACATGACACCAGTAGAAACAGCATTCACCTTTAAAATGAAGAGTGGAAAATTCCTTTTTGAGTTTCTGTTCACATGCTTGTTTTTTCCTGCTCTTGGTTTAATCACTAGAGTTAGGCTTGTACAGAAGACTGGGGACACAAAATGGCTCTAACAGGTTACATCCATTGATCCTGCCAAAGGGCATACTATGCCTGAGATATGTGGCCTAAGAAACCTTTCAAACATCCAAGTGAAGGAAAATAAAATGAAAAATTACATGGCAGCACATGTAATGTGTGGCTACTCCGAAGGAATGTATGCCATGAAGAAAATGAAACCACCAACTGTAGTTCTCTGGAAGGGCATGGTAAGGTGGAAACAAGACTGGATAAATACCCAGAAGATCTAGATTTTAAAGTCTATCTCAACATTTCATCATATTTCTGAAATTAAGTAAGGCACTTGTCCTCCATGAGAGTCAAATAAAGATAATAATGATTAGAACAGGGTTGGCGAGGGGAGGGGAGGGAAGAGGATGAGTGGAGGGAGGGTGTTTGGTGGGACCACACCTATGGTTCATCTTACAAGGGTACATGTGAATCTTTCTAAATGTAGAATATAAATGTCTTAATACAATAACTAAGAGGATGCCGTGAAGGCTATGTTAACCAGTTTGAAGAAAGTATTTCAAATTATATATAAAACCAGCACACTGTACCCCACGACTGCATTAATGTACACAGCTATGATTTAATAAAAAAAAAAAGAACAGGGTTGGCACATAGTAACCACTCTAAAGTGTTATTTGTCATAATTAGTATTTTATTATTATGATCTTCTAAGAGAATTGTGTTAAGTAAAAATACATATATGGGGCAGCACCTCTGGCTCAGGGAGTAGGGCGCTGGCCCCATATACCAGGGGTGGCGGGTTCAAGCCGGACCCCAGCCAAAACTGAAAAAAAAAAAAAAAACCCAAAAAATACATATATGAAAGCCCTATGAATTGCAAAGCACTGTGTAAACATAAGGAACTATATGGTTTATTATAGATAATAACACCTATATCCTACCTAGCTATAGTTAATTGAATTCTATAATTCATAAGATTTAAATATTTTTCAAGATATAACACTAAGTAAAAATGTTAAAATGTACTTGAAAATAGTTTCCTTCACAATGATTATAACTAGGGAAAATATTACCAGTGTATATGGATAAAGATTCAATGGAAACATGGAAAGATAAAAATAATTATATTTGCTAACTAACAGTAGTACAAATATGGGTTACTCATTTTTTATGCCTATGTACTATAGAACCTCCATAATTAAGCACCTTCCTACACTGACCGCCTCCTTAAGTTGACCTAACTTTTGCAGAATGGACATAAACCACATGTACATATCAGTGCAGTAGGCCTAGTTCCTCATGTTGACCATCTCCATGTGTTAACCAGTTTGTTACAGTCCCTTTGGGTGGTCAACTTACAGAGGTTCTACTGTATTTCAAACTGTACTTAATGAAAACATCTTTAATTCAAAAGTAATAAAAAACAAAAAGTTAAGCTAAGAATTGAGATTTATACCAGGAAGTTACTGATGTCCTATATAGCAGTAAAAATGATACTAATAGGAGCTACCACTTATTTTATTGAGCACTTTCAATGGGTTAAGCATGGTATTGAGTGCCTTACATACATAGATCTAATTATCACAACAATACTGTGAGCCATAGTATTTACGGAGAAATCTGAAATTCACAGATTAAGGCGCTTGACTCAGTCTTCCAATCAGTAAGTGTTTTTATTTATTCATTTATTTTGAGACAGTCTCACTTTGTCACCCTTGGTTGAGTATCATGGCATCATAGCTCACAACAACCTCCAGCTCTTGGGCTTAGGCAATTCTCTTGCCTCAGTCTCCTGAGTAGCGAGAACCACAGGTGCCCACCACAATGCCTGGCTACTTTTTGTTGCAATTTGGCAGGGACCAGGTTCGAACCCACCACTCTCAGTATATGGGGCCGGCGCCCTACTCACTGAGCCACAGGCACCTTTGCAATCAGTAAGTGTTGAATACAAAAGCGCTCTTTGAGTAATACATCTGGGTGATATTTGATGTATTTAATCTGGGAAACATAGGTAGATTAGCATTCTACCAGCTTTTCAGTAGTTTTTGAAACATTAAAGAAAAAATCAAGTCACTAATCTGAGATTTTTCACTTGCATCTCATTTGGTCCTGTACCCACTGTCAATCACACCACTTTCCCATTCCTTGGTACTTGCCTATCTCCTCACTCTGTTGCCTGTGCTACAACAATAGAACTTGAAAAAGTATTCAGGAACAATTCCACCAGCAGCCTGTAGATGAGAAGTAAAGCCTAGTATGGTGTCCAATTGTTTTTCTTCTCTGCCACACATTGGAAGAAGAAAAATTGTCTTGGACCACACATTAAATACACACATATTAATGACAGCTGATGAGAAAAACAATCCAATACCACAGATGGCAAAACAGTCTTCACATAATCTGCACACAGCCAGAGGGCCACAGGTGAGTCAGCCCAGAGACATGAGAGTTCACCAGGTTTTGAAGGACGAAAGAATTTAAATGGCTATGGAGGCACCTGGACCCTACACCAGCTACTGAAAAGAGGAAAACACAAATAAAGCAGTGGCTTTAATGTAGCCATGTGCCCTCAGGCATTATTTCACAACACATAGCTAAATTTCCAAGGAAAATGGAGGAAGTAGTCCCACTTCTGAGAACCTGTTTCTCTTGTGGCACAGAAAGTACCCCTCTTAATAAAGCACAGAGAGGCTGGGGAGTCTCAGCTATTTTCTGACCCTCAATGTTACTGAACTGATGTAAAGTCAGCTCTAAAGTCCTTTCTTGTTCTATGCGTCTAATTTTCTTATCTTTCTTTTGTTATGCAATTAATAATGCTGATATTTTTGTTTTTTGTTTTCTTTTGTTTTCTTGGGATTTTGAGACAGAGTCTTATTCTGTCACCCTGGTGAGAATGCAGTAGCATCATCATAGCTCACTGCAACCTCAAACTCCTGGGCTCCAGCAATCCTCCTGCCTCAGCCTCTCAGGTAGCTGGGACTGAAGTTATTTGCCAACATAACAGGCTAATTTTTCTGTCTCTTCTAGAGACAGAGTTTCACTCTTCCTCAGACTGGTCTTGAACTCCTGGCCTCAAGCAATCCTCCCACCTCAGGCTCCCCAAATGCTAGGATTACAAGTGTGAGTCATCATGCCTTGCCATGTTGCTGACATAAAACGTATCAAAAAATAGTAAAGAAATGGAGAGATTTTCTAGTATTTGGAGGTTAAAAATAAAATGATCATCATTCCTTTGTTCAAAGGTCTTGATGATGTTTTGAAGATAATAGCAATAAATATTGCTAACTATTCAAAAATCAGCTGATTTTTCAGTAGTTAAATTATTATGACTTTGTTCAACAAGCAATTTTTGAGCACAAGCTGTGTACCAAAGACTGGGCCAAGCATCAGGGCTCTAAATAATAATTAGATATAATCCCTGCCCTAGTTTAGATAGTAAACACTCCATAATGATAAATGCTTCTTATATGGTGGTAAACACTTTAGTGGATGAATGTATAGAATAGGGATGCACAGGGACACCTAATGCTTATTGAGAGAAAAAAAAAAAAAAAAGAGTAAGGGCTTGTAAACCAAAGAGATGGCAAAGTCCCTCCAAAATGTGGGATAGAATTCTTAAAACCAATGAAAGAGTCTGTAGCATCAGTATAGGGTCATGGGCTTTGTAATCAGTATTTGAAGTCTGGATCTGTCTCTTCCTGACTGTGAGATTTAAGCAGCCAAAATCCTTCTATTCTTTACAGTGTGACTTGTACCTTCTCTAGTCACCAGGTAGAGTCTATGTCTTTAGCCCTGCATCTAGTCTTTGTTATGTTGCTTGCCTTGTGACACAAGCAGAAACCTGGCAAGCACTTGAGTATTGGAGTTTGTCCTCTCCATGGCTTCCTAGAACCCTGAGACCACCATGTGAACAAGCTCACTCTAGCCTGTTTGAAGGAAAAGAGATTGTGACACCTGGAAGATGACTTCCAACTTGTGTGTGAACCCAGTGAGACTAGCAATAGAATTGGCCAGCTAAGCCCATCCCAACTGCTTACTCACACACTTCTGAGCTGAATAAATAAACGATTGCTGTTCTAAGCACTAAATTTTGAGGTATTTTTCTTATAGAACCAAACCTAACTGGTACACTCAATGACTTGGGATAATTTTCTTCACCTCTTTAAACTCGAAACTTGGGTGTCCTCATTTATGACATGAATACAACTATAATAATTTGCTCCTTGGTTACCAAGAGTATTAACTGAAATAATACATATAAAATGCTTGGTATAAGTGCCCATCAGCCCATGAATAGATTAACAAGTTGTGGTATATGTATACCATGAAATATAATGCAGTCATAAAAAGAATGGAGATGTTACCTCTTTTATGTTTACATGGATGGAGCTAAAACATATTCTTCTTAGTAAAGTATCTCAAGAATGGAAGAAAAAGTATCCAATGTACTCAGTACTATTATGAAAGCAATACATAATCACCCACACTCTTATATGAAAGATAAAACACAACTATAGTCCAGGATGAAGGAGGGAAGAGGAGGGCGAGTGGAGGGGAGAGGGATGGCCAGGTGGAGGGTAGGTAAGAGGTGGGACCTCACCTATGGTGCATATTGTAAGGGTACATGTCAAATTTATTAAAAGTAGAGTATAAATGTCTTAACACAACAATTAAGTAAGGTTGAGGCTATGTTAACCAGTTTGAGGTAAGAATTCCAAATGGTATATGAAATCAGCACATTGTACCCCATAATTGCAGTAATGTACACACTTATGATTTAAGAAAAAAATATTTAAAAAAGAAGAATCACATGGATAAGCAAAAAAATAAATAAATAAAATGCTTGATATATTGCCTAGCACATAGAAAATATTAGACAAATAGTTGATAATAGCATGATTATGCTCTTATGCCCAGAATTTAATTTAGCCAAAGGTTAGGGGTAACCATCCACAGGATTCTGTATGGTCTGTAACTACTAGAACCACACAATTGCCTCAAACAGGTTTTGGAAGGAAACATTAGGGGTTTGGTTGTTTGTTTGATGTTTAAGCTTTTCTAGGTGTTTCATACATTGGTTTTAATAGGATTTAACACTGAAAAAATGCTACTTAGCGATATGCTCTGGTTTTGTGGGGGACAATATTTTAGGGAAATTTTCAACTTGCATTTTAGCCATTGCCTATGCACAGGCTTAGCAGCTTTCTGCTTTCTGCAACTTCATTGGCATGTACATCTCCCATGGGGAAGCACAGGGAAAATAAAATTTTAGATCACAGGAAGGATATGTGGGTTTGCTAATAGCCTCTGGGGAAAAAAAAAAAAAAACTAAGTGCTAAGTGGTTCAATTCCTTTCACTTCTCTATCTTGAACATCAAGTCTAAGAGAATTAATTTTCTAAAAATTAAAATTCTGTCCTAATGGAACACAATTAGGAAAACATGCAAACCTTTCCTTTCAATAGTGTAGATTGAATTTCTTTTAAGTAACTTCAAGTAATAGCTAATAGCTATGAGAGCCTATATTCCCACTGAAGTCAGAAATTGATGTAAATTAAAAATTGTAGCAAAAACAAGTTAGTAAAGAATTTTTTCCTGTCTTATGCTAGTGTTTCACAAGTTTCTTGGAACTGAGCTCTTTCTGAGCCTCAATGCTCCCCTCAGTGGAAGAAGTCCTGAGATCCAAACCTTGCTCAAGGTAATATGTTTGTCCTTCACAATAGAACCATCAAAAGAATCTTCAGAAATGCATTTATAAAATGCTGTTTCCTAGTAAACAATAGTATGATTCTGTCTTCTGTCTGAGCATCATTTGAACCTAAAATATGAATGCAAGACATGTGTAAGGGCTACAAAAACCAAACTGCCAGCCATAAAGATAATTAATAAGGGAGTTTTTTGGCAATTTGTTGGAACTAATCTATACTATCGCTCTAATTATGTGTGCCTGTAAACAAAAGATAAGGCACTTAAGTCACAAGAATATGTCTGAATTCCCCACTTGCATTTTGAATTCTTGCAGGCTGAAACCATGTAACATACAAGAACATGATTCTGTAATCAGATTGCTTTCACTTAATAGCTTTGTGTTCTTGGACAAGTTGTGTCAACTCTTTGAGTCACAGCATCCTCATCTGCAAAGTGAACATCATTAATATTACCTCCTAGACTTTACTGAAAGATTGCACATCAAAGCACTTGAAACAATGATTAGCACATAATCAGCACTCAACATGTTTGCTGCTGTTGGGTAGTGAGTTCCACCCTTACTGAATGTTTCCTGTGACTGAAATTAGATAGCTCACATCACTGTGAACAACCACAACAGCCACTGTACTTGCACCCTCATCTAAGACAGACAGTACTGATGGCTCCCAGGTCAGGTTGTCTGTGACCAGATATTATTGCTGTCCCCTCCAAAAGTCATGTTGAAACTTAATCCCCAAAGTGGAAGTACTGAAAGGTGGAGACTTTAAGAGGTGATTGGCTCATTAGAGCTCTGTCATCATGAATGGATTAATCCATTCATGGGTTATTAGTGAACTAATGGGTTATCATAGGAGTGGCATTAATGGGTTTTTAAGAGGAGAGAGAGAGAGAGAGGGAGGAAGAGAAAGAGAGAGAAGAGAGAGAGGAGAGAGAGAGGCCTTCCCATTTGGTACCTGCACTTCCTGGATTCTCTGCAGAGAGTCTCCAACAGCAAGAAGGATCTCACCTATTATGCCCCCTTAACCTTGAACTTCCCAGCCTCTGGAATTGTAAGGGAAAAAAAATTCTTTATAAATTACCCAGTTTCAGGTATTTTGTTATAACAACAGAAAACAGACTAAGACAACTATTATGTAACCCTACATTGTGGGGTTGTATAATGTGGAATTGGGGGAAGTAAGACCCAAGAAGAAAGGAATCACTGAAGTAAACTGAAGTAAAATTTAGGAATCACTGAATTTGAGCATAATTGCCAGGGATCTGTGGTTAATTCGGGTCCCTGAACACACTGAAAAATGCAACACCTGAGTGCCTTCTATCTAGTGTGATCTATAGAAGTGATTACTTCAACCCCACAACTGATTACTATTGGAAAGGAAGTAAGAGTGACTGATGACTAAAGGAACACTGAAGATGTGGAAATTAGATTGTGGTGGTGCCTACTGCAGGAACAGTGCAAGGTTACAATAACAGAAACCAATGAAACACAGACTGTTCTAATCACTAATTGTGTTTTTAGGTGAGAGAATACTGCCTGAAAACTATTGATACAATCAGAAAGATGTTTTACTATAAAAGAGGAAAGACATTAGATTATCTAATGTAAGGAATTATATGAGATATAATGAAAAAAATTCTAACACATTGCTGTGATTGTAATGGTCACATGGATTTTTTTTTTTCTTTGAGACAGAGCCTCAAGCTCTCCCCCTGGGTAGAGTGCCATGGCATTACAGCTCACAGCAACCTCCAACTCCTGGGCTCAAGCGAGTCTCCTACCTTCACCTCCCAAGTAGCTGGGACCACAGGCGCCCGCCACAACACCCGGCCATTTCTTGGTTGCAGCCGTCATTGTTGTTTGGCGGGTCCGGGCTGGGGACTCGAACCCGCCATCTTAGGTGCACGTGGCTGGCGCCTTAGCCGGTTGAGCTATAGGCGCCGAGCCCACATGGATTTTTAGACAATGGAGTTACCTTAGTTTCACAGTATGGTAATATTATAAATTCTGAAGAGTGAGGTTTATAAATGATCCCTCTTTTTTGAGATGCTTGCTTTTTATTTAGTTATACACATGTGTGTCATTACTCAAGTATTCCCCATATAATAAAATAAACATTCTCTCCTTCCTTATGGCACATTTTGTAATTGTAATTTTTTGTGTGTGAGATCATGCTTTGCTCTCATTGATTTTTTTACATTGATCCTACTTTCAAAGGTCTGCGTTCCAGAAAAGAGGAGAAAGCTACGTGACCTTCTCACATCACCTCCAGACAACTTTTCTGGTATTTGTTCTGCTGAAGAAGTGCAGATTTTTTTTATTTATTTATTTATTTATTTATTTATTTATTTTTGAGGCAGAGTCTTACTCTGTTGCCCAGGCATAATAGCTCACAGCAACCTCAAACTCTTGGGCTCAACAGCTCCTCTTGCCTCAGCCTCCAGAGTAGCTGGGACTATAGGCACCTGTACAATGCCTCACTGGTTTTTCTATTTTTAGTAGAGACAGTCTCACTCTTGCTCAGGCTGGTCTTCAGCAAGACCAGCTCAGGTGATCCACAACCCCACCCCCACCATTGGCCTCCCAGAGTGCTGGGATTACAGGCATGAGCCACCACACCCTGTCAGAAGTGCAGATTTTAGTTTCCTTCTCTTAGATGCTTTAAATGAACACAACTTTGAATTTCAAAGTTTCTTATTATCTATTATTAGTAATTCTTCCATGATTAGTATGATTTCCCCAAGTCTGGGAATCGTAACTGGCCCACAATGAAGAGATACTCAACAAAAATAACTTAAAAAATAATACAAATTTTCATTAAAAGTTTTTTGTTTTCATAGCCTTAGAAAAACTTCTTGTGCCTTGAGATTCCTCAGTATATCTTCCTAATCATATAGTAATTTCTCTTTTAGGTTCGTAATTCTTTTGTTATATATCCTAACAATTAAACACAATATACCTAGTCACTTAAGTCTTCCTTAAAATATACTATGACTAGCAGTATAGCCCTCACAATATCAGTTCCAATAAAGAGTGTGCACACAACATATAAAGAAACAGCAGCATTGTCTCTGAGTTGATATTTAATGAAGCAAGATTAATATGTATCTTTAAAAAATAAATAAATAAAAGGTTCTCACTAAGGATTCTTTTTTAAACTTTTCCCCCCTCTCAAGAAATCCTTAGTTTCATGGTCCTTCTTTCTTTTATTTCTTACAATAGGGGCCTGGAAGGCTGAGGAATTAAAGGTAGGACCTTGAGAAAAAGACAGGAGATGTCATTTAGTTGAATGACTGGGGTTACAGGTTAGATGACCTTGAGTAGGTTAATCACTTTTCTCATTGGTAAAGTAAAGAAAATAGTCTGATTAAACTTTCCAAACTTTCTTCCCATCTAAATAATCTTAGACTATGTGATGCAGAATCACTGGGAAGATAATCCCTAAAGGAAAAAAAGAAACAGGACAAAACAGAGATTATAGAAACAGGAATAGCTTCTCTAGGCTCGTAGGGATTCTTAGGGTAGATACAAAGGTCTAGGATTTATTTTCAATATTAAAAAATGCAAATATAGTGAAAATTGTGCATTTACTTATGGATAGACTGCCCAGATTATCTAAAATACTGGGTTTCTTCTTTTAGTACAAGTAGGAAGGCGAATTAACCTAGCAGCTCTAAAAATAACTAGAAGATTAATAGAGTAGAAAACTAGCTACAAAGAATGGAGATATATAGATTGATCAATCGATTGATAGATAATCAAAGATTCCTCCAGCAAAGGAATGTGACTGCTCTGTATGTCCTCATATTACTAAAGCACACACAAAAACAAAACCTTAAGATATCTGCTCACTCATTCATTTTATAAACATTTAATGAAACCCCCTTGTGTCAGCTTTGAGTACCACAGCCTCCCACTTTTCAGTCTTCATACTACTGTTCCTATGTATAGAACACTCTTAATTTTCCCTCAACAACACTGCACTTCCACCCTCACCTTTGACTCTTTCACCTAGCTAAGCCACACTTCAGGGCTCAATTGACATAGTCCATCCTCAAGAAAGCCTTTCTTTACCACCCAGTAGAATGTTTCTAGTCTTGCATCTCTAGATACAAAACCATGGTACTACATACTTTTGCTAATCCTTCACATTTCACGCCATGTTCAAGTGAATTCTCTTATTCATATTCTCACAGTATAGTGAGCCCTATGTGAGAAGGCTTAGTGTCTGTTTTTAGCATCCTCATATCCTCCAAATTCTGAGGGGTGTCCAACCTGTGGCCTGCCAGCTCCATGCAGATTATTTGAGAACTGTTTTGCTTACCTGCAGTATCAGATATGGAGAAAAGTGTATACATGGATCTTTTCTTTTGTTCATCAGCTTTTGTTGGTGTTTATATATTTAATGTGTTACTCATTCTTCCAATGAGCAGCAGAAAAGAAAAAAGAGTTGGCCACCCCTGTCCATTTTGGCTATTTTACTCTTCAGTTTCAGATTTCTGTGTAGTACCTTTTTGTGATTTGGATTAAATGATTTTTTATATTTGTTGAGACACTGCCATTGTACTTTCTTTCAGTTCTTTGCTTTCCTTTATAACAGCTGATCTGAATTCTGTCTGCTAAGTTTAACATCTGGGGCCCTGCACAGGCAATTTCTGTTGTCTGCTTATTTTTTATGTGTGTGGTTCACATTTTCCTGTTTACTTGTATATCTCATAATTTTTTGTGGAAAACCAAACATTTTAAATAATGTAGTTGCTCCTCATACTGATACTCTCCTCCAGGGTTTTTTGTTGTTATTTGTTTACTTGCTTGGTTCATGACTTCCCTGAATTTAGTTCAGGGAAGTCTATTTCCCCTACAGATAAGCCTCTGATAGCACTATTCAATTTTTTCTTCATTTTTATCTTTAAGCCTGAATTCTTAAAAAGCATCCCGAGTCAATACCATCTAGTGGTTAGCCACTAACTGTTAAGTGATTGTGCTTATGTTTCCTGAACTATTAAGAGTTTAACTTTTTACCTTTCGATCTGTGTGTGGCTTGGAGGTTGGTTTTACTCTTCAGGGAGCATGAGTTTTTCTTAGCATTCAGTCAGAGACTTGAAGCTCAGATGTTCCTTCATTGGTCACTTTGGGCAGGTACACAGATGGGTGTGCATCACCCTGAATTCTCTTTGACTTTCTTTGGTCATTCCAGAAAGCCTCTGGCTAGAGCCCCAGTGGATATCACACCCATCTGTTAGGCTCTACTAATTGCTAGTTGACTGCTGTTCTTCTCTACAACATCTTGGAATATAAATTGCTCAACACTTTGATTCAAATAAAGTTAGGCTCCTTGAAAAAAAGCAGTGTTTTACCAGTTTTTGAAGTTTGCTCTGTCACATGCTGGGCAGAACCTCCAATATGGAGCAGAAACTTTGGAGTAAGGAGGGAAGCTGACTACCTCACCCATATCCTCCCTACTGAGCAGGAACTGTGAGGAAGGAAAGGAAGAATTGCTCCCACTGCCCAAACACTACCAATGCTTCACACAATTCTTCCATAGCCCAGAGCCAGGGAGGACTGAATCTACCAATGTTCATCTGAGGCAAACTGCTAACTATACCAAGAATAGCTTTTCCATCTCCGGAATTTGAGGATCTTCTACTCAGATGCAGAAATTTTAAAGCCACTAACAAAAACTATTAAGATTTGTCTGTATAAAATAGTAGGATTTCTGTTCAATAAAGAATACCATCAATGGCCAGGCACCATGGATCACACTTGTAATCCCAGAATTCTGAGAAGTGGAGTCAGGTGGATTGCTTGAGCTCAAGAATTTGAGACCAGACTGAGCAAGAATGAGACCCTGTCTCTACTAAAACTAGAAAAACTAGCTGGACATTGTAGCAAGCACCTGTATTTCCAAGCTACTCAGGAGGATGATGCAAGAAGATCACTGAGCCCAACAAACTAAGGTTGCTGTGAGCTATGATGATGCCACCGCACTCTACCCAGGGTGATAGAATGAGACTCCATTTCAATTAATAAATAAATAAATAAATAATATAAAAAAGAATATCATCAACAAAGGTATTACTTTCTAGTTATAGGATTATCATAATTTAGGAAGTCAAAAAGTAACAATTTTTAGTGAAAATATCTTGAATGGCTAGTGGGAAATAAATGATGTAACCATTCTGAAGAGGAATCTGATGATAATTAATCAAATTAAATATTCATATAACAATGATTTGATAATCCAATTCCTGCTAAATGCATGAAAATATTTAGGCCAGAAATCATTGTATTATAAGGAGTTGAAATCAATTCCTAGGGCAGAGACCTTTAATATACACCAGGTAGTCTAAATGATCTTCCTCCATGTTTCCCAATCTACTTCTATAAGGTCTAGCCAAAAGTAGAAACTACTTTTATCACTTCTGGACTGAGGCAGCTACGAGCCCTTTTTCCTTCAGTGGTTAATCATTGTTAAGGACCACATATTTAAATGAAAAGGCTACAAAATGGAGAGTTGTTGGGTCTCCAAATCAATACTTGGAGAATCCCTTTATCAATTATCATTGGACTTGAATGAGACAAGCATTTTCTCTTAACCATGGATATCAAAACACAAGGTTCTTGGGCCTTCAGCTTCATGCTGAAAGTTACATCATCAGCTCTCCTGGTTCAAGGCCTTTGGTCTTAGACTGAGCTACACCACCATCTTCCCTGATTTACCAGCTTGTAGATGGAAAATCATGGGACATATCATCATCCATAATCTTGTGAGCCAATTTCTATAATAAATCCTTCTTCAAATATACTATACATAAAATCTTTTTTTAGTGTCCTTGATAGTTTTGAGAAGTATGGGTCATGTATATTGTGGGATATTTTTCTATTATAATTTGTCTGATCTTTTACTCATGACTGGACTGTGCTTATGGGTTTGAGGGAGGAAAGTCACAGAGATATAGTGCTATTTTCACAATGTCATATTGAGGATGCATACTATGAAGATGACTCATGACTATTAATGTTGACCTTGATCACCTGGTTAAAGTAGTGTTTGTCAGATTTCTTAAATATAAATTTACTCTTCCTTCCCTTTTTATATACTGAACTGTTTGGAAGGAAATCACTCTGTGCAACTCACACTTGAGTGGTAAGCTTTGTTCCACATCCTTGAGGGGAAAGTATCTACATAAATTGTTTGGAGGTCTTCAAGAAAGATTTATCTCTTCTTCCAATTTGTTAATTTATTCAATCATTTATTTATATGATGGGTTTAAACCTATAAATATTTATTTCATACATTGAGTAATAACTCAATACTACATGTTGTGTTTTATCACTCAAATTATTCTAGGTTTGGTCATTAAAAGCTCATTTAGTTGACTCTGTGTCCCTTAGACGTACACCTGTCAGTATGAGTTTGTTTGCTTGTTTTATTGGAGCACTTCCTTAGTTTCTGACACTACATGATACTGCAGGATGATCTCCTATATTTCCTGCCCTGGTCCTAGAATCAGCCATTTCTCCAAAAGACCTTTAATAAGAATAGTAGAAGCCAAGATTTTTATTTGGGCTGTTTTTTTTCTTATTGTTGAGTTTTTTAGGATTTTATCTTACATATTTTGTATTCAAGTATATTATGACATATGTTCTGGAATTATCTTCTTCCAGTGTATAGCTTGTCTTTCATTCTCTTAGCAATGTCTTTCACAGAGCAAAATCTTTTAATTGTAATAAAGACTAAGTTATCAGTATTTTCTTCCAGAGATCATGCTTTTGGTGTGGTAGCTTAATAAAACTTATCACCTAACCAAAGATTACCTAGATTTTCTTTCTTTTTTTTGAGATGGAGCCTCAAGCTATCCCCCTGGGTAGAGTGCCATGGCATCACACTCACAGCAACCTCCAACTCCTGGGCTCAAGTGAGTCTCCTGCCTCAGCCTCCCAAGTAGCTGGGACAACAGGCGCCTGCCACAACACCTGGCCATTTTTTGGTTGCAGCCATCATTGTTGTTTGGCGGGGCCAGGCTGGGGATTCGAACCCACCACCTTAGGTGTATGTGGCTGGCACCTTAGCTGCTTGAGCCACAGGCGCCGAGCCAGATTACCTAGATTTTCTCCTAGATTTTCTTCTAGAAGCTTTATACTTTTGTGATTTACAGTTAGGTCTATGCTCCATTCTTAATTAATTTTCATGAAAGATGTAAGGACTTGACTAGATTTGTGTTTTCACATATGAATGCCCACTCTTTTCCGTATTATTTGTTAAAAATATTACTTATCTCCTCAGGCTGCCATTGCTCCATTTTCAATGTTCAGTTGACTACTGTGTATATTTATATAGGTCTGTTTGGGGGCTCTTTTGTTCCTTTAGCTATGTGTCTTATGTTTTTGGCCAGTGCCATGTTGTTTGAATCACTACAACTTTATTGCATGTTTATTTTTAATTTCAAAGTATTGAGCAGGTACATGAGTTTAAGGTTACATGGGTCACTTTGAATCTTGGCTAAAAGTGTTCCTGTCACCTAAATAGTGTCAAAAGAATTTGTTAGGTAGGTTTTTACTCCTCTCCTCTTTCCCCCTCCTTCATGATTGAGTCCCACTAACTTTTATTTCCCTCTGTACACATGTGCTCATCAATTAGTTCCACTTTAATAGTGAGTACATATGGTATTTTTTTCCATTCTTGACATACTTCACATAGGAGAATGACCTCCATTTGGATCCAGATTGTTGAAAGGGGTTAATTCATCTTTTTAATGACTCAATAGCACTCAGTAGAATACATATACCCTGTTTTGTTAATCCATTCATTAATTGATGGGCAAAATGTTGCTAGAAAAATTGGATAGCCACATGCAGAACAAAACAAGACCCCTATTTCTAACCACTCACTAAAATTAATTCAAGATGAATATCAGACTTAGAGCTAAGGAATAAAACTTTAAGAATTCTACAGGAAAATATAGGTAAAACTTTGCTAGATATCAGCCTCAGCAAAGAATTTTTTAAAAAGACCCAAATGTCAATCATGATAACAACAAAAATTAATAAATGGGATTTAGCTAAACTAAAAAGCTGCTACACAGCTAAGGAAACAATCAACAGAGCAAATAGACAACCTACACAATGGGCAAAAATATTCATAAGCTACAATCCAATAAAGAGCTAATAACCAGAATTTTCAAGGAACTCAAGCAAATCAGCAAGAAATAAAAAGAAACCCCTATTAAAAAGTGGGCAAAAAGACATGACAGAAGCTTCTCAAAAGAAGAAAAACAAATGGCTAATAAACATATGAAATTATGCTCAACATTGCTAATCATAAGGGAAATGCAAGCTAAACCCATGAGATATCACTTTACCCCAGTTAGAATGGCATTTATCAAAAAGTCACAAAACTATAGATGCTGGTGAGAGAAAAAGGAATGCTTCTACCCTGTTGGGGATACTGCAAATTAGTAGCTGTTGAATACAATATGGAGATTTCTCAAAGAACTAACAGTAAACCTACCATTCAATCTAGCAACCACATTATTATTTATTTACCCAAAGGAAAAAAAGACTTTATTGCAAGTTGTTAAATGAGGTAGTGTCAAACCTCTAAATTTGTTCTTCTTAAGTACTGTATTGACCATTCTGGTTCTTTTGCCCTTTCACATAAATTTTAGAATCAATTCGTCAATTTACAGAGAATAATTTGCTGAGATTTTGATAGGAATTGTGTTGAGTCTATATATCAAGTTTGTAAGAACTGGCATTTTAAAAATATTGAGTCTTTCTATGCCTTACCATGAAATATTTTTCCATTTATTTAGATCTTTTATGATTTTTTTCATCAGAGTTTTATAATTTTCCTCATATACCTTTTATACAATTTTTTTGAAATTTATGTCTAAATATTTTTTTCATTTTATTTCTTTTGGTGTTTATGTAAATGATACTGTATTTTTAATTTTTAATTTTAATTTTTCATTGTTAATTGGTATTAACCTTGTATTATGCAATTTTACTCTAATGCTTATTAGTTCCAGGAGTTTTTCTTGCTGTCGTTGCCATTTTCCTTCTGTTTTCTTTGGTATTTACTACAGACAATCATGTCATCTAGATACAAAGAGAGTTTTATTTCTTCCTCTCTAATTTGTATATATTTTATTTCCTTTTATTACCTGATTGCATTAGCTAGGACTTCCAGTAGGATATTATTAAAAGTGGTAAGGGTAGTCAGTCATCCTTGACTTGTTCCCAATCTTTTTTTTTTTTTTTAGTTGTTTGGGATTCATTGAGTGTACAAAGAATTAGGTTACACTCATTGCATTTGTTAGATAAAGTCTCTCTTATAATCATGTCCTGCCACCCAAGAGGAGTGCCATACACCATGACCCCTTCCCCCCTCTTTTCTACACTCCTACTCATTCTCCAAACCCCCACTTTGTATTAGCTCATCTACTGCCCACATATTAGAATTAAGTACATTGGATTCTTGCTTCTCCATTCTTGTGATACTTTCCTAATAAGAATGCCTTCCACCTCCATCCAGATTAATATAAATGATGTAAAGTATCCATCTTTCTTAATAGCTGAATAGTATTCCGTGGTATACATATACCACAGCTTGTTAATCCCTTCCTGGGTTGGTGATAATTTAGATTGTTTCCACATTTTGACAATTGTAAATTGAGCTATGATAAATAGTCTAGTGCAAGTGTCTTTATAGTAAAAGGATTTTTTTTCTTCTAGGTTGATGCCTAGTAATGGGATTGCAGGATCTAATGAGAGGTCTAATTTGAGTTCTTTGAGGATTCTCCATACTTTCTTCCAAAAAGATTCTATTAGTTTGCAGTCCCATCAACAGTGTAAAAGTGTTCCCTTGTCTCCACATCTACACCAGCATCTGCAATTTTGAGTCTTCATGATATAGGCCATTCTCACTGGGGTTAGGTGATATCTCAGGGTAGTTTTGATTTGCATTTCTCTAATGATTAGAGACAATGAGGATTTTTTTCATATATTTGTTAGCCATTTGGCTGTCTTCTTTAGAGAAGGTTTCATTCATGTCTCTTGCCCAGTGATATATGGGATTGTTGGGTCTTTTTCTGTTGATTAGTTTGAGCTCTCTGCAGATCCTATTTACCAAGCTTTTGTCTGATTTATAATATGCAAATATCTTTTCCCATTCTGAAGGTTGTCTATTTGCTTTCATTGTTATTTCCTTAGATGTACAGAAGCTTTTCAGTTTAATTAAGTCCCATTTGTTTATTTTTGTTGTTTTTGTTGCAATTGCCACAGAAGTCTTCTTCATAAAGTCTTTCCCCAGGCTGATATCTTCAAGTTTTTCCCTCACACTTTCTGTGAGCATTTTTATTGTTTTGTACCTTAGATTTAACTCTTTTTTCCATTTTGACTCAATTTTTGTAAGATCCAATTTTAGTCTTTTACAAGTGGATATCCAGTTCTCCCAGCACCATTTATTGAATAAGCGTTCTTTTCCACAGTGTATGGTCTTCTTTGGTTTATGAAATATCAGCTTTCAGATGTTGAGCTCATTTCATGATTTTCTATTTGGTTCCAAAATTCAACGTCTCTATTTTTGTCCCAATACATGCTGTTTTGATCACTATAACCTGGTAATATAGAGTAAAGTCTGGTAGGGTGACACCACTGGTTTTGTTTTTATTATTGAAAATTGCCTTGGCTATACAGAGTTTTTTCTGGTCCCATACAAAATGAACAATTATTTTTTTCCAAGTCTTGAGTACAATGTTGGTATTTTAATAGGGATGGTATTTAATCAGTAGATTGCTTTGAAAAGTATAACCATTCTGATAATATTGATTTTCCCCAGCCACGAGCATGGTATGTTCTTCCATTTGTTAATATCTTATGCTATTTCTTTTCTTGGGATTTTATAATTCTCCTTGTAGAGGTCCTTCACCTCTTTGTTACATATATTCCTAGATATTTCTTAAAAAAAAAAAAAAAGAAAGAAAGAAAGAAAAAAGCTACTGTGAAAGGAATTGTGTCTGTTCTTGTTTAGCTTCTCATTTTGGCTGTTACTGGCATATAAAAAGGCTACTGATTTATGGACATTGACTTTATATCCTGAGATGTTACTGTTCTTTTCATCATGTCCAAGAGTCTTACAATTGGGTCTTTGGGGTTCTCTAAGTATAAGAGCATATCATTAGCAAAGAGTGAGAGTCTGACCTCTGCACCCATCTGGATGCTTTTTATTTTTTCTCTTGCCTGATTTAATTGGCTAGAACATTTAATACTATGCTTGGTGATAGAGGACAGCCTTGTCTGGTTCTAGTTCTAAGTGTAAAAGCTTTTAGTTTTACTCTTTTCAGTATTTTAGTTGTGAGTTTGTCATAAATGGCTTCAATCAGTTTAAGAAATGTGCCTCCTATGCCTGTATTCTTAACTATTCTAATTAGAAAAAGATGCTGAATTTTATCAATGCTTTTTCTGCATCTATTGAGAAGATCATATGGTCTTTGTTTTTGCTTCTGTTGATATGGTGAAGTAGGTTTATGGACTTGTGTATGTTAAACCAGCTTTGTATCCCTGGGATGAAACCTACCTAGATAGTGATGAATGATTTTTCAACATGTGGGTGTAATCTATTGTAGGTGAAATTGGTCTGCAGTTTTCCTTTTTAGTTGAATTTGTTCCTGATTTTGGTATCAGAGTGATGTTTGCTTTGTAGAACAGTTGGGGAAGACTTCCTTCTCAATTTTTTAAGAATGATTTCTGCAGCATTGGTATAGCTCTTCTTTGAGGGTTTGTTAGAATTCTGATGTGAAGCCATTTGGACCAGGGAATTTTATTGTTGGGAGATTTTTTTTGCTATTTCTTTGATCTCAGCTCTTGGTATTGCTCTGTTCAGGAGATCTATTTCTTCTTGGTTAAGTCTAGAGAGAGGGTGTGATTCCAGGTATTGATCCATTTCCTCCACATTGTCAAATTTCTGGGCATAGAGTTTCTTGTAGTACTCAGAAATGATTTCTTGTATCTTTGTGGCATCTGTTGTTATTTCCCCTTTATCATTTCTGATTGAGGTTATTAGAAATTATACCTTGTATCTTTTCAGACCATAAGGCAGTACAGGTAGAACTCAACTCTTACAAAAATGTTCATCTCCACCCAATGACATGGAAATTAAACAGCCTTATGTTGAATTTGGGTTCAGGATGAGATAAAAGAGGAAATCATTAAATTCTTCAAGCATAATAGCAATAAAGACACGCATTACCAAAACCTGTGGGATACAGCAAAAGCAGTCTTAAGAGGGAAATTTATCACATTAGATGCCTACATTTGTAAAACAGAAAAAGAGTGCATAAAAAAATTCATGAACTATCTTGTGGCAGTGGAAAATGAAGAACAATCTAATCCCAAACCCAGCAGAAAAAAAGAAATAACCACAATTAAATCAGAGATTAATGAAACTCTAAAAAATCATTCACAAGAGATTAATGAAACTTCTAAAGAATCATTCACAAAATTAATGAAAGAAAAAGTTTTTTTTCAAAAAACTAAATAAAATTGATAAACCTTTGGCCAGATTAACTAGAAACAAAAAGTAAAATTTCTAATAACCTCAATCTTGTTTCCAATCTTAAAGCAAAATCATCTCATTTCTTAGCATTAAGTATGATATTAATCTTTAGTTTTTGTAAATGTTTCTTGTCAAAACATGGAAATTTATCTATTCCTAGTTTATTGAGAGCATTTTAAAATCATGAATGGACATTAAATTGTGTTAAATCTTCTGCATATATTGATATAATCATACTTTTTTCTTTAACCTGTTGGCATAGCCCATCACATGAATTGATTTACAAATGTCAAAACAGCCTTGCATACCTGTGAAAAAATAATTGTAGTATATATAATACTTTTCGTATATTCACTGTTGGATTCTTTTTGAAGCATATATACACTCATTGTTGTTCATTATCTTCCTCTATTATCCTTTTAATGTTCATGGGATTGGCTGTGATGATTCCTCTCTCATTTCTGATATTAGTATTTATTTCTTGGTTAACCTGAATAGAAGTCTATCAACACACCAGCTTCTGTCTTTGTTTATTTTTCTCTACTATTTAATCAATTTTATTACTTTGTGCTCTGATTTTTATTATTTCTTTTCTTCTGCTTGCTTTAGCCTTAAATTGCTCTTTTCTTTGGTAGGTTCCTATGGCAGAAGCTTAAATTACTGATTTTACATTTTTCATCTGAAGAAATGTATGTATTCAATGCTATAAACTTCCCTCTCAGCACTGCTTTTGCTGCATCTGACAAATATTGATGTTTTATCTTCATTATCATTTAATTCAAAATATTTTTAAATTTCTCTTAAAACTGTGTCTTTGATCCATATATTACTCAGATATACAATGTTTAATGTCCAAATATTTTAGGATGTTCCAGCTATCTTTATGATATTAATTTCTAACGTGATTCTACTGTGGAATATATGATTTCTATTTTTTTAATTTGCTAATGTATGCTTTACAATTCAAGTCTATCTTGGTGACTCTTCCATGTGACCTTGGGAAGAATGTGTATTCTGCTGTGTTGGATTGAGTGTTTTATAAATGTTAATTCCATCCAGTTGATATATAGTGTTGTTCAGTTCAACTATATCTTTACTGATTTTTTGCTTCCTGAATACAGTACTCCTATTTATGCTTGAAATTTTTTCATTAAAATTATATATTGCTTTGGGTAATATGGACATTTTAATAATGTTAATTCATCCCAGTCATGAACATATATGTTTTTCCATTTGTTAACATTTTCAGCTAAAATTTCCATTGTCATACTTTAAAGATCTAGAAAAAATAATACTTCATTTTATATGGAATCAGAAAAAACCTAGAATAGCAAGACATTACTCAGAAATAAAAACAAAACAGGAGGAATCACGCTACCAGACATCAGACTATACTATAAATCCATAGTGATCAAAACAACATGGTATTGGCACTAAAACAGAGAGGTAGATGTATGGAACAGAATAGAGAACCAAGAGATGAACCCAGCTACTTACCATTATATGATCTTTGACAAGCCAATTAAAAACATTGAGTGGGGAAAGGATTCCCTATTTAACAAATGGTGCTGGGTGAACTGGCTGGCAACC
>NW_003852397.1:53140440-53151881 GCF_000181295.1 Otolemur garnettii
GATCACACCTGTGGTTCATCCTATAAGGGTACATGTGAATCTCTCTAAATGTAGAATATAAATGTCTTAACACAATAACTAAGAAAAAGACATGAAGGCTATGTTAACCAGTCAGATGAAAGTATTTCAAATTGTATACAAAAACAGTACACTATTCCCCATGATAGTATTAATGTACACTGCTGTGATTTAATAAAAAAAAATTTTAAAAAGAGAAAATTTTTCTTGTTCTGAGGCCTGTTCTCTCTGAAATTAATATTAATACTCTAGCTTTTATTAGAGTTAGCATAACATAGCTTTCTTTACCCCTATGCTTTTAACCTATCTGTATATTTATTTTTAAAGCAGGTTTTCCATGGGTGATATACAGTTGGGTCTTGTTTTCTTATCTATTCTAGCAACTTCTGTCTTATACTTAGTATATTTAGACAATTCACGATTAAAGGGCTTATTAATGTAATCAAACAGTTGAACAATATCCAACATGGTTGTGTTTTCTTTTTGCTGTGTTGCTGCACTTGTTATTTGTTTCTTTTTTGTCTTTCACTCTTTCTATGACTTTTAATTGAGCATTTTGTATGATTTCATTTTCTTATTTCTCTTAGCATATCAATTATACTCCTTTAAAACAATTTTGTGGTTGGTTCTAGAGTTTGCAATATGCATTCATAATGATCTAAGTCTATATTCAAATAATGCTACACTGCTATATGGGTAGTGCAGGTACCTTACAACAGACAATTGCCAATTCCTACTTTTCATCTCCTATAATATTTTTTAATCCATTTGATATAATTACCCAGTTCCCTGTTAGATACTATTATTACTTTAAACCAACAGTTATCTATTTTATTATATCCTTTATAATAAGGATAAAAAGGAAGTTTTATTTTGCCTTCAATTATTTCCTCAATGCTCTTCTATTCACTATGTAGATCAAAGTTTCTGCCCTTATCATTTTCTTCTATCTGAAGTTTATCTTCAATTTCATTCAGGGAAAATGTAATGGTAAGAAATTCCTCAATTTTTATTTGTCTAAGAAATTATTTATTTTTAAACTTTGAAAGATAATGTTGCTGGATTAAAGCATTCTACATTGATAATGTTTTTTCAACAGTTTAAATAGTTCATCCTTTCTCTTCTTGCTTGCTTGCAAATTTTCTTACAAGAAGTCCAAAGAAATTCTTATCTTTGTTCCTCTATAGGTAAGTTTTTTTCCTTTTATTTTCTTTCAAATATTTTTCTTTTTTCTTGGCTTTCCAGTTTTAATATGATGTGCCTAGGCATAGATATGTTGTAATTTATCTTACTTAGTGTTATTTGTGCCTGCTACAACATTGGCTTAGTGTAGGACATTAATTATGGAAATTTTTTTTCTGCTTTTTCCTTTTTTCTTCTCTTACTGATAGTATAATTGCATTCTATCTATTGTAGTTGCCCCACAGTCTTGGGTATTTTGATTTTTCATTCTTTTTTCTTTTTCTGTTTTGGTTTGGAAAATTTCAATTGACATATCTCCAAGCTCATTGAATATTTCTTTGGTCTTGTGCAATCTACAGATTAGCCATCAAAGGAATTTTCATTTCTATTCCAGTGTTCTTTTTTTCTTCTAGAATTTACTTTAGATTATTTCTTAGTGTTTCTTCCTCTCGACTTATATTACTCATCTGTTCTTATATGCTGTACATTTTTTTTACTAGAGCCCTTAACATATTAATCATAGTTATTTTAAATTATCTGATCATCCCAACATCTCTGTCATATCTGAGTCTAGTTCTGATATTTGCTTTGTCCTTTTACACTTTTTTTAATGGCTATTAGAATGCCTTAAAATTTTTTGTTGGAAGTTTTACATAATGTTGAGTAATATAAATTGAGATAAATAGGCTGTTAGTGTGAGATTTTATGACTATAACTAGTAGCTAAACTGTATTTTATGTTCTGTAGCTGTACATGCCAGAAGCTTCAAATTCCTCTCATGTTCTTGTCTCTGTATTTCTGGTGCCTTTAGGTGTCTCTAAAAATTCCTTCTTAAATTGCCTGAGCTTTGAAGCTCTTTCTGCTGTAATCCACTGCTATTATATTGGAACCCTGATGTCTTGCTGGTAAGACATGGGAGGAGGGGAATCATCCTATAATCTTCTGATTATATCTTAGTCATTTAATGAGCTTATGTCCCTAAGATGTGCTCTTCCTAACTATTTTTTAGGCTTTTTCACCCTTAGATGAGACAGGATGGCCATAGGGGTTTGGAGTTGCTAATTTCCTTCCCCTCCAAGTCAAATAAGACTCTTAAAAAGTTTCCCTAGAAATATTTGTCTTTGTTTCAGAGATTGCTCTGGACCTATGAGAAAATAGTTATTTTCCACTCCTGCTGCACAAAACATGAAAGTATTTTTCTATAAATTTTGCTCTGACAATCCATTGGTGTTCATAGAACAAAAATCCATGAATGTACAGGGTGCCCTTCCAAGGACTAGGTCACCATGAGCTTCTCACTCTTGAGCTGGTCTACCCTTACCCTCTAGCAACTCATAAAAATTACTCTTCAGGGGCAGTGCCCATGGCTCAAAGGAGTAGGACGCCAACCCCATATACCAGAGGTGGTGGGTTCAAACCTGGCCCCAGCCAAAAACTGCAAAAAAAAAAAAAAATTACTCTTTAGTCAGTATTTCTACCAATTTATGGCTCTAGTAGCCATGTCACCAAATAAATTGATGATGTAAACTGTGATTCTCTGTATTCACCTATCTCCCCAGGTTTCAGGGTGGTGGTTTTCACTGTGACCTAAGTTCTCATATGGGGCTAAGAAAGTCCTTGATTTTAAGTTTGTTCAGATTTCTGTCTTATAATTACAGGAGTGATGGATTCCAAGCTTTTTACATGGCAGAGCTAAAATCAGAAATCACAGTTATTTTTTACCTTTCTCATTGTGTTAGCTTTTCATACTTCAGGATCAGGGAAATTCCATTACAGGTAGTATAAATATATAAACATCTCAAAGGGAAAAAATCAATAATTTCTTTCTTACCCTCTTTCTACTCCCTGTCACAGAGTTCTGATTTTCATGGCATTAATCCTCTAAAATGAGATTCAAGAAACAACTGAATTATTCATTTCAGTAGCTATTGCAACACGTAATTTTCCAGAATGCTGGGACAATTAACATGAGAGTATGTATTTCTTCACATTTTTTGGGGGGAGAAATGCTATTACTCTTTTCTTATTTTTATGGAACTAATGGGTGAAAGTGGGCATGGGACTTGCTTTGGTTTTCATTTTCCTACCCAAAAGTAAACATCTAGAACATTTTAATATTTTCTTTAGGTATTGTGATCTATAAATTAGCTAGTCTTATTCATGTATTTTACTCATGTTTTGTGCTTTTTACTATATTCTTGACTTTAAGGTATTTACAGATTTACATTCAGCTATCAGAAATAATACAGAGATCCAGTGTGTTTCACTCAATAGTAATGCCTTGCAGAATCACAGTATAATATCTCAACCAGTGTGTGGACCTTGATACAGTCAGAACATTTCCATCACCACAAAGATCCTTCATATTATCTATTTATAGCCACACTCACTTCTCTCCTGTCCCCACACCCTTCTTAATCCTGGCAACCCCTTATCAGGCTTCTATTTCTATAATTTTATAATTTCAAGAATATTATATAAATGAAATTATACAGCATGTGCCCTTTTGGAACTGGCTTTTTTCACTTCAACGAAATTATTAGCCATAGTTCATTTATTTTTATTAGTGTTGTGTACTATGGTATGGGATTTTCCAGTTTATCTAAGCATTGAACTGTTGAAAAACATCTAAGTTGTCTCAGTTTGGGGCCATTACAAATAGAGCTTCTGTAAGCATTCATGTACAGGTTTTATGAGCACAAACATCTTCATTTATCTGCACTGAATGCCCAGGAGAACAATTGCTTTTCATATTATAGTAGCAAATTTAGTTTTTAAGAAGCTTTAAAGATCTGTTTTCCAACGTAACTACTATATTATTTTAATGTCTTCCCACCAACAATGTACAAGTGATCCAGTTTCTCCTCATCCTCACCAGCATAGGGTGATGTCACTAATTTTCTGTAAAACTATTCTGACTGGTGTTAACTTATACATACATATCTCACAGTAGAATTAATTATCATTCTATTCAGCTATAAAAAAAGATGGAAACTGGGTGGTGCCTGTGGCTCAAAGGAGTAGAGCGCCAGCCCCATATACTGGAAGTGGCTGGCTCAAACCCAGCCCCGGCCAAAAACTGCAAAAAAAAAAATGGAAACTTTAAATCTTTTGAATAAACTTAGATGGAGTTGAAGAACGTTCTTCTTAGTAAAGTATCATAAGAATGGATAAGCAAGTATCCAATGGACTCAATATTAATAGGAAGCCAACAGATAAACAGCTACACACCCACAGGAGAGAAAAACACAATCAAATTCAAGTGGGGGGGGGAGGAGGGAAGGAGAGAAAGGAGGAGGGAAAAAGAAAAGGGAAGAGGGATGGGGATTGGTAAACTCTTACTTAATGGCACAATACAAGAATAAACAGAACACCCTGTGGGTAAAGGGCTCAACTACAACTTAAACTTCGCCTAACAAATGCAAACAATATAAGCATTTGTACCCTGATATTAATCTGGAATTTAAAAAAAAATTATTCTTCTAATGGCTGATGATCTTGAACACCTTTTCATGTGATTATTTGCCATATATTATCTGCTTCAGTGAAATATTTCTTCATGTCTTTTGCTCATATTCTTATTTATTTGTTTGCTTTTTTTACTGTTAAGTTTGGAGAGCTTTTAATAAATTCTAGTCATTTGTCAGATATGTTTCTATAGTTTCTCTTTATCCTAAGAGTCTTTTACAAAGTAAAATTTTTAATTTCATGAAGCCAAACTTACCAACCAATTTTTCATTTTATGAATCATGCTTTTGATGTTAATGTTTTGGGATTTTTTTTGAGATAGAGTCTCATGCTGTCGCGGTGGATAAAGTTCCATGTGGCATTATAGTTACAGCAACCTCAGACCTCTGGGCTCCAGTGATTCTCTTGCCTGAGCCTCCCAAGTAATTGGGACTATAAGGTGCCTGCCACAATGCCCAGCTAGTTTTTAGAAACAGGGTCTGGCTATTGCTCACTGGTGGCTAGTCTCAAACTCCTGGGCTTAAGCAATCCACCCTCTTGGGCCTCCCAAAGTGCTAGGATTACAAATGTGAGCCACCAGACCTAAGCTTGATTGAAGTATTTTTATTACTCTGATGTAAAACTTTTGTCAGGTAATTCTAACATCTCTATTATCTCAGTGTTGGTATCTATGAACTGCTGTCTTCCAGTTTCTTGATATACTGAGCAATTTTCACTGAAACATGAACATTTTTGCATAATGTCATGAAATGCTGGATCTTATTTAAGTCTTTACTTTGGCTGGCTTTATTTGATATTGGCTTGCAGAGGAAGAGGACAGATATCACCTTGGTACTGCCAGGTAGGATGGAAGTCTAGATCTCCCAGGAGAAGGGACCTTTATTACTGGTCCCCTGATACCATCAGGGCCTTAGTCTCTACGCATCTTCACTTTTGACATCCTCTTTACACCATGGTGAGTATGAAAAATCTGGGCTCCCTATTCTATCTATAGATCAAGGTAGAGCCATAGTATTTTCATGTTATTCTCTAAAAGTCACTGTTTTGCTAGGCTCCCCACTTTCTTAGACCTTTGGTTAGAAGGAACAGGCTATCAATGGGGTGTTTCTTGTCTGTTCCCACTGGCAAAAATGTTAAAAAATCCAGGGAACTCATCTTGAGTCCTGAAACTCCAAGTCAGTCCACCTTTATCTTTCTACCTGTTAAAGTCTTGTTGTGTTTATTTTATTATATATAATATCCAGGGACATTAGTTGTCTTTAGACAAATAAACAAATGGGGAAAAATATGTCTACCCCATATTCTCACAGTGTAAGTCTAATCAATTTAATTTGGATTATTTATCTGCTTCTTATCAAATTTTTAGGTGTTTCAGATAAGCTCACAAATCACTACTATCTAACTTCCTAAGTTATCACAGCACATAGTGAAATGATAGAACTATACTATGGTTTCCAATTATAACTGTCCCCCCTCCCCAAGATAACCATTGTCATGACATCTAACTCTGGGGGTTAGTAGGGTATTTTTTTGGAACTTTTTATAAATTATATAATACAGTATGTACTCTTCTCTGGCTACTTGCTTTACCCTATGTTTGTGAGAGTATCTGAATGATTAAAACCATATGACAAGGTGCTAAATTTTGTGAGTCATCAGAAAAATGCTAATAAATCTGCAGTGATGAAATTAAAAATATTGACTTTGTAAATGTTGAAGAAAACAACTGAAACCCTTAATTCATGCTTACATGTTAACATCAAAGGTTAGAATGTTCATAGTAGCAGTATCCATGACAGGCAAAACCCCAGAAACTATCTAACAGTCCATGAACATAGTAACACATAATGGATGAAGGGAATCACAGCACATTCATACGCTAGAATTCTATACAACTATCAAAGAGAATACATTCAACAACATGGTCTTTATCAATTTTGTATCATCTTTACATATTTTATTTTTAATGTAGTTTTAAAAATCAAACTATCTTTCCTGTGATAAGTTAGAATGAAGAAAAATGCCACAGTGCAATGTTTAAAACAATCTATACACAGATTAACCCCAGATAATTTTCAAATATGCATACATATCTAAGATATATATTTTGACAACATTATAGTAGGCATCATTGAGAGAAGGGAATTTCTAATGTGGATTAGGGTAAAATTGGGACAATTAATTAAATAAGTTAAAATGAGAAAGAGGATTTGCAAGGATGGATGATGGCAATGTGCAATGAATAACTCAATTATGGGTTCCTTCTACACCTCCAAAGCCATAATAATAAATGTAAATAAACAGCCCTAACATTGTGCAATAAGAAAACATAACCATGGATATATACCAATCTTAAGGTGCAAATGACCTTCCTCTTCTCCTCTGGAAAACTGCTACTTACCTCTCTTGCTATTCATTTTTTCTCTGGTGAATTCCCCACTAAGCCTTCAATACAATTAGTACTTTCTTTTCCAGGTTTCCATAGCTCTCTCTTCATACTTTTGGTTAATATTTGTCCCCAATGCTGCTGCCCTCATTAAGTTGAATTTTTCTTTAGGTCAGGGAATATGCAAATACCTTTCTATATCTCTAGAGAGAGCTATTAATAATAAAATGCCTAACAAGAAGCTGGCCTCAGCAACTTTTGATAAATAAATCAGTGAATAAAATAAGTACCTTATTCATTTAGACATCTATACCTTATTTTGTAATTTTCTCAAATACCTTAAGCTGAGTACTAACCCCTTGCCACCAAGACCACACAAAAGACTGAAACAGCAGGACATGGTGACTCACTAAGTGAGTTGAGGAAAAACAAGTGGGAAAATAGGATAAGTTTTTATTTAAAATTTAGGTGTTGTGGCCAGCACAGTGGCTCATGCTTATAATCCTAGCACTCTGGGATTATAGGCATCCTCCAAAATGGGTGGATTGCCAGAGCTCAGTAGTTCAAGACCAGCCCAAGCAAGAGTGAAATCCTGTCCCTAAAAATAGCCAGAAATTGTGGCAGGGCCCATAGCCCCAGCTACTTGAGAGGCTAAGGCAAAAGGATTGCTTGAGTGCAAGAGATTGAGGTTGCTGTGAACTATGATGCCCTGGCACTCTACCCAGGGTGACAGAGTGAGTGAGAGTCTGTCTCAAAAATAAATAAATAAATAAATAAATAAAAATAAAATAACTTCTAGTTATTTATCTCATTTTACACATTAACAGCTCTACTTCCATTCTAGGGAACTCAGTAATTCTGCACAATACAAAGTTGATACTCAGGCTGGGCCTCCTCAAAGTACTAAGCCATTTGCTCAGAAGACGTTGGTTTTTGGCAGCTTGCCTTTCAGGGAGTAAACAGAGGACCAAGATGCAGTCAAAAACCACCTCCCAAGGCCTACCTGAATTACAACCCTTTTGATACTGTTTCCCACTATCGCATCTCATAAGCTATCATTATTAACCATTGTTAACTATTATTAACATTTGAGGAGACAAAAATCTCCATTATTATTATATATATTTTTTTTTTTTGCCAACTCTGCAGAAAAAAAGCAGATGATACATAGGGATATTTCTTAAGTCCAGGCTTTGTGGGTATGTTTGCCTCAGCTACAGAGGGAAGAAAGTTGGCATTTAAGGCGTAGGGACTGAGTCATCTTTTCCAGGCCAATTCTCAAGTGTCTGATGGATGGCTCGTGGCTGCCAAGTGAGCAATGAAGGAACAGAGAGGGTTACAGGAGGCAGAAAGACAAAGCAGTCCTATAACTCCCATCCTGGAAAACATAGTGGAGGGAATTTGTGAGATTCATTTGCTGCCAGCATGGCCCTACAAGCTTTGGAACATATTTCAAAAAAAGTGCAAAGCTTTGTGGATAAAGAGCATCAACTATTATCTGTTTTTTGCTGGAGTTCCTTTTCTCTGTTGTAAAAGTTAGTCCTATTCCTCACTTCTAGGAAACACCACTGAAGATACACAGTAATTAAGTGGAATATTTATAATCTCTTAGAGGTTGTAAATGTGTAACTTATATGTGTGTTTGAATTGTGAGGCCCCATATACAGAATCAGTTCCTGCCTCAGAGGGAACCAGAGCTCTCTGTATCTGGCTTTCAGTGATGAAGATTCTAGATTTGTCCCTCAGAACTCTGTGAATTCTGGCTCTTTCTTTACTCTGGGACCTATTTAACCCTCCAGCAATGCTTATGATGCTTTTTCTTCTATTACAAGTCACAACCAATAGCATTCTTTCCAGGCTTTCTGAGATCCAAGTTTCTTCACGGGCCATTTGTAAAAGTATTAAAAACCATTATTCAAAAACTTTCTACAGCTCCAAACATATTCTTTGTTCAAGCATTGCCTATGTGATCAGTAAATGTCACTCCCCAAAGAAACAAATGGTGGTATTCTAAGAAGTAAACCTGATCACTCCTTGCTTATACACACCCCAATGTCTGTACTGGCTCTGTACATTCTGCTTGAAATGCTTGAGATTGTTTGCTTCCCCTTATACTTCCAGAAAAATTATAGTCACCCTTCTAATTCCACTGGAATCTTCTCCAATATTCTTTCCACTAGGCAAACCTTATCCTTCCCCTGCACATGTGCTCAAATGACTTGAGCAAGTTGTGCAAGTGACTTTTTGATTTTTGCTTATAGTGTGCAAGTGACTTTTTGATTTTTGCTTATGTATTCCAAGGAGCCTGAGTTGACGGTCCTAAGATGTGGGCTGGAATTCTCACTCTGCACTTTTCATATCTCATTAGGGAAGTCATAAATCCTTTCACCCTTCCAACAACCTCATCTATAAAATGGGTCTAATAGTACTTACTTGGCCAGGTTGCTATTAAAGAATAAAAGAGATAATGAGTTTCTGATTGCTCTCTAACAGTTCCTAGCAAAAAAGCATAAATGACCCTTCATAAATAAATTATGGTGCATTTATGTAATGGAATACACAGAGTAATTGAAAAAAGATGGCATATACTTAACATTTATTGACCCAGAACTATCTCTGTCACATGTTAGTGAAGGGAAAGGAGGTTTTAAAATGCTTACTGTCCTGAGATTATTTGATTAACATATAAATAAATACAAATTTCAAATATATGCACATATACATGTTCTTCTAGAAGGTTTATCAAAAATGCTAATAATTATTACAAATAGGTGGAAGAATTTTAGACGATTATTAGTTTATTCACTATTCCTTTTGAAGATTTCTTGAATAATAATATAGCTATTATTTGCAAAAGGTTATTTAGAAACACCACACATTAGGTCATAATAAACTGGAAAAATTGGAAAAGAAACTTGTACAGCTAGTGGTTTGGTAATATATTTTATAATTGAATAAAGCAACGACTATTTGGATTGGTGAATAAGTCAACAGACATTGGTTTATCATGCTAGCTATTAATTGACTTTGGGTAAGTACTTAATCTATGAGGGTTTTGATTTTTTTCCCCATTTTTCAACATAGTTTTCATTAGATATAGGTTCCTCTATAATACTATACCTATAGATATAGGTATATACCTATAGATATAGGTTCCTCTATAATACTGACACTGTTCATGCATCCATTCACTCATTTAACAGATATTCACTGAGCACCTACTGTATGATCACCTAAGCATTGGGGACATATGGTGAAGAGGAGAGATGAGGCTCTTCACCTCCTAGAGCATACATATAGCAAATAAAGACAGAAAGAAGCATTATGTTCTCAGATGTTAGGCACTGAGGTTCAAAACTGAGAAGAGCTTGCCATAGGGAATGGGGGAGAATCTTCAGACGCAGGGAACTATGATCACTAAACTTGGGAACTGCGTAAACCAGAAATTTTTAAGGAACAATAAGGCCAGGGTGGGCTGGATCACATGCCTCTTAAACAGTTACCCTGAACTCATAGAAGAGGATATATAAAGTTAAAGGCTAAATGACCAGTATCTACAAGATGTATTTACTTTATGTGCATTCCCAACAAATTTTAGGTATTCACTGCTTCTAAAATTCCTACACAGGAGCTGTAACAGTAAAATAGAATTTATTTTACCATTTTAGAAATGTAAAATAAATCTATTTTAAATATTGTATATGTATTTGGCTGTAATGAACAGCAAACCAAACTCAAACCAAGTACATTTGCCCCAAATCATATGGCTGATGACAATGATGATGATGATATCAGACATTAATCCTCACAGAAACTCTATGAATTAGGATTATTATTCCATTTTAGATCTGAGGAAAATGAGGCTGAGAGAGATAAAATCAATTGTCTAAGATCTGCTGCTTTTAAGCAAAGAAGCTAGGATATTTGGATTGTAGGTTCATGGCCTCTTCACCAAATATAGAATAAAGATTCAAGCTGCCTGTATCTCAAAGGTTATAACCAGCTAGAAGCAGCCATGCATTTTAGAGAAGAGAGGCAGATCTTAACCCAGAAGGTAGGCAGCTATGTGAAGCTTAGGTCTTGTTCTGCCACTTTTTCCAGGAATCTCCAGTGGGGATAATTCTAATGCAGTCAAACAGCACTATACAATTTGATTGACTATTATTATTGATGTTGCTATTGTTATTGTATTAGTGGCACAGAGAAAGAAAAAACAAGGATACTTAAGCCATATTTCATTTGCCCTGAAAATATGAGTCGGCACATTAAATTATTAGCTTTGATACTGAGGAAAGACCAATCACAAGTTTCTATGAGGACTAAAACTTAAGTTTTTCTTTTCTTTTCTTTTCTTTTCTTTCTTTCTTTTCTTTTTTTTTTTTTTTTT
>NW_003852397.1:53151901-53175742 GCF_000181295.1 Otolemur garnettii
TTTTTTTTTTTTTTTTTTGAGATAGAGTCTCACTCTGTTGCCTTGGGTAGAGTGCTGTGGCATCATAGCTCACAACAATCTCAAACTCTTGGGCTTGAGCAATCAATCCTCTTGCCTCAGTCTCCTGAGGAGCTGGGACTATAGGTGACTGCCACAATGCCAGGATAGTTTTTCTATTTGTATTAGAGACAGAGTCTTGCCCTTGCTCCAGCTAGTCTTGAACTCCTGAGTTAACTGATCTACCCTCCTTGGTCTCCCAGAGTGCTAGGAGTACAAGTGTGAGCCACTGCACTGGGCCTGAAGCCTAGCTTTAACAGTTGCTCAAAGTTCAAAATTGGGGATTTTGTTTTCTTTGTTGTTAGTTGGATGACCTTGAGCAAGGCATTTGATTTCTCTAGAATTCAGGGCAGCTCCATCAGGCAAGGTAGCTGGAGGCTAGTGAGTTATGCTAATGACTGATGCTTCCTACCTCCTTTTGTCTGGACTTCTTGGTTATCACCTTCAAAGTATAGATTGTTCATTAATAACTTCATTATCTGGGGACTCTCCCTATGTCTTCCCTTATGTCTGTTGCTCTCTATTTGCACTGTTCCTTCCCTTGGAGGACGGTTGCCTTTTTCTGCAGATCTGGGTTCCACTATTGTCTAGGTGGCAGCAGAGCAGTGTCCCAAAAACTTGGCTCAGGAGCAGGTTATATTTGCGTTCAATCTTTGTTCCCACACTCACTATAGAACCTAGGATACTATAGCTAAGGTTTTCTAGGGATTAAATGAAATAACATATACAAAATGTTTATGAATATTAGAAGCCCAATATATGCTAGCTACTATGATCAGCAATCTAATTGCCAAGTCCTGTTCCCCTTTCCTATATCTCACTATCTACAATGACTTTGACATATCAGATATGGAGACAGCCCCTTCCTTGAGACCCTCTCTCCTTCCTTCTTGTCAGTACACCATTCTTTGGATATTCTTATTATCTCCCTTTTCCTTGCTGTTACCCTTCACAAGTGTGGCTGATTTATTCAAGTAGGCTTACTGTGTGTCTTTCTTACCTCATGACTGACAGGATGAAAATCCAGTGTCTTTATCCAGACAGAGAAATGGGAGAAGGTTGAAAGCATTAACACACTCTTCTACTAAATACTGTTTACTACAAAAGGCAGTTGCTCAAAGTTCAGGAGGAGGGTTTTGCCCACTTTACAAATTAATGATTGAGTAAATGAACAGGAGTGAGAACTTCCAGCTGAAGTCTGTGGAGATAAATTTCTACACACTTCACACTTCTGCTGGTTTGATATTTATGCAGCAACCAGAGGGAAATGGACCATGAAAGGAATTGACAAAAATCACAAGGTCTTACTATGGACTTGAGACTTAGAATAATTATTTGCAAACTTTTTTTTCTTCAAGAAGCCCCACACTCATAGGTAGCCATGACTCTCATTTTAAGATCCATCTTTAAGCCAATAAAGACAAAATCCTCAATATTGAGGTGGTGCTTATTGGATGTAAAAATACCACTGTTTCCAAAAGCATTCAAAGTATTTCTCTATTCAGGGTGTTGAGGACATTTGGAGTAACTGATCACTAGACCAGTTTAAAGCTTGGAAAGCCACAAGAGCAACCTCTTTTCACTTTGTTTATTATTGATTAGTTAAGCAAAGATGCTATGAATACATGGTATTAATCTGAGGATTTAAATCAGATAAATGGGTCAAGGATTTCAAGAGTAATAAACGCTTAAAGAACTGTTTTGAAGAATAAGAGAAATTAGCTAGATAAAACAAGATTAGATAGACAAAATACTTTTATGGAGGGAAAAAAACATACATAAAAAAAGGCTTGATCTAGTTGGGGAAACCATGGGTAATTCTATAATTTCCTAGGAAAGGTTTATTTATCAGATTAAGTATTTCTGTTACTGGGACAAAGGTTAGGTGATAAGGAGAGAAGTACTAGTTTCCTTAAATTTTCCTTCCTGGGACCATGTTTTAACTTACATTATTGGATAATACTATGGCTAATTAGAGCTATTAGAGCTAAACATTTACTAAAATGAAGGGTGAAATCTTCAATTATTAAAAAAACAAAATCCAAATATTGAACATTTCTTGTTGGCCATGGTATGTTTGCTCATCAAGACTGGAATTGCCAGTAAAACCTGGGATTTTTAGTTCCTTTAGCATACTTCTCTGGACCCTTTATAGTTCAGACCTCATGTTTGTATATATTCATTAAAAGTCCTATATTTATCATGGTTTATTAAAAGTATGTGTGTGTATGTGTGTGTATGTCTGCATGATTTCATTAATCTCTGTCTCTCTCACTAGACTCCAGTTCCAGGAAAGCAGGCTTAATCATTTTTCTCTCTGCTCTAACCTGAGTTTCTAGCATAATGTCTAATACAGAATAGAGGCTCAATGAAGATACGTTGTACTGCTGTACAGTAGTTATTACTGTCCTCACTTTGGCTGCTAGAATTTTGTCTCTATTGAGCAATCAGGAATTGTGTTTTGAGGAGGAAAAGCTGTGGCCATTTGGGCTAGCTAGCCAACCTGGCCTGGTCAAATGAGAGGTTGAGAGCCACTAAGGAATTCAGAGCATTCTGAGCACCAAATGCTGAGTAAGAGGCTGACACTTAGAACAGGAGCTTTCAGTTGATGTCTGGAATGGAAAGAGTAGTAAGTTCTTTCCAAAGGACATGAGCGAGGGTAAGCATGCAGGACCAGATACATAATTCCCAAAGCCAAGTACAAAAGGAAAATGCTGCTGGTTATTATTTTTTTAAGAAGTTCAAGATGGAAATATCAAGAGAATTAAACCAAATGCATGGCCGTGTGCAGCTATACAGGTTGCACACCTTTGAAGCTAGTCTCCCAAACAATTACAGTTCATTAAGAAAATCTGAACATACATTTACAATTTTCTGTTCAAAAATTGAGGAGGGAGGTTTGTGTTAATAGAAGGAAAGATGCTTTTAAATACCTAGGTGTTTTTCCTTAACCTACATGTTAAGGTTGTGTCCTCAAAAGAAACTGGAAACTAGTCCCTTTATCCAATGGAACTAACTCTCCATGTGTATTTCCAAAAGATTTAATAAGACACACTGGTTTGCCCCTCTGAATAGTCCTGACCTCCTAGCTATACTGCAACATCCAACCACTCTTTAGCCTCTAGGACTTGGCCTACATTTGACGCTCCACAGTTCAAAAAGCATAGATTTTGAAGCCAGTTTTAAATCCCAGTTCCACAAATTATAGTGTAGTAACTAAAAGCAGATTACTCAGCCTTCCTAAAACCTCAATTTCCTCATCTATAAAACAGAAGTAATAGTACGTAGACACACATATAGCATGGCCGTTGGTATTGAATAAGAGGAAAAGTGTAAAAGGCTCAGCAACATCAGTGCAGGACAAAGGAAAAACAGGTGTCCAGACACAGCGTGCGCTACCTCTCTGCTTTAGATCGGAGCTGAATGGAAGAAGTGCAGTGCCCATGGGTCAGGGAACCCCGCTCTGATCCCTGCTCTCTGTCACTGAGTGAGCCCTGTTAACAGCTAAGTCACTGTCTCTCTCAGAGTCACTATTTCTAGGGGATGGGGATTGAGGGAGTGGTTGCAGGCGGGCCTCCCTGGCTGCACACTTCACAGGTTTTCTTTTCTTTAGGAATTGATCTGAATTTTCACTATCCTTCCTAAGGAATCATCCTTGACCCGGTGTGGGTGCACATCTAGCCTCCCCCAGAGATTTCCAAGGGCGCTGGCCCCCGCCTGTTCTCACTACCCCGGGGTTGGCCACGGAGCCCCGCCCCGTGCTGCCTCTCCGCCTCCCTCTTCCTTGGGCGCGCGAGCTGGAGCCCACTTGTCCGCTGCCGGGTGGCAGTCACGACTGAGAGGTTGCAGGCGCGGTGGCCGCGCGTGCGGCGGGGCGGAGCAGGGCGAGCTTGCTCTCCCCGCAGCCCGCAGAAGTGCCTGGGAGGTGGGCAGGGACCGGCGGAGTCCAGGCCAGAGGAGGGCACGTAGGCGCCTCCGGGAGGATGGATGTCCCCGGGACCTGGAGCTGAGTAACCTAGAGCACCGCGGGCAGGGCGCGCCGCAGGAAAGCAGTCCCTCGCTGTTCCTCCGGGAGCCCAACACCGTTCCCGCGCGGCCACGATGATCCCTCCGAGCAGCCCCCGGGAGGACGGCGTGGACGGGCTGCCCAAGGAGGCGGCGAGCGCCGACCAGCCGCCCTCTCCGGCATCCACCAGCAGCCAGGAATCCAAGGTACCTCGCGCACACTTGCCCCAAGAGAACACAAACTCACTCTCCTCTTTTCTGTCTGCCCACCTTTGTCTCCTCTGATCTGGCGCTGGCGCCGGGGTTGAGACGCGTCTCTAGTTTAGCCAGGGCTCAAGGACTGTCTGTCCCTCCCTGGAGACCTGAACGTCCGGCAGGACCCGCCGCTAATGATGCTGGACCACGTCCCTGTGGACCCAGCCTTCTCACCAAGACACAGACACACACACACAATTCATGTTGAAGCCAGATTCAGAGATCAGTTTCTTGTGGGGTGGGGGCTTGGTTGTGCTGTGCTTTGAACCTGCTTGTGCCCCAAGCGCGTGCGGGTATAGGCAGTTTCTGAAAGCGGAAGGATGGAGACAGCTGAGGGATAAGCTTGGAAAAACTTGGGCATTGGACTAGCAAAGGTGTCCGTATCCCAAGAGTCTCAGAGACCCTTTGCTTGGCAGGTCTCATCTCTAACTAACTTCAGATACCCCTGGTTTAAAAAAAAAAAAAAAAAGCCTAGTCAAAAGGAAGTAACTACATTTGCCTGAAAGTTGATGCTCCTCTTGGGGAAGTTAATACTGTAAAGAACTTATACTTGCGTTTATGAAAGTTACACTGGCACATTTACACTGACCAACTCCGCAGCACTTCTGTCACTCTTAGGCTTCCTCAGAAACTCTCCTGGGTTGCCACACATGTTTGGAAACCTTGGGAGAGGATGAAGTAAAATGTGGCTGGTAGCCGTGCAATACCAAAAGGCAACTCAACTGGGAGTGAAAATCCTAAGACGGAGTTTGGTGTTATATGGATTCTTTTAAATGCAGGGCTCCTGACTCTGATTTCTTTGTGAGTTCCCCAGGCATTTTTGGAATGTGAGGCAGTCCCTGTATAGTCAGTAGCAAAGGAAAAAGGGAATGCCAGTTTGGAAGGCAAGTCAGATGGGGCAGAGAAAAGTGCAGTCCTGGTTCCCTTCACCCACATCCCTGGCAGCCCTTGACAAAAATCAGAGCTTTAGTGGCTCTGGAGATTTGGTGTGATGGTGAGGACTGTACATATCCTGGCTTCCTGAAGATAACCATATAAGACAGAAAGCTTTGTAATTTATTTTAATTTTTTGTGCTAATTACCGGCTGCCAGCCCTGGGTTATGTGTGACAGCTTTTCTAAAACTCAGTTGCAAATGAGGGCAAAAGTCCCCACCTTCTAGGATCACTGTGAAGAATACATGAGATGCCCTAATGTCCATTCTGGGTACAAGTGTTAGGACACAGTCATGCAGCCAAACTGTATCTTTTCCCTTCCTGAGATATGGAGATGGAATCCATGTCATCTCAGACGATCTACTCCAAAGCAGTCTCATGTCCCACACACATGCACTACCTTTCCTCTATCCTCAAGTTTCTGGGTATCTCATTATTGTCTTCCATCAGTTCGCAAAGTGACATGGGTTAGTGGTCATTTCAAAAGCAGTATAGAATTCCATAAATGAGTGTCGCTAAACTCAAGAGGTGAAGCTGATGTTCAACTTTTTGAATCAGGCCTATTGCTCTGCAGTAAGTGTCTTCTAGAAAGAGCTTAGCATTTGAGTAAGCAGCAGCATGGTTCAAACACACTGTATAGATTTTCTATTTATAGATGTCCTAATGTAAATTATTTGGCAAAGCACAACCTCATATGTAATTCCCATAATTATCTACTCATTTATCTGGCTTACAGTTTCAGATTTGTACAAGTCAATTGTTCAGAAGGTGGTCTACACACCTGATGTGTGTTTATACATTCCTAAATGTGTTGTCATGGCGTTGGTGTTCTTAATCAATGCAGAAAAGCTATGGGTGCCCACGAACCCTAGGGAATTGACTGCAAAATAGTGTGCCTGAATGTGAGTTTTTCTTAGCATATCATTCATGGTAGTCTCAAAGGGATCCATGTTCCTATAAAAGGCTAACCTGCTGGTACCGGGGGGGGGGGGGGGGGGGCGTGTAATAAGGAAGAGGGTGGCATGAAAAAGAAGAAGAGGAAGGCTCTATTTATTCTACCTCAGGAAGGCTGCATGTTGAAGCTCACTGGCATTTACAAGGATCTTCCACCCTAAACGTGGGAACCTGGTGAAGAAAATGTGAACTGGATAGTAGTAATCATTCCAGCTTACTCTCCCATGAAGTGGTTTTGTTTGTAAAATACCTCATGGGACAAACATAGTTCAGGCCCCTCTAGGCATTAAACTTTTTCAGGAAGACTTTCAGAATTACCATTTCAGAAGAACTTCTTTTTCTCTGATTATAAGAATAACAAATACTCTTTGTAGATACTTGAAACATCCAGATGAAAAATGACAAAAAGAAAAAGAAACCCATTTGTTTCACAATCCAGAGGCAACTATTGACAGCATTTTGATTTATATCTTACATATTTTTTTCACCAATTTTTACTTTTCCATAGTTGAGAGAACAGTAGTGAGCGTCTGCTGAATGCTTACTGTGAGTCGGGCACAATCCGAATCTTCACAGTAGAAAATTCTGTCATTTCCACTTATGGATAGAGAAGCAAAAGATGAGAAAGTTTAGGTGACCTACCCAAGACCACACAGCTAGTTGAGTGACACAGACAGGACAGGGACCGAGTTGCCAGAGCCACCATACAACTATCTCTCTCTCTCGTGCTTGTGGACGGTTTTACATCTTCCCTTCTCGTCTGATGTCCTAAGTGTTTTACACACCGCTAAACATCTTCTGCAATATTGAATGTGTCTTCCATCTAAGAAATTTTTGAAAATAAATTGAGACACATTATTATGTGAAAGATTAGTGTCCAATTCTTTTCCACTTTTTTCTGCATTTCATTTTGCTACTCTTTCCCCAAAGTATATTTATAGAAGAAATTAAATGGAATGTCATAATCATGTGGACAACGGGGCACAACAGGCTCTCTAGCCCAGAGGGTTTATTAGGAGAAAATGATGATCCAATGTCCTGAACACTTAAAATGTTACCAGATATCCATATTCTTTGCAGATACTTTGAAATGCTAAATCACAGAATATTACTCATAGAATTGGAAACATTAGAGGTCTTCTATACTGGTTATTTTTTAAATTATTCATCATGTTTATTGTGAAAGTTATTTTATTCTGGAAAATTTCAGTATACACAAAAGTAGAGAAAATAAAATTTCAGTATACACAAAAGAAAGTAGTATAAAGAACTATCATGAATTTAATCTCCTAGCATTACTAATTATCCATCATGGACAGCATAGTTTTATATTTACTCCCCCTTCTTCACTTCTCCTCCCTGCACATACTAATTTAAAGGAAATTCCAGATATGAAATAAGTTCACCCATAAATATACTATAAACTTGCATCTCTAAGAGATAAGGATTATTTTTTAAAACACGACTATGATGCCATTAGCACATTATTCTGGGTGTTTTTAATCAAGCATGGGATATATTCTTTGGAGGCCCATGGATGGGTTTTGGAAAATCTGTGAATAATCAGAACTAGCACTTCAAGTACATGTACATATGCATCATCTAGGGGAGAGATTCACAGCTTATTTCTGATTCATAAAGGGTCTACACTTATTTTAATATCCTTTTTTATTTCACTCTTTAGAGTATTGAGGCCCAGAGAAAGGCAGTGACTCACCCGAAATCACAGATAGTAACTGGCAATATCCACATCTAGGAAGCCTATCCTGAACTTTGCATTTCCCACTACAGTTTCCTCAGAGCAAATTCCTGTAAGCACAAGTAGTAATATAGCTTAATGTGATCGTAGCTTTTATAATAATTTTTATGAAGTTAGTTCAATTGAAAAAATTTGAAAGCCACTAATATAACTTACTGCTATATATTTCCACTAATTATTCCAGAAGGATAACAACCACAACCTAATTTATTTTCCAAGTGCTTGACAGAAACCGTTGAATACACAGAAAAATTACTCTGTAACCAGGTTGCTTAGGAGGACAAGCCTAACAAGTTGCCTCAACTTCACTGTCTCTAGAATGGTAATGTTGGTATCCAACTGATGAGGTTTTGTGTAAGGCCTAAGAATATGTAAAACAGCTCTCATGTTGTAAGCATATACTTGCGTAAAGCACTATCTATTCCCAGTACATATTTCAAATTGGGTTACTGTTACCAGTAGCCAACTCTAAATGTCATCCCTGGAATAATTTCAGTAACCTCAACTGACATTCCAATAGTATAACTGAATTTTCCTTTTCAGACTTTTAGTTATGCTATTGAATACAGTAAGATTTTATCTCAGCTATTTTTCATTCTCAAGAAGATAGGCGAGAGGCCACTGGCATTTACTTAGATTTCAAAAGGGTGATATAAGCCACTCAGTGCCCCCAATGGAGCCTTGGACCAACATGCCTCTCATTCCTGGATGGTTCCCTCTGAATCTGGACTGTGATCTAACCTAGGAAAAAGAAATCTCTAACCATGAGGACACATCTTGAATCCCCCAGAAGGGTTTCTGTGTCCACTTATCAGCAACTATTCACTGAGCTCCAGCTTTGCGCCTGGCACATCTCATACATATACGTAAAACTATCCTTGATAAGGAATTTAACTCTCCTCAGGGGAGAAGACAAAAGAAAATAGAATCTTGGCTTTACATTGAAATCCCCTAGGGAACCCAGGCCCTAGGCTGGACCTACTAAATTAAAATCTCTGAGAAAGGATCCCAAGCAAATGTTATTTTTTAAAGCTTTCCTGGGGATTTATTTTCTAGCCAAATTTGAGAAACATAAGGATTATAGGATGTCAAGGAAAGGAAGATTTGTGCCTTTCTATTGGTTTCTTTCCCTTCCATCCAAAGTACTCAAGAAATCATTCTCTTTTTCACTTCCCATTTACATGCAAACCCCAAGAAAAGGCTCTAGCAAAGGTGACTTGCTTATTGCCCAAGTAATTTTGAGTGTTATTCACATGGAGCTAGATTTACAAGGTTGACTATGTCCCTATTTAAATTATTATCATGATAACAAAAGTAAAAAACATTCAGAGTAGCAATTAGAAAACACATGAAAACATAAAAAGAAAAAATGTATTTATTGCACAACCACTCAGAAATAAGTACTGTTAAATTTTGCTGTGTTTCTTCTATGCGTATTTCCTTTTTTATCCAGATGCTCACTGGAAACAAACTTAGAATACTGTATACTTAAATGCACAGTATACTTTTTCTTCTGCCTAGTGTTAAACATAGTTTTCCAATAATCTTAAATAATTGATCACATGAATATTAAAGATGGCATAATATTCCATTTCATTGTTCTATCACATCTATTTCATCAATACCTTCTGATTTATATTTAGGTTCTTTCCTGCTATTACATATAAAATGTACATCCTGATATATCAACATTTGTATATATTTCTGATTAGTGTCACAAGAAATAGTATTACCTGTACTAAGTCTGATTATAAACACTTCTAAGGTATTTTATTCTCGTTATCGTAGTGACCTCAGAAAAGTTATATTACATTCTTTTTTCTTAGTTTTTCCTTGAAGTATAATGTCATACAAAAAAGTGCTTACAGTATAAGATTACGGCTTAAATGAATGTTCGAAAACATAAAATTCTTAACCCATGTGTAACCACTACTACAAATATCACAAAATAGAATATTAGTGGCACCCCAGAATCGCTCTCATACTCACTTCCGGACTACCTTCCCAAAGGTAAACAGTATCCTCACTTCTAATAACAAATTACTTGCTTACTTTTGACCTTTTACTAACTAGAATCCTAGTGTCTCATGCCTGGCTTCTTTCACCCAGCATCATGTTGAGATGTGGCTTTAACTTCCATTTCCCCAATAACCAATGAGCTTAGCAGTTTTTCATGTATTGACTGGCCATTGATATCCGTTCTGTATAGTTGTTCAAGTCTTTTGCCCATTTTTCTACTGGATTATCTTTTTCTCAATTCCCTATAGGAATATTTTTACATATTCTGGATGAGAACTTGGAGAGAAAAATATATTGCAAATATCCTATTCTGTTCTGAAAAAAAGGCTTACTGTTTTTTTCTCTTTAACAGAAATTCTTTATTTCATGTGATCCAATATTAAAACATTTTTCCAGATGGTTGTGCTTTCTGTACCCTGCTTATAAAATTTTTGACTACCCAAAAGTCATGAAAGTATTCTCCTATATTATCTCCTAAAATTGTTATTATTTTACCTTTTGCACGTAGATCTACAATCCATTCAGATTTTTTTTATGGTGTAAAGTAAGAGTCGAGATTCATTTTTACCTTTATCACTAATAATTTGTTTATGTGGAGGTTTCTATTCTGTCACACTGGTCTCTTTGTCTATCCTTGTACTGACACCATCCGAAATATAATGACTTTATTTTAAAAAGTCTTGATATCTGGTAGAGTAAGCCCTGCTTCAGCTTTGCTGTTCCATTTTCAAAAATTGACTTGGGTTTATTTTAGGCTCTTTGCATTTCCATAGGAATTTAAGAATCACCTGATCAATTTGCACAAAACACCTGCTAAGATCTTGCCTGGGATTGCATTGAATCTATAAGTCTATTTGGGCACCGTCCCACTACAGACGATTTGCTTTTGTCAAGTCCCCTAGGAGGTCATTGGTAAGAACCAAATTATGTTAGTTTCTCAGTTTGGGTGTTCCCAGACCAACTTTTAGTCTAAACTTGATACTCAAATATATGCAAAAGCCAGTTTGTGACTGGGATTATTGGGGAAATATTTTATTTATTTACTTATTTTTGTCTTTTAAGTCTAAGCTAAGATTTATCATTAATCTAATAAATGGTGCGTTGGTGAGAATTTTGTTTCTAGTTTATCCTCTTTCTTTTTCAGATTTCACTCTCTGCAGACATCAAAACTGAACCACCTAAAGGTTTTTGTTTTTTAACTGTGGAAAATTATGCATAACGTGAAATTTACCATTTTAACCATTTTTAAGTGTATAGTTCTGTGACATTAAGTGTAGTCACATTGTTGTGCAGGTATAGTGATCATCTTCAGAACTCTTTCATTATCCTCAACTGTAATTCTGTGCTCATGCACAGAATTCCCATTTCCCCTCTTTCCTTATCCCTGGCAACTACCATTTCACTTTTTCTCTGTATAAGTTCGACTACTCTGGGTATCTCACAGAAGAGCAATCATATAATATTTCCCTTTGGTGACTGACTTATTTCACTTAGAATAATGATGTCAGGTTTCATCCACATTGCGGCATATATTAGAATTCCCTTCTTTTTAAGACTGACTGATATTTCATTGTATGTATATGCCACGTTCTGTTTATCTATTGGGGTTGTGTCTACCTTTTGGCTGTTGTGAATAATGCTGCTATGAAAATGGGTGTACAGATATCTGTTTACATCTCTGGCTTTCATTTCTTTTGGGTGTATAACCAGAAATGGAATTGCTGGATCATATGTTAATTCTATGTTTCATTTTTTGAGGAATCGGCATACCATTTTCCACAGTGACTGCACAATTCCCACCAGTAATGCACAAGGGTTTTATTTTCTCCACATACATCCTCACCAACATTAGTTGTTTTCTGGGGGCTTTGACTCTAATGAGTACAAAACAATATCTTATTGTGGTTGTGCATTTCCCTAATGTTTAGTGGGGTTGAGCATCTATATTATTTGAGTGTCTTCTTTAGAGAAATATCTATTCAAGACTGTTGTCCATTTTTAGATAGGGTTGTTTATTTTACTGTTGTTGAGTTCTAGCATAGCCTTTTAAATCAGAAGATTTAAAGGACAAATAAGTATTGAATTTTATTATAGTTTTAATTGTATTTATTCACTGGAGGAGTTACTTTTAATTTTTCATTATTTGTCTTATTTTGTGAACTATATGTTAGTATCCTTGTTCATTTTAATAGTGTTCATCCATTTCCTATTGTTTTTTAACATAATTTGTAAAAAAAAAAAAAAGATCTTTCATATAGATTACCAACATTTTCACAGAAACTGAAAAATTTCAGTTTCATTACATTTTCAACTTAGAAGCCTTCTTATTTTTATGCTATTAAATGTTTCAAATTTATTTAGCTATGTTTTTTTCATTCATACTTAGAAAGGTTTTCCTTCATGGAGAACAGAAAAATATCAACCTCTATTTTTTTTCTAGGTCCTTGATATATACTTTTTATCACTTTAATCCATCTGGAATTTATGTCATCATGTGGTATGGAAGAAATCTCATTTTTTTCCAAAATGATTAAGCAGTTTTTCTAAAACCACTTGTTGAATCATTTATTCCTTTTTCCACTGATTTGAAATTTTATATCCATTATGTAACAAATGGTAACATGTACTAGATTCTCTTGGTGTCATCTGCTATATTCCAATGTTGTGTCATTTTATTTTTGCATTGATCACTATACTGTACTTTTTCATTGCTCTTCTGTTTTAATGATTGTGGCTTTAAATGGACTTTGATAATCAATAAAACAAGTACCGTGTTAGGGTGCTATTTATTTATTTATCTACACATACCTTTTGATTTTTCTATCAAATTATAAAACTAAGATTTTAGAAGTAATTCTGTGACAATTTTAAGATCATTTCAGTGAAATCTTTATAATAATGAGATTTCTCATCTAGAGACATTGTATATCTTTTTAGTCAGTGAATGTCCCTTAGCTATTTCCTGGGCATCTTAGTTCATTCAGCCTGCTATTTTTAAAAAGTCATAAGCTGTGTAGTTTATAAACAACAGAAATGTATGTATCACAGTTCTGGAAGCTGGAAAGTCCAAGCTTGAGGCAGCAGCAGATTTGGTGTCTGCTAAGGGGCCTATTTCCTGGTTTAAAATAGATGGTGCCATCCTGCTATGTCTTCACATGGTAAAGGGGCAAGGCAGCCCTCCTGTCCCCTTTGTAAAGACACTAATTATTAGAAACTGTCTCTTCCAGTGTACTCAGCCCTACTATGAAACTAATTTATAAGCACCCACACTTCTATATGGAAGCTATAACCCAACTATAGCCCAAGATGAAGGAGAAAGAAGATAGGGAGGGGAAGAAAAGGGGGAGGGTGGGCGGAGGGAGGGTAATTGGTGGGACCACGCCTACGGTACATTTTACAAGGGTACATGTTAAATCTTCTAAGGGTAGAATATAAATACCTTAACACAATAATTAAGAAAATGCTTTGAAGGCTATGTTACCCAGTTTGATTAAAGTATTTCAAATTGTATATAAAACCAGTACACTGTACCCCATAATTGCATTAATGTATACAGCTATGATTTAATAAAAAATAAAACAAATTTTAAAAGTAATAATAATAATAAAAGAAACCATATCTTATACTTCCTAACTGGTGATAGATGACACATAGGAAATTCATTCTTATATTAATTTGTAATCTAAGATCTTTTAGATTCCATTTCTTAACATTAATAAAAAAAATAGTGTTGCTTACTGGTGCAGAGCACAGGGCTCTGAAATCAGAATAGCTGTGTTCAAATCCCACATGCCACCTGGGAATGCCATTTCACAAGCTTCCCTGCCCTTCACTTTCCGGAGTTTCACTGTCCTTTCTGTAAAGTGAGCATAATAATGTCCTCTGTGGCTTTGTCTTTAGAGTTAAGTTAATTAGTGTCTGATAAGTGCTTAGCACAGTGCCTGGCATATAATAAGTAAATGGGTAGCTGTTATAATTAGATTATCATAATATCTGCAATAATAAGGTGGCTTCTGTAGCTGTAATTCTTTAGGGGGTTCATGGGGAGCATAATGGGCAGGGATAGGAGCTTTATGCTCAATATCTCCCAATAAGGTAGACATTAGTAGAGGTATCAGTATAGCACTTGACTTGCTTTAAATGCCACTAATGTTTTACTGTAAGCCTCATTTTGTACAGTATGTGCATTGAGGCGTGTCCTCAGCTCTTCTATATACCCACGGCAACTCTAGAGGCCTCTACAAGTACTTATTCATCCTGTAAAAATATCACATGATGCAAGGTAAATTCAACTTCAAGATAAATCCATTTCCAAATAAATCATTCTGTAAGACCAGAATCCTAGGCTTCCCACTCATGTTCACAATTAAGCTGAGACAGCCTGTCTTGTGTGAAAGGTAGATGATGTTCCTAGTTTACTAAGATTTTCCATCAAGAATGAATATGGAAGCTCAGTGCCTGTAGCTCAGCAGCTAGGGTGTCAGCCACATACAGCGGAGCTGGCGGGTTCTAACCAGCCTGGGCCTGCCAAACAACAATGACAACTTCAACCAAAAAATAGTTGGCAGGTGCCTGTAGTCCCAGCTACTTGGGAGGCTGAGGCAAGAGAATCGCTTAAGACCAAGTTTGAGGTTGCTGTGAGCTGTGACGTGACAGCACTCTACCAAGGGTGACATAGTGAGACTCTGTCTCAAAAAAAAAAAAAAAACCAGATATAGAATTGTTACAAATGACTTTTTGGCAAGTATTGAAGTGATCATGTGATTTTTTTTTTTTTTTTGTCCTTTGGCTTCCTTATCTGATGGATTATATTAATATAATAGATATCCTAATAGTAAACTCTTCTTACATTTCTAGAACAAGTCCTGCTTGGCCTTGGAGATTTTCTTTTAATAAACTTCTGGGTTATGATTATTAATGCTTTATTATTTCCATACCTAAATACATAAGTGAGACTATGGAATAGTTCACAGAAACCATCTCCTCTTTGAATGTTTGAAAAAAAAATGCCATGAATATCTAAACCTAACACGTATCTTAAAGTTTGAAAATGTTTGCTCCATTTTTTATTCTATTCTTTTCTAAGTTGGCTTGAGTTAGATTTGTTAACTTGGATTTTGCCAGAAAATTACCCATTTCATTTAAATCTTCATGATATCTCTGGATTGGTTATAAAAGGAGAGCCTAAGGGCCTTCTCTCAATCTTGCCCCATCTTCACTTCCTCTAGTAGGATTCCTATGAGCTTCCCTCTTGTGGATTCCTTCTTTTGTAGTTCTCTATTTTTCTGTGACCTTGGTCCCTTAGATCTAGGTTTGGTATTAGGAGAGTTAAACACCTTTGCTGACAATTCTACCTTCCCAAGAGAAAGGACCCCTTGCTCCCTTCTTAAATCTCTCACTCTGTCTTTGTTTCCTTTCTACTATTTTAATAGTTCCTCTCTGATCCCCTTGACAGTCTCCTCCTCTTCCAACATCCAAATGTTGGTCTTTCCCACCATTCTGTTTATCTTCCAGAGCCCTCTCATTCTCCCACAATCTCTCTGGGCTAGATCTTACCTATTCTCATTATTTCATCCACAAGCTGACAACTCCCAAATCCGAATCCAACTCAGACATCTCTCTTCTGAGTTCCAGAGCAATTTAACTGGCTTCCTTTTGGACAACCTCTCTTGATGCCCACATTTTAAGTTCAATTTATACCCTCAACTGAATGTACCATTCTCAACTTGTCACCCCATCTCTTCTTGTGAGCTTTTATTCTGATATGCTTATCAACGGATAAGTGTCATTCTTAGTGTCAACCGGTCTGCAAACCTGAGTTGGGAGGAGGCTGTTTGGCAGCAGGTGTGGAGGAGACAAGATGTCTCTCAGCTCACAGAGCATGCTTCATTTGTGTAGAAGTGAAACACATACCTGTTGCCTGTTCCTAGTGGCCCCTGTAGCTGAAATTTTGTCAGTGTATTTCATAGGTCTGTGAACACACACAAGAAAAGACTGAGTTCAGACACAGGAAAAAGAACAAAGAAGCAGGACCGGGAACTCCCTGGGCTCTCAAGAGTGCTATTGCCTCCTTGCCTTCCTAACTGCCATGGGGCGAGGGGGTGAAAAGTGGCACCATAGTTTTGTGTGTCTCAATGAGACCCCACATGTCCTCCCTGTCCCTCCAACTCTTTCTGGTTTATCAGAACACAGTGACTTGGATACCTTGGAAAAGACTCCTGTGCCACCCCTTTTTCTAGTGACATCAATCACCAGAAGCACAGGGCTGGGGGTGGGGGGGAGTCTCCCTCTCTCAGAGTTTCCTGTGCGTACAGGTCTGCATCTGGCAACCCAACCTCCCTGGAGGTCAGTACCCTCCATTCTACCATCTGGGATTCACTCTTCAGCAAAATCCCCTCTATCCCAATTTCTTCTCTGATGTGTCCCTCACATCTAACTCTGACACCTTACCCTGCCAACCCTCACAAGTCTTTCAAATGGTAGCTGTTCTCTCCTTAATCAGGCCTGGTGGCTGGGGCATCAGCCTTACCCTGCTTCCAGATCATTGTCCCCCCTCCCTTAAAATTCACAGCTTTAACATCCATGCTTTCAGGTTCTTCTGCCCACTGCTACCATCACTTGTCAACCCAAATAGGTCTCTGCCTCTCCATAAAGATCTAGCCAGTCTTTCTAATTTACTCAGTGCTGCTCCTGTGGTATTTTCACACACACAGATGACTCTGGAGAATACCCTGACTTCCTCAGTCCTTAAATATGTCTTCATCTGTGATCTTGTTTCCTACCTTCTTTCACATCAACTACCCGCTTTGGTAAGACTTTTTAAGTCTTTGTCCACACAAGATTTATACCCTTTCCAAAATGTCCCATTCAAGCTTCCCACTCTATGACTAGCACCTGGCATTTTTCCATCCAATTCCCTTTAGCACTTCTATACCAATAATATTTCAGCCCCAGCAGAGCATAAAATCCAATAAACTAGTGAGATTTCCCTTTTTCACAGTCTCTCATCCATTTGGGGTGCTTAGATTGCCCTTTTCCATCATTGTAATTACTCCCTTGCTCCTATGCCCCTCTGTTCAGAGCCACCTCAAGAAATTTAACCCTACCTAAAGCCAATTTCCCACCTACTCTGTATCTACACTTCTGGAGAAAGTAGAGAACACAGCTGACAAACAATGTGAGGAAATGCTTCACATTATTTCAGGCAGTAATAAAGCTACATAAAAGAGTACGTCTACATCTGGAGTGAGTTAGCATAGGGAACTATTTTACACACCCAGGGTAACCACTATGGATTGAGTATGTCCCACCCCCTCTGTCCCACATCCCCAATGTGATGGTATTTGAAGATGGGACTTTGGGAGATAATTAGGTCATGAGGGTAGAGTGCTCACAATGGGATTAGCACCTTTTTAGAAAGAAATAGGAAAGAGCTCACTTCCCCTCCCTGCTGTCCCCCAGGGGAGCACATAGCAAGAAGGCAGCCATCTGTGAACCAGGAGGAGGCCTCACCAAGGAGCTGACCTGACAGCATGCTAGCTCAGACATTCAGCTTCCAGAGCTGTGGGAAGTACATGTTTATTGTTTAGGTCGCCCAGCCTGTGATATTCTTGTTACAACAGCCTAAACTGATTAAATGAGTGATCAGGAAAGAATTCTACAAAAAAAATGCTTTTGCATCAGAAACTAGACTGGAGTAAGGGTGTGAGCCATGGTAAGAGAGGAAGAGGCGGGAGATCTGGGTGAAGGCTCAGAGGTGGATGTTACCTGGCATTTTCAAAGAGCAGCAAGATATCTTGGGTGCTTGTTGCCTAGTGAGTAAAAAGAAAAACGACAGGAGTTGAGTCCAGAAAGATCTGTATTATCAAATATGGCAGCCATTAACCACATGTGGCTAATTGTATTTAAATTTAAACTAATTAAAATGAAAAAGTCAGGTCTTCAGTCACACTAGCCATATTTCAAGCACTTGGTAAGCATACATGGCTAATGGCTACTCTATTATACACACATACTAGGGAACATTTTTACCATTGCAGAGCATTCTAGTGGACAGTGCTGGCTAGGTCCTGTGGACTTTATTAGACATTCTGAGGAATCTAGATTCTAAGTTTGGGAGAAAGCCACTGGAGAAGCCAAGGAAGAGAATTTGGATATTCTATTATTCACATTTTACAAAGGTTACTCTGCTGCTTTATGCAGTGGGATGGTAGCGCAGCAAGAGGCCAGCTAGGAAGCTATAGTTCTCCAGATTAGGGAGAATGGTGTTCTAAAACAGGTATTAGTTAGTGGGTGACTTAAGAAGTGATATGTTTTAGATTATATTTTAGAAGTAAAAATCAACAAAACTTGCTCTGACTATAGTGAGAGGCGTGAAGGAGAGAAGCCAAGGATGACTCTTAAAGTTTAATAGGAGACTCAAAAGGGATTTGTATATCAAAACTTTTATGATCCAAGAAGGCATGTGCAAAAGTAAGTTGGCAGCAACGGTGGTAAACTTCAGGAAGATGGGATGTGAACTTAATCTCATGGATAACTTTGCAAAGATGGAAATAATATCATTGGTTTTGCTGAAATCAGGAAGAAAAACAGAACAGAAAGTTGAAGAGATCAGAGGAAGGTCTTAGAAGGTGGGCAGAGGGATTTAGATTTGAAAGGTGAGGACTGTTGGAGCGGTTCATGTTGCCATAGTGAATTAAAGATGGATTGGCATTGGTACTGCCAAAAGCCAGGAGGTCAGCAATCAGGCTTAAAAAGATTACAGAGTGGAAAAGGGAGGGGAAAAGAGCAGCCTTGAGAATTTTCAAAGGCAAGTAGAAGTGTCTGTGTCCTCCTCAGGGAGCCGTCTGCACAAAGGGTGGAGTTCAGGTTCAACCATGAGAATCCTCAGGTCAGTCAGCTAGACACTGCTCAGTCAGAGTGAAAGGCCAAAGTAATTGAACAAAAATCCCAAAATCAGAGCCAGAAACACCGAGACAGGGAAGATTTCAATGGTAGGGTAAGAGCCAAGAGAGCAAAAGCACTAGTTTTAGCAATGATGAAGGTGAGAAGCAGGATGGAATGAGGGACAGCATCAAGAGCTAAAGCTGTCTATGCCTCTGAGTACTGAGGCTCTTCTGTGCTGCTTAGTCCACACGGTTATCATCAACCCTTAGTCATAAAGATTGGCTGCTGGTCCCAATAATCTACATTCAAATCTCCCCAAATGACAAGAAGATGTCAACAAGGGCTAGAATCATCCAACAAGAAAACGCTTTGATTTTTGGCTTCTCCGTGTGTAAATGTAGTTCACAAAATTAAAAAGCAGATGAGAGTCAAGTAGAAAGACTTTGGGTTAAAATCATTTCTTTCAGCCAGAGAGCCTTTCTGGTAAATAATACTTATCTCTATAATAGAAAAAAACCTCTCTGATCATAGTTTTGACAGAAGTCTGCTTCATCCTCCCTCAATCACTCTTAACTCTAAAGTACAATGGGCAGAACATGCGAGATGGAATTCTGTTCACATACAGTAAAAGAGTTGCAAATATTCTATAAATTTCAAAACAATTCCATTGATTTTTTCCTAATTGTTCAGGATCATCATTATAAAAAGCAGTTACTCAACTTATTACATATAGGACAGTTTTTCCCTTGCACTAATGGCTTTCCTGGTTCTTCTGCCTGATTCTAACATTTTTTTTATCTCCTCCCATGCAGACACTGTGCCTCGCCCTAGTCTACTCTGAGGCTTCTAACTTGCTTTTGCTAATTTAAATTTCTGTAGGAAAATAAATCATCAAATTAGTTGGAATTTTTTGTTCCTTAAAACAAAAGAGATGCTAAACCTAATGGACTGTCAGAGAAATAAACAGAGTGGTTTTGTCTTTAGCGTTTGTGTGTGTGTGTCTGTTTTATTTAATGATGAGTCTGATAGTTCATCGGACTTTTTGTTTGTAATTTCTGACTGTTTCCTATAAGTCATTTTTTCAGATGTTGATTTCCTGATAGATTTTATATTTAATTCTTTTTTGAAAGGCAAATCAATTAAGCTGAAGTTGCTAGTATTCGTTTGTTTAATACATTTTTGCCAGATGCTTAGTGTGTTGATGAGGTAATCCACCCTGGTGGGCCTGACCTTCCAATTAACTTTGAAAAGATACATTCCCAAATATAAAATTCATTATTGTCCACTTCTACTGAGTGGATATTTTTAACTGCAATATTGGATTTTATCTCTTCTACTTAGGTATATATCTTATAAGTGAAAATGATTCAAAATGTTCCATGAATGAATATGTTGCATGAGGCAAAAAAAAAAAAAAAAAAAAAAATCACCATATAGATGATGGGAGATTTTTAAACATTTGTCAGGAGCCAGGAACAAAATGCCAAGCCATGTGCTTCATGTCAGAATTTTTCCTGGCTCTACATTGAACCTTCACATGTAGGTTTGTCTACAGCCTAGTTGGACAGCTGCACAGAGAGCCTGAGTCTAACTCTCTGAGCCCGTGCACCTGGTTCCCAGACTCTGACAGCAGCTGTGAGACAGAAGGAGGTTCATGGAGAGCAACAACTTTGACCTCATTCCCCAACATTCTGACTAAAATGTTCACCTGCCAGTTTATGGGCTTTGAAATAGGACTATTCTCATGCTATCTATGAAGATGTTATCATTAAAAGAAAGCAAAGAACGAAAAAGAGGAGGAAAGAAAGTTGAAGGAGGGAAATGGTCACACTCATCAAATCACATAATTTTGACTTTGGGGAGACATACATGTTGCTTTAGCTATAGAACGTATTGAGTTCAGACTTTTTATTATCCTCTATTCCTCACCTTAAATTGGGGTCTCTAAAAGCTGAGTCTGGGTTTCAAAAGCATGTAATTTATTGAGCGTGTGCTAAATAAATTAGAGTGTGAAACAGAACAGGAGAGGCAGCTAAACAAGAATGTGGCCTCATGGAAAGTCTCACCAGGCTGATCCACAAGGGGCACAGTGTGCACCACAGAGTTGAGTTGTCCCTGCCTTAAGACAATACGACAGGACATTCTTAGTTTGTATCGCTCAGTCTTTGGCCCCAGAAATGTAACAGGTCTGGGCTGCATAATCCTTCAGATGGGATAGTTCCCATTCATTGAGGGCCATTCTCTGAAAGAAGAGCAATCTGCCAGATAAGAGGCTGAAGGGGAGCACATGGTAGGGAGGATCTGGGTGGAGCACCCTTAACACCCTCTACAGTGGGCTGCTGCCTACACTGCTTTAGCTGGGGCAGTCGCTTCCCTTTTCCATGATCCAAAATTTGGAATTCTGTTAAAATTTTTGCTTTGAAAAAGAAGTGCTATATTTGAAAATGAGTTGGTAGACACCCACTATAAATAAGGGTATAAGGGATGTTGGCCCTGGGAACTGACTGCTTACCCCGACCACAGCCCTGAGTCACACAGCAGAAAGAGAGTGAACCAGGGATCTGGTGGGGAGGAAGCACCAGCACCGTCTTCTACATGCCACCCCTGAAAATACAACATTTGAAGAGGAGGAATGGCACTTGGCAAGATGTCATTTGGCCAATTTAAAGTACCCTAACAGCTGGAGGACTGGTTGTTCAGTGGCCTTCCTCTTTAGACAACCTAAGTGAACTTGTCCATTAATATGTATGGCCATCCTCCAATCTAGAATGATTGGGTTCATGAGATACATGTGCCTGTGAAGTGACTTACTTGGGACTCTTGGAAAGATTTTCATTTAAGTGACTCAGAGGTTTTTCTAAAGGTTCCCCGAACTGACTCTGAAGTCATAGGTAAGCCAAAGCCCAGACTTGGAGTCAGCCTAGATCACTCCTCTTAGTCTAGTGAGCTTTGACCAGCCACAGACAATTCTATGGCTCAGACAGCCCTATGCAAGGTGGAGGCACTCATGTTCAAATGCTTTGGGAAACAAGGTGGGTGGAATGAAACCCAGGTTTGTGGGGGTAAAGCAATGAAGTGACAGTGACTACCTTTCGGAACCTTTCCTGTTCCAGACCCAGCCCTAAGCTTTTCACTTTCATTGTCTCATCCCCTGCAAGATGATTTCCCAGTTTGACAAATGGTAATTAGCCAGTAAGTATCAAATTCAGATCATCTGATGACCACATCTGGGCTATCATGTTCCAGATTCAGATAGACAATTGATAAATAGGTAGAGAGACAGAGACACCACATATGAATATAAATAGACAGAGAGTACAGCTGCTTATCTACGATCAAATAATAACACTGTTGACCTGTTTGATAGCTACTTGAGAGTGTTAATGGATCATTCGGAATCCCACTTTACTGAAAATGTAATGTGGAAGGAACATTCCAAATCATCAGAGACAACCTCATGATTACACTACCCATACTGCAACCCTTAGGCATACAGATCATTGGGAAGCCTTATAATCAGTTTCAAAAATGCTGTACAGCATTTGGCTGCAAACTTCAGTGAGCATCAGAATCACTCAGAGAGCCTGTTAGAACATAAATTACTGGGCCCTTGTCCCCAGAGTTTCTGACCTGGAAGGTCCTAGATGGAGCCCAAGACTTTGCAATTCTAACAACTTTCTGGTAATGCTGATGCTATTGTTAGAGACCAGACTGTGAGAGCAACTTCCATAGAGGTGAACATCCTGTTCCCACCCTGTTAATTTATTGCTTTGGCCGCAATTATATACAGGTATTCTCTTAACCCAGACTGGTCTTCAAGCATTCCCTTGATATGTCACGGCTCTGACTATAGCCTCTGTCACCCTGCAAGTGTCCAGCATTAATTCATATGACAAGGAGGGATATGCCAGGACCACAATGGGCTGGCCTTATGCCTCCCTCCCCAGGGGTGGACTTGGCTAAAGAAGGCAAAGAAGGTCAGATTCATTGTGCTCAGATTAACTTGCTCAAACATCCAGATAGTATTTTGTGTTTATTTTGAAACTACCAGGACAACAAACCTCTAAAAAATGTTTCCATCCCTACATTTTAAAGACACACTGGCCTGTAAAACTAGTTTCCATTCCATCTGGAAGTAAAGGAACAGATGACCACTGAGGGGTGATGAGGAAGCAAAGGGAACCTCCAAGCTATGCATTTCCTTGGCAGGGATTTCACATTGTAGAACACACTCTAGTCCACCTGCAGAATGAGCCTGCTTTTCTAAGCAGATTCCTAGAAGTTTTTTATGCTCTGACAAATGCTCATTTCTTTAAAAGACATTAACAAAAAGGCGATGAATGGCGGTACTTCCAAAACCTTGCAGAAAGCTACCTTAAGGACCTGGATAGAAAATAGCAAGTGTGTCAAGTTGGAGCTATAGTTAGAAGTGCTACAGGGAACCGGAGGATGCCTGCGCTGGCTACTTCAGCAAGTTGGGTAGAAATGACGTTGACAGAGCTGCTGCCTGGAGTACCTGGGAACCTGCTTCTTCCCATCTACTGGGAAGACAGAAATGTGAATTATCTATTGAATTGGGTCACAGCAGGCAGAGCCAGTGTCAAAATTTGTGGGGTTCAGTGAATAAGGAAAATAAGAGCTCCTCATTTAAATATTTTAAAGAGTTTCAAAACAAGCACTAAAGCAAACTCAGGGTCATCTAAATGGAGGGCCCTGGGCAAGAGCACACAGTCTCATCCATGAAGCCTGCCTGCCATAGTCCACATGGCAGAGTTTTGAAGAATAACAGAAGGGAAAAGGGAGAGGGGTTGGATGATTCACTTATATTTTCTGTTCAAGGTGATTTAGGCATACCATTTTATTCAATCATCATTTTGCAGATGGGAAAACTGAAGGTAGAGGCTCTGGAAAGTCAAGGGACTTGCCACTGAGATTCATTTCTGGGTCTAAATCCCAGCTAGTTTGTTTGTTT
>NW_003852397.1:53177250-53239801 GCF_000181295.1 Otolemur garnettii
CATGCTTACATAATTAGCAGAATCATGGTGACATTTATCAACTACAAGGATAGAGAAAAATTCTCAACCGTTTTCAGGAATTAAGAAACAGGTGACCTTCTCATAATAAGAATCAAAGGGGCATCACACTGAGAGTAAAAGTCAAGGGCATCATGGTTTCATATTCTGAGTAGAAAGTATATGAAACCTGGAATTCAATATCAGGTTGTTTGGATGACTCTGGAAAAGAAAGTCATCAATATGTCCCTTGAAAGAGCATAGACACAAATTAAATCCCAGACAAAAAATTCACAAAGCCATCGGTATATTAAAAATTGTCTCCTTGGTCTTAGAACCAAGGAGAATATACCCCAAATAAGTAAGAGAAGTGCAACATTAAAAAAAAAAAAGTATGTGATCACTTACTTTGATAGAAAACCGGAGAAAAGTGCTATGACTCCAAATGATGTAGAATCAATCAGAATTCCTGATTTTCAAGAGGATTTCTACTAAACTGGACTTATTTAGCGGATGAAGGGTATCCAGAAGACTGCAGGACCCACCACATGTAGCAGTAAATCATGAGTAAGATGACCAGGAAGGAAAAAAACAAGGCAAAGAAGCCCTGTGTTCCTGTTGTTCTGAAAGCCCATGGATGGGCAGGTTAAGCAAGAAGACTAATATTGGAAACAAAGACACAAAGTTGCTATTATTAGCATTTTAAAAACTAAAACCTGTTAAAAACAACCAATGGAAACTTTGACTATTAATAAGAGAACTCTGTATGCTATAAGCTCAAAAAACAAAACCATAAATTCCATTAATTTTCTTTATACCAACAACAATAATGATGACATTTCTAAGAACATCCTTAATAAGAAATATGTAGGTCCAATGCAAAGCAACATGCAAACATTTTACAAAGACAAGGAGATCTAAATGAACAGGAAACATTCTATTTTTTTAGATGAAAAGACTTAATATTAATCAACCCAATATAAATATGTAAACTCAAGTTGATTCCACTCATGTGCTAATTAAGACATTTTTCATGAAAATTAGTAAGTTCATCCCACAATTCTTCTGAGAAAACTGACAGGTTACTTAAACTCCCTAAGGCACATTTTCTTCACATGTAGTACTGAGATCATAAGGAAACCTATTTCAAACGGTAATTGTGAAATTAAATGAGATAACATATGCAAAGCACTTAGGCACAATGCCCAACCCATAGTAACACCCACAAATTTTCATTTATATCATATTATGTTTATTAAACAAACGTATATATACAAATATGCATGATAATATTCATTGCAGCAGTACTTACAGCAAAACTTAGAACAGCCTCAAATTTCCATCAATATTATATGATTAAGGACCCTATATATACTTCATGGAAAAATATTAATAAAATTTATTGTATCTCTGTCTATAATCTAAAATTTATAGCAAGTCACAGAACAAAATATATGTACCATGTTTATGTAAAAAAATATACAAATAGGTAGATGACAGAAATTTTTAAAGCTAAGTATATATTAGTAATTCACAGAAATTGTTCTGCAATTATATAAATGAAATACATCTATATTATCTGAAATCTTTAAAATGTTATACAACACTTGTTTAATAACTATGAAATCGGAAAGCATAGACACTGTTTTGAGGTTCTAGTGGAGATTAAGGTGAGCCCTGTGCCATCAGAGCAGCCTAACTCCAAGCTGTAGGCCTCCCCTCAGGGCCACCCTTGCATAGCCCCAAGTGCAAGCCTGTCGGCCACTGTTCTCCCCTCAGCTTGGTCTCCATTCTCATCTGAGCATGCTACCCCTGAGGACTGGGCCAGACTCTGGGAGTACCCCAGCTTCTACCATGTCTTCTGAGACCTTGAGGTCTGACAACCATTCTCCCTTATGTTCTGAGGGTTTTCTGAGAATTCCTTTGTCTGATGATTCACTGAGGCCAAACTTTCCCACAAGACATACAGTTACCTCCTACTTTGTGGTCAGAAGATGGAGAAGAGTCTCCCTCACCACTTTGGGATATCTCCAGGCAGTTGCTGCATCTTAAGACGTGTGACTGCTTGCTCTTCAAGACACCTCCCTCCCAGCCTTGTATGGAGCCAATTCCTCAGCCACACATCACATTGCAGCCACTAGAACTATACATACGGTCTCCTAAATCCATCATGTGTTTCTTGCTCCCATATCTTTGCCTTTACTCTTCTCCCTGACCAGAAGACTCCTATTTCTCCTATTTCTTGCCCCCTCTACTAACATGGCCCTAGTAATTCTTTAAGGCTTTAAGACAAACTTTAGTCAGTCCCCATCCCCACCTAACAGGCTGGGTCAAATGGCTGCTTTAGCCAAAGGTCTGCTTTACACACACATCCTGTGATGAGAATTGTGCTCAGGAAGTTTACTAAGAAATGCCCTTGGGAACAAACCCTGAAAGAGAAGGAGGAAAGTGGAAGTGGGCTGAGGGAGATGGTGAACTGTGTGCAGTCCAGCCACAGCAAAGGCCTTTGCCTATTGCTTAGGGACTCTGAAGCTGGAGTGATCCAGCTGAGTTGTTCCAACTGAGGGAAGAGATGAGGCCTATACCCTCACATGTACCTGTTGGGTCTCCAAGGAAAGGGTGTGACCTTCCCTAAGGCATCTTTCTTCACTGTAAGCCTATGGCCAGTAAGGCTCCAGCAGCAGGAGAGTAGGTAGATGACCTGGGCTGTGTACTACAGCTTCTGCCGTGGGACCCTTCTCTGCTCCAGTGTGTACATCTCTCAAGATGTGTTAAAATGTAGCAGTCTTTTCTCTAGACCAGGCTTTAGCAAATTGCAGGCTGCATGCCAAATCCAGCCTACTGCCTGTTTTTGTAAATAATGTTTCCTTGGAACACAGCCATGCTCCTTCATTTACATATTGTCTATGGCCATTTTCATACTATAATGCAGAGTTAAGTAGTTGTACAGAGAATATATAGTCCTCAAAGCCTAAAATAGCTATTGTCTGGCTCTTTACAGAAAAGCTTGCCAATCTCTACTGTATTCTTTTATATAACACTCCTCCATAATTGGTGCCTGGAAATTGACTTTTGGAGGAAAGACCAGCAAATTCATGTGCGGATGAGAGAATCACACAGACTTGGGTTTGATTCTTGGCTCTGCCACTCAAAAGCTCTGATCTTAAGCATGCTGTATGATCTCTCTAAGCTCCTCAATACAATGAGATTTATTACTTCCTCTTCAGGGTTATAGTAAACATTAAATGAGAAAATATATGTGGATTACTGGCACAGTACCTGGCACATACTATATGCTCACTTAAATGAGAGCCACTGGGTCTATTCAAAGAGTTACATGACACTTCAAGGCTTAAAAAGGGTGAATTATCTGAGCAAACTAAATGTGCTAATTCTATTAAAACAAAACAAAGCAAACCCCCCCAAAACTTTTGCACCTGCCAGACATACATGGTCTTTCCTGCTTCATAAATGTGACAGCATCCTGATCGTTCTCAGAGGTATCATGCTTTATATATCTGGCCCAGATTCTAATTAATTGGAACAAGCCAGATCCCAAAAATGAAAAGTGCTATAAATTGAGAGTGACAACTAATGTGTCATTGCCATTCAGAATTCCATTTCATTAGCAGGTACAGCCTTGCTGTGGGCCAACCCCAGGAAACCAAAACAGGACTTTAGATAGGTTAGTCACTGTACTTCTGGCATGGTTTTTAATGCCTATATATGAACAACTTTGTTAATACCATTGTATACTTAAACTTAGTTAATGTTAAATGTTGTGAATCCACAAAATTTAGTGGCTTAGCACAAAGAAGTAGTTTGTTTCCCTCTCATACAATAGTCCAAATTGGGTGTGTTTTCTATTGCTGCATAACAAAATACCACAAATTTAGTAGCTTAAAACAATACAAATTTATTATCTCACAATTTCTGTGGGTCAGAAGTCTTGATCCAGGCTGGCTACTTCTCTATTTAGCATCTTACCAGGATAAAATTGAAGGGTCAGCCTGGGCTTCAGTCTCATATGAGACTTGGGTCCTCTTCCAAGCTCCCAGTGTTCCTCAGATGCAAGGAAATGAATGAGCTGAGGCCCTGTTGTCATGCTAGCCACAGTCTAGGATGCTGTAAGTAACTAGAGGCCACCATGGGTCCCTGCCACATGCCCTCCATCCTCTTACAACAAGGAAGTTTATTTTTCCAAGGCCAACAGATGGTCAGAATTCCATTTCGTTAGCAGGTACAGCCTTGCTGTAGGCCAGCCCCAGCCTAGGTCTGCTAGGATATACCTTCATATAACATAATGTGGCAGTCACCATGGTGACTATCTCATCACCCTTCTCATAAGACATAACCTAATCAAAGGAATTATTGTCCCATGTCCGGATACACACCCTAGGCGAGATGATGTGCTCCTGTCCCCTTTGTTTGTTCTCCTTCCCTTCTCATTCCATCTTTCTCCTCTATCTCCTACCACTAGACCAGTTATTGCCATTGTCCATTTATAAGTTTAGGAGACTCTGTTGCTTGCCTATCTCCAGACACTTACTTCTCTTTCTTCTTTCTAATAAAAAGCTAATTGCTCTGGCAGCCACCCTACTCTGCATAACTACATTCTTGACCCAAGAATCAAGAACCAAAGAGGCAAATCATTTTTATTTTAGGTAAACAAATTCTTTTTAGAGACCAGGTCTCCCTCTGTTACTAAGGCTAGAGTACAATGGCATCACCATTGCTCACTGTGCACTAACTCCTGGGCTCAAGTTATCCTTCTGTGTCAGCCTCTTGAGTACCTGCGACTAGGGGCACATGCTGCCATGCCCAGTTAATTTTCCTATTTTTTGAAGAGAATAGTGTTTTGCTATGTTGCCCCGGATGGTCTCCAACTCATGGCCTCAAGTGATCCTAATTGCCTCAGTCTTGCAAAGGGTTAGAATTACAGGCCTGAGTCACTGTGCCTTGCCTAAACAGGTAAATCTTGATTGGTAAGCCAAGTGTGGTGACTATGATTCTAGCCAGTGTGACCTGAGGAAAATCTAATGGCAAGCTGCCAGGAAAGGTATTCCAGACTGCTAAGAACAAACACAAGAGAAAATGCACCATCCTCCTGCTGCTGAATATTTGCAAACAGGCAGCCATGTTTGCCCATGAGAGAAAACAGCCTTGAGGCTGGAATGAGGAAGGCAAGTGAAAGGATGGAAAGAGCCCTAGTCCTCAGTGATGTCATTCTGCTGCTGAATTAGTCAACCTAGAGGATTTCCCTGCATTGGGATCTCTCGTTATATGAGACAATATGCCTTTAGTTTAAGGCAGGTTGAAAATGGCTTTCCTGGTACTTCTAATTATAGACACCTAAGTGATTGTGTATATGTAGGTGTGTGTATTCATAGTTGATTGTGGCACCCATAACAGAGCACAATGAAACTGTGCAAAATATTGTGGTTCCCTTACTTCACATACTATAATTGGAAATGTATGGAGCAGCTGCCTCTGGCCAAGGAATGATGTCAAGGTCACCAACATAAAATGTACAAAATCCATTGCCCATGATTTTACTGAATGGCATCAATACAGGTTTGGCATAGTTTCTGTAGTGTTTCAGATTCAGCGTTCTCCAGTATGAGAATTTAAAGTAAATGTGCCAATGATAGACTTTAGAGAAGCTGTTAATAATTTGATATTAAAATCTTGATTGAATGCCCCTTTTCAGTCCAAATCAGTGGAGCAGAGTAGTCCAAATCAGAGTTTAGTTGATTTATGCATAACAAGATTGATTGTAAGGAGGTAAATGAAATTCACGCTCAGGCTCCATTAGCATTGGGTCAACAGAGCTGATGTTTATGATACAAAATGCATTCTCAGTGATTTTTTTTTTTTTTACTTTTCCCATAAATATGCATTCAAGAAGTATAGATGTTGTGAACTGAGTGGTCCTTGACCCAGAAAGCCAAGTGAACTCTTGAGGAATCATATTCACCAAAAGTTCAGTTGGCTTATAATGCTAAGAGCAATTCACCTGATGCTGTCATGACTATGACTTGAAAGGTATCTTCTGCCGGTCAATACATTCCCATATATCTTGGGGGGGGGGAAATAGAGGAGACAAGTCATATATTAAATTCTCAAGGTAAAATGCTTTGGGTAAATGGCTCCATAAAGCCAAACAGAATGACATTCCCTTGCAATGTCTAGAGAAATTGGTTGGCCTTACATTTCTATTTTATATAAATCCAATAACAGGTAAGGCACACCTAGGGCATTTTGCAGACCTCAAGAGGTGATTCATTCATGTTCATTGATTCACAGTACAAGTGAGACTAGTAGTCTCTAAAAGAATGGAATGTTTCTTTTCTTTTAAAGGTGTATGGAAATGAGAAAGCTTAAGATCATCTGGGGTGGTCTATATTTAGAGTAACTGATTTCCTGAGAGTATTTGTCACTCATTGGGGGAAGAGCCAGCCATAAGCCATGGCAGGCATCAGTACTAACAGCAAGTGCTTAGAAGAAAGGAAAATACTCTTTCCATTCTTAAAAAAGCATTAAAAAGGAATGTTGCCAAGTACAAAGGCAGGCATAGCAAGCAGTGAGGGAATGAAAAAAATTAAGGTATTTTCTGTTTATTTGTGCAAATGTTGCTCAACACATAGGTTTACCAGTTAGCATGTGAGTCTACACATGAGCTTATCAGTGCCTTGCTTTAAAGAGGTATGTCCCATGGATATTGTGTCTGTATTGCGCTCTCTGTGAATATAGATAATAATAGCTAACTAGGATTTATTAAGTTAATACTATGTCCCAGCCTCTGTGCTAAGAGCTTTATGGGAATTCTCTTTATATTATCTCAACAGTCTATGTTTTCCATTCAACAAAAAGGTTAATAGAGTTACTAGAAGTCAAAACCAGGATTCATAGCCAGGCAACTTTACCATTTTGGGCAAACAGCTCCCCAGAGCCCTTTGCCACCAATTACATTTCTGTGCTGTGTGACAGCCACGTTTCTATGTGTGTTGGCTATTTGAGGTCTGTTTTAGAGAAAATCTTACAAGGTGCCAGCTGTCTTTATTGTCTGTGTTAAATCAGGATGTTGCTCAGGTTGAGACAATTGACCAGACGAATATATCTGTCTTGGTAACATGTTGATGTGTTCAGCAGCAAATTAAGATTAAGAAGCTGAACTCTTAGGGTGTTTTTATTTGTGAATCCTGATTGATCTTCATCTTTACCTTCAAATATGTCTCATAACCCACTTAGTTCAGTCTAGTGCCTTGCCATCTGGCCTCTGGCTCATAAAAACAGTTTGATGTGATGTGTGGGACTATAAATTTAGGAGATTTGAACTCTCTTTACACCAGATGTCTAATAGCTCAAAATCAAACGCATGAAAAATAATTGCCCAGTAGTCATCCTCCCCTGCCATGCTTCTTTACACTCTCCATCATCCCAGTAAATGGCCACCCTTCCAGTAGCAACTACCCAAGTCAAAAACCTTGTTCTCATCCTTAGCTACTCTTCTTTCCTCACACCACTAAGAAATCCTGTAGACCGTAACTTCAAACTGAGTTCATAACATACCACTTCTTACCATTTCCATTGCCAGAGCCCTGGCTTAAGTCATCATCTGTCCATAGACATGCTGGTTCTTTCTCTGCCCATAAGTCAGAATAATCCTTTAAATATTCAGATCACTCAAAGTCAAGCAGGAACATTCTGTCACACTGAGGATAAATCCAAAGTCCACGTGGAACCTTATGCTTAGCCTCCTCTTCTCCCTCTCCAAGTCTGCTCCAGTCACTGATGCTTGATCTCCTGGATGTTCCTCAAACACACAGAACATATTCCCACCTCAGATTGGGAAAATGACCAGGATCAAAGAATGCTAGTGGGAAATTCTCCAAAGTTGCTCTTAAAAGAAGTACTTGGACAAAGTAGGGAGTATTTGTCAACAAGTTGCATCTCCAGCCTAGGAAGTAAGACCACAGAAGCCAAGCCCAGAAGAGATTGTTCCACCATGATGAGGCTTTAAGTGACAGTGAGGAGAGGTCCCCAGTTCTTCATTAGGCTGAAGGATATAACCTCTGCAGGCAGCACACTCTGCCTGCCATACAGCAATACGCATAGAATACCAGCATAGATTTGGGAGCCGTAAAGAGACCTGGATTTTATTCCTAACACTACTGCTTACATCAGCATGTGACTGTGAGCAGTCACAGCCTCTTTGAGTCTTAATCTCCTCATATTTAAAATTTTTGCAATGATTTATTTTCTTGCAGTATAACATTTTGGGTTTATCAAAATATGCCCATGGGAGTGTAGCATATCTAGGCATTTAAATATATCAGCTATACAAGTTAAAGATAATTTTGGCTAAAAGTAACACACATACTAAGTTACAGTAGTTTAAGTAAGTATGAGTTTGTTTTTCTCACAGAGCAAGAACTGTGGAGATAGGAAGTTGGCGGCTTAACTCAGCTGCTCAGCAAAGCCATCAAAATCTTGATTGGAGGGCCGCGCCTGTGACTCAAAGGAGTAGGGCACCACCCCCATATGCCGGTGGTGGCGGGTTCAAACCCAGCCCCAGCCAAAAACTGCAAAAAAAAATCTTGACTTGGCCACCTTGCCCTGATGGCTTATTTCCTCTTGCTTATTGCACTGGGAGGGCAAGAGAACTGCTGTAGTTGTGGACACTATGCCTACGTTTAAGAGAAGAAGGAGAGAGAAAGGGATGGCCAACTAAGTCATCTCTGTTTTACCAAAAATCTCTGGAAAAATCTATACATACAGAACTACCATATGGCCATTTGTAGCTGTAAGGAAAGCTGGAGAGATTACTGTTTCAAGCAAAATGAAAGGTTTTCTTTCTTTTTTTTTTCTTTTTCAAGAAAAAGAAATAGGGAATAGAAATTGAGTACACAACTAACAGAATCTGTACTGGGATGAGAGGGTAGAAAACGAGTCTTGCAGGGAAATAAAAGACAGAATTGCTTTGAAAAAGATACAGTGTTGACTGAAACCCAATCTTATATACAAGGAATTACAACCTGAGGTCATGAGACACAAAAAGAGAGCTAGTTATGATACGTGAAGTGGAATAAGAACTATAGTCAGGGTACAAGTTATGATAGATACAAGGAGCAATTAGATCTGCTTGGAGTGATGGAGGCATCCTCATTCATCTAGACAGCAATTATTAATGTCTATTAAGCACTGTTCATGAATCAGGCATTTTCATGCTAATTGCTAAGGTCTCTCCACTAAGCATGACAGAAAACCAGCTGGCCCTCATGGAGTTTACATTTTAAAAGGGACCTGGTCAAGAAACAAATTAATAGAATAGTATCCAATTGTCACAGATTCCAACATAGCAAATGCCATTCTGAATGAGAGGATGTTCCCAGAAAAAGGAACCACATGAGCGAAGGCTCAGAGGCAGAAAAGTGCACCTGCTGGTTAATTGTGGCTGAAATACTGATGAGGATGGAGGAACATCAGTGTTAGGCTGGCTGCCAATGTCGGGCTTGGTCAGACCTGGACTGATTCCTGACTTTACCGTGACCTTCACTACTCTACCCCTGAGTATCTTTGTCTACAAACTGGAATAATCCCTCACAGAGTTGTAGGGGAGGTTTAATGGGAGAGTATATATGAAGTGTCTGCCACACAGCACCTGCTCTGTAAATGAAATCTGTTTTCTAACAATAGTGCTCCATTCATTCTGCTTCTTCCTTTGGAAACTGAAATGAGCCCTTTCAACTGAAGCCATGCCCTTCTCAGTAGATAAAATATCTTCAGTTAGATATAAGGATATAAGACTTAATAAATACAAAACATGAGGCACTTGCTGATTAAGATATTCATTTGAACTAATACACTCATTAATTCTGTCATTCAATGTCTTGTAGCACTTAGGACATGCCAGTCATTGCTGTAAACAAGGTGCCCAATAAAAATATAATGCACGGCACGTGTATAATTTAAACATTTCTAGTTACTTCATTAATCAAAGTAAAAAGAAACAGGTAAAATTAACTGTAGTAATCAGCATAAAAATATTACTGAACAATTTTAATTTGTTTAATTTCTTTCTTCCTTTTAAAATATCTTTTCATGCCAAGTCTCCCAAATTGGCTGTGTGTTTTGCTTTACAGCACATTTCTGTTCAGATCAGCCACATTCTAAGTGGCCTGCAGCCACATGTGGCCAACAGGTGCACATTGCACAGCACAGCTGTACACACTTAGGAAACAGTGTATCCTGGGAACAAAACAGACAACACTGTGCTCTCAGGGGGTTATACTCTAATAAAAATAACTGACCTTGACTCTCTGGATTTTTAATTAATTGGGGAGTAGTGTTTATATGTGGATTTTGGTGTGGTGACACTAAGTCACAGAATATTTTCATCATATCCTACTATTTCTAGGAGACGAACTTACTCAATTTTAATTAAAATCTTAACTATCGATCCACTATTTCACTATTAGACACTTAGAAACAGAAGTGTACAAATCCTCTTGTACAAACAGAAATCCCCAACCTCTTGCCAGACCCCCTTCAATTAATACCAGACAAAAGCCATCCTAACCACCTCCCTTTTGTTTTAATGGTTGTATTGATCACTTGTTTAACTGCTGAAACAAGTAACTCCCAAATCTCTGTGGTTTATTACCACAAATGTTTATTTCTCAATCATGTCACTAAGTAGTATCAATTCCTTGCCAGAAATTCCTTTTTTAAAGTTATAAAATCTACCAATGTTTTCCTTAATGATTTGTGATTATTAGATCTATTTAAGAAACTCTTCCCTATCCAAAGTGCCAAAGCTGTTCTTCAACATTTCAGCTTTTGTTCTTTCACAGTTGAATTTTTAATTCAACTGTTAATTTGCATGGCAGGAGAAGAAGGAATCAAATTTGTCTATTCGTCTGTCTTGAGCCATTCTTATACTTAGAAAATTATGCACACATTCACACTTGTTTGGGGGTTCTGCATTTGATTTGATTTAACTGATATATACGGTTCTGCATAAATGTCATATATTTTTAAGGTTCCTGTGGCTTGGTAGTATGTTCTAAAATATGGTTGGGATATCATGACCTTTGTTCCTCAATTTCATAGTATCTTAGCTTTTTGTTCTGAATAAAAGATATTCAGGTGTTAATTTGTTCAATATTCTGTCAAAATTACATTGAATTTTTATAGTAATTTGGAAAGATCGACCTAGTTAAAATGTCAAATTATGCTATCTATAAACATGACATATCTTTCTATTATCCAGGTCTTTTTATATATCATTTAATAAGACATTTAAATTATCTACACAAAAATATCTTTGCTGCTATTCGACTTTTCTCTTGGACTCTTTTATCAACTATCAACTCGTATTTTTATACATTTCTGGTTGATTTTCTGTGACAGATAGCTTGTTATTACATCATGTTTCTAATATTGTCCCTCAATTTTTTTTAAGGATAATTTTTATGCATCAGTTTATGTTCTATTCTGGTCTTCTCTACATCATGTTATTTTTTCCTGTGAGCTAATATTCTCCTGGGAATAGTTGCTGCCAATTTGTACCTGGTCAGGGAAGCCAAAGCCAAAGCCACAGAGCACGTCGTCTTCTCTCATTTATGGACTGGGGAATGCACCAGAGAGTGCACTGCCTCTGGATTCAACCACTCCCTGTTACAACCCCCTCACTCACCAGGTAACCCTGCTCCTTAGGAAGATTCCCTGCACCTCCATATTGAACACATTTTTTGCTGAGAGTTGCTATATAGCCCACAGTTAGAAGAGAAGTCAGGAAAAAATTGGGGACAACTCTTTGGGCCACCCCTGATATGTCTGTCCTCCATGGTACTAGGCAAGCTCCCTGATGCTATGCCATGGCCTCTAGTTTGCCCTGAGCTGACACTGCTGCTTAAATGCTGTACATGGACAAGAATTTTGGAGGCAGTGAACATCCTAAAGCCATGTGAGAGAGGAAACTGACCCAACAAAGTGTTGCCCTATATATTTCATGATGCTCAGCTCTCTTCTAAGTTTAAGCTATTTTTTCCTATGTAATAAAACCCAAAGACCTACTGGGTTCTCTGAGCCTTCAGCCTCCCTTCTGTCTATCTCTGTGGCATATCCAAAGACAGATTCAGCAGATCAGTTAGCACGGTTTATGTTTATTCTTCTTTCAATCAGGAATATATACTTATACACAGATACACATGGACATATACATGTAAATTTTTCTGTTTGTGCTTTGCTGTTAATAGCCAGAATTTTTAGAACAAGGTAAATAATAGTCATTGTTCCTAGACTAAATCCTATTTGGCTCCAGAATATGATTCTTTGGATTGACAAATAGATTTGATTTCCTAGCATTTTACTTAGAATGTTTCTCTCTGTATTCAGAAAGGATATTGGTTGGTACACTTGTGGATACATGTTCTTTATTGGATGCTAGCATGGGAGTATACTAGGTTTTTTAAAAAAGAATAAATTTATATCTGTGCTATGTAACAGCTTATGTTGTATAAAATGTGTGTATTCCTTAAGTTTGGGGAGGAACTTCCCCATAAAACATCAGATCCAACCACCCTTTTGCAGATATTCATTTAGGGATCATTTCTCAGATTTTCTACGGTAACTGAGCTAATCAGCTATTCTACCATTTCTAAATTAATCTTAGCAATTTATACTTTTCTGGAAAGTTACCTTTTTAAGCCAAATTTTTAAATACATTAATAGAAGTTCTCTAATCATTTGCATTTGTGATTACCCTTTCTCATTCTAAACCTCATGAATTTAGAGGAAATATTTTCTTTTTCCTCTTGATTAAAGAATTTTTTCTATTTTAATATTTTTCAATAAGACATTTCTTAAATTTATCTATTCTATGGGTTTTTTTTTAATTGTGCTTTTATCAGTTAAACAATCACTCTCCTGATTGTGTAGGACTTACTTTGTTGTTCTCTTTATAAGTTTTTACTTGCATGCTTTCATCATCAATTTTCATTGTAACTCTAAACTTTTTTATGGCTTTGGAATTACTCTTGAATACAACTGTGATAATATCTCTTAAATGTTTACAATTATTATTCTCATTACTATTTCCTCGGTACTCTAAAAAAGAAGAGGCTGTGGGTGTGTCTGTACAGACATGCTAATGAGAAGGCAAGGGTTAATTTCCAGGTGGTTAGGTGTTTTAATATTGTTTAGCTATTACACTCTTGTTCCATAGCTATTTCATACAGCCTGTTTAATCAATTGAGGAACTCATTGAGGATTCCTTTGTGATTTCTTAAAAGGTAATTTTTGGTGAGTGTTTCATAGACACTTGAAAAGAAAATGTATTTAATGAAGTATAAAGTATCTAACACTCTCAATTAAGTCAACATTATGAATTCAATTGTTTTTATATTTTATAATTTTTTTATAATAGAAGATTTATCATGGATTGAAGGAAATCAAAGTATTACACTATTAATTCATTTCTTTCTATTTCTTGTCATAATTTTATAGTTGTAAAAGTTGTTTCTTGTATAGTCTCATGTTATTTGGTACACAACAGTTCATAGCTGTTTAAACTTCATTTAAAAATTCTACTTAACCCTTATTGTAACTATGTGCCTGTATTAGAATTGAGAATGGAATAGCACATCCATTCCTTTAAGGAGAATAATCATAATAGGACCTATCTGATAGAGTGGTTTGGAGGATTAAAAAATATAATACCTATACCAGCCACCACTGACTAACTTCTCACTCAGTCCCACTAATTTCTTTTAACTTAAATTCTACTCTGTCAAATATTAATACCACAAATCCTCCTTCGTTGTCAGCATTTGTCAATCTCTTTGCTAATTCTCTCATTTAATCTTTAGGGGTTACTTTCATTTTAGTATGTCTCTTTTAAGTTATACTTTAAATTTATTTCATAGAGAATATAATTATTAGCATCTACTGTGTAGGGGCCAAGGGATAATTTCCCCTCACTTTCTGAAGGCTCACTGAAAAATCAAATTACAAAAAGCAGATTTAGAAGAGAAATAGCATTAAAATGTGTTAGGGTGTGCCAAGGAGAGCCACAGAGTGACTGTTCCCCTCCACACTGGGATACTGATGGTTACATACCCTTCGTCTTAGAAGAAAGGGAGATAGGGATCTGTGGGTGATTTGGGGGAGTAAATGATTTTTAGGGGAATTCAGTGGGCTGGAAGAACACACAATGGTCTGGGACAAAGTCTAATGGGTCCTCAGAGCAGACAGTGGTTTGTGACATAAGTCTGCCCAAGTATGTTGACAAACTTCAGTCTTTCTTTCCATAATATGAGCTCAGCTGATGAAAACTCAAGGGAAAGACAGGTTAATTACTTTCTTCTTTTACAGGTCTTTAGGAAGGTAAGGGAAGTTCATGAAACAATTTCATCATGTGCTTCGTCAGAGACAGAGGACTAAAAAGCATGATGAAGGTCAGAAAGACTTTGAGGCTGCTTTTTCAGTTTTGCACCACATTTGGAGGTGTTAGTTTCAGAGCTCCAATGACTGTCACATGTTTGATTTTACTACCTCTGTCATTTTATTTTCTGTTTCTGGAGGTCTTCATGGCCTTTACTAATTTTCTTCTTTGATTTTCTTTATGTATGAACTTTTATCTGATAAATTGAGGACAATGCTATTTGTGAAATATACTAATGGCTACTTTAAAAATTCTATTTAACACTATTGCAACTCTGTGTCTGTATTAGCATGGAGAATGGAATAGCACTTCCATTTCTCCCTCCTACCTTAATGAGAATAATAATAATAGGACCTACCTGATAGGGTAGATTAGAGGATTAAAAGATACGATACCAGTAAAGTTTCATGACGCATAGAAGGCCTTCAATGTTAGCTGTAACTGACACCATTGTTATTGTGGTCATTGTTAGTTTTCCTCCACAGACAATTTGGAAATTAACACCATCTGACCTCCTTCTCCATCCCTCCCACTGCTTGTGTTTTGTTCCTACAGTGCATGGTATTTTTATTACTGTTAAAATATTTCTAAATAATGTGTCATCTATTCCATTAAGTACTTGTGACAGGTGAATTTTCTTTGTGAACTACATTTATACCAGTCATTGAAACTTTGCCATATTTAAATTATTCCAAGCACAAGTCATTTTGTGCCTCACATTTTCCATATTTCTCTAGACTTTTGTGTTCTCTGTTCATAAATGGTAATTTTTCTGCATTGAGAATACTTAGGTTATAATTCTGCCTTACATGCTTCATACTGTGGAAGGGAAATGTGGAGTGAGTTTAGGTTTCCTTCTTTGTGGATGGCCTGATTTTTTACTTTATTTACTGATTTATGTATTTATTTTTCCTGCATGCTTGGATAGCCTTCCTTAGTTTTGATGCCATAACATTCTTCTAGGATGCTTTAATTTGCTGGCAAGAAAATACAAGTGTCTTTTCACTACATGGACCCAACACATGGTGATCCTCCCCCCCATTGAGAGATTTGGGTCTTCTTTCCTCATTTAGCCCAGGAACTTGCTCTTGGCTCTGAAGAACGCTTCTGCTCCAGACATTCCAAAGTCATCTTCAGGATCCAGTTATTTCTTTATATAACACCTTCCTTAATATTTTGTTTAGATATCTTTAACGTACTGTACCTTTACTTTGCATTCTATAACCCTCCTTTTCTAATCTAGCTTGGTCATCTCAGCTTTCATGTCTTATATTTCTTCAGATTTATATTCATTTATATTCATTCTAATCTAGCTAAGTCATCTCAGCTTTCATGTCTTATATTTCTTCAGAACACAAAGGAGAGAATACATGAAGTTACCTTTTTATTCCAATAGTAACCATTTTCGTAGTTATGTTCCTCATTTAGACCTAAATGTTATAATTCTTACTCATTTTATGTTTTAGACATTTTCATAAGCACCATGGTACTTGCTTGTATATTAATTTATTTCTAAATAAAAATAGAATTTTTCAAGATCTACAATTTGTGCCTAAATATAATCAGAACAGTCTTCTATGATTAATTTAGCATTCATGTGGATGTTGGAAGAGCCCTTATGTTATGCTATACATTATATATGTTAACATATGCTAGAAGAGAAGTCAGCACAAGTATAGATCACTAGTCCAGTGACAAAACAACCCCAGTGATCACCAAGAATAAGCAAACAGTAAGACTTTAAATGTTGGCCATCAACAGCAGTAGCGGAATCATTGGATAAAATGACTGACTCTCTAAAAAAAATCTTTTTTGGCAGTTTTTTGGCCGGGGCCAGGTTTGAACCTGCCACCTCTGATATATGGGTCAGGCGTCCCACACCTTGAGCCACAGGCGCCACCCTCCCTAAAAATTTTAAATTCAGGGCTGGGATTACATGCCTGTAATCCTAGCACTCTGGGAGACCGAGATGTATGGATTGCCTGTGCTCAGGAGTTTGAGATCAGCCTGAGCAAGAGCGAGACCCCATCTCTACTAAAAATAGAAAAACTAGTGCACACATGTAGATCCAGCTACGGGGGACGCTAAGACAGGATCACTGTTTGTGTGCAAAAGTTTGAGGTTACTGTGAGCTATGATGATGCCATAACACTCTACCCAGGGCAACAGAGTGAAATTCTGTCACACACACACACACAAAAAAAAAAATAAATTCATCCACTGTAAACATATTTAGTGAATGAAATCAGAGATGAGTTACAAAAAGAAAAATTCCACACAAATGGTAGACATATTGTTATAAAATCTGTAAAACATTGCATATCAATAAAAAGCTCTATAACCTACAAGAAAAAAATGATTACATTTTGACAGTTTCTGTCTATGTAAGCATAAAGGTGCTTACTAACATATAAAAGGATATTTAGCCTTACAGATAATTATGAAATTGAAAGTTTTAGATGTTTATGTTTGATTTTTGACCTACAGAGTTGAAAAATATTTTAAAAATTAATTATAACAAGTACTAGCCAAGATTTAGTAAAAAGGTGTTCTCTTAAACCAACCAATGGTACCTGTATATGCAAATATGTAGGTATAAAATGTTCATTCCAGTATTTTCTTATAATAAAAAATATACTAGTGAGGATAAGGATAGGCTGTGGCAACAAAGAAACCCAGCAAATATGCAGTGGCTCAAAAAACACAGGCATTTCTTCCTCTCTGACAGAGGTTTCAAGGTAAACTGCCTAGATGAGCATGGCATCTCTACTCCTTGTGGTCATCTGAGTACTCATTTCCTTCCAACATATTATTCTGCTGTTGCCTGAGACATTTTCATAATACCCATGGTTGAGTGGGATCTGCACCACATCCACACTGCAGTCCATGTGAATAGGGAAGAGAGTGGAACAGACATGCACGCAGCCTGAAGGTCTGTCTAATTTCAGAAGGAATGCATAGCATTTCATTGTATTCCACTAACATAGTCTCATGTAGGCATTCAGCTGCCCGAATCTTTGGGAAATGTAATGTAACCATATACCCAGGAAGAAAATGAAAATGAATTTTGGTGAATAACTACTGATCCCTGGCTCAAGAAAATGCTAAGTAACAATTGAAATGTCCATCAAAAAGGGAATAAATACAGTATCTCCATTCAGTGGAATATTTTTTAAAAAGGCAAAACTCCTATTCTGCCTGATATGTGTAACATAAAGATCCTCAATATAGATTGTAAAACATACAAACAATATATAAGAAAATGTAGAGGATACTACATATTAATACTTATATATAGGCATATAAACAGCATGGTTATAGAAGAAACTGCTAATAGAGGTTTTATTCTGAGTTGAACAAGGAATATGATGGGAAGAAAACTTACTTTTCAATAAATCCCCTTTCAGTGTTTTTTAACCATATATTTATTATTAGTACTATCAAATATAAATATGGAAATATGAACAAATTCCTCCCTTTCTTAACAGACAATTGTCTGTTGCTAAAAGATATTGTCCAACTTTACTGACACATTATTCAAGCTCCTTTCCTGTCTTATGGTTTGAATGAACTTAAATCTTCCTTTCCGTGCTATTCCTCATTTTCCTTCTTTTGCTCACTAATAATTTATTGTCCTAAAATATTTGTATAAATATACACACATTTATATTGTATAAATATATATACATATATATTGTACATATATGTGTATAAATTATAATTTATACACATATATACAATATATATTTGTATATATAATTTGATTATATATACAAATATACAATTATATTGTATATAATATATACAATATATATTTGTATATATTTATACAATATATATGTGTGTATATTTATAATTTATACTATACTATATATGTGTATAAATTATTTATACAATATATATGTGTGTATATTTAATCAAATATTTATACAATGTTTAAAATTATATTATATTGTATTTATACAATATATATGTGTGTATATGGGTATATGAGTAATCATTTATATGTGTCTTAGCTCTCTCCACTGAGACACCTAAAATTAACGATACCCCAGTACCAATGAGCACATCTCGTACCTAGGTATTTCAGTTTGTAAATACCATTACCCAAGAAAACTAACCAGGGAACAAAAGGGCTGGTTGCAAGACTGGGACAGAGAAAATACAACTTAAGCCTGGAAAATCTTTAGTGTGAGAAAGGAATAAAGTTTTCAAAAGTGACTGGAGCATAGGGAAAAGAACACCGTTGCCCACTTAACAGAGTACAAATGAAAAAACTTGGAATAATTTGAGCGACAAATAAATCATGATAGTGAAGAATTATAACTAAGAATAAGGCAAATATCTATCATCCATATTGATAGCAATGAATAATTTAATGAATAAACAAATAAATCAAAGGTAATTGTTCAGCAAAATTCTAATTCATAAATATAAAAGGGCTAATGGAAATAGAACACCACCATTAAGCAAATACCAGGCTAAGTCTGCAGATAAGATTTATCAATGAGCATTGAAATTAGAGGGGAAATGTATGATGAGAACAGGATATTCAAAGTCTCAAAGTCTTGTAGTCATGTGATACCCATTCAATACGGGGGGAAAGGTAACTTTATGACAGAGCAACCTGGTAAATACCACTTTAATCCTATGACCAAAGTTAATCACCACCAGTGAGATGCTTTGACATCACCTGTCTCCTAGAATGAGAATGATGCACAGTTTTGTCCTATTCTTGTCAAGAATATAATAATGTATGACTTGATGTAATAAGGAGAAAGCAGCTAATAAACCTAAATTGAAGGACATTAAACAACATAACTGGCTGGTAGCCTTTACAAGCAAGAGTCACGATTATGGGAGACACAGAAAGATTGATGGAAGACTTGATACAGATTATGGGAAACTAAAGGAACACAAGAACAAGTATGACGTGGAATCCTGGATGGATCCTGGGCCAGAGAAAAAAAAATCAGTAGGACAACTAATTCTGATTAGGCAAAATTATATACGTACTATATGTGTACATGTATGAGTTGATAGTTTCATATCAGTGTTAATTTTCTAGCTGCAGTCAAATTACTACAGTTAAGCAAGTTAATTAGAAGAGACTAAATGAAAGCAGCATGGGGGACTCTACTTCACAACTTTTCAGTATGACTAAAATTATTTTAAAATAAAATGTTTTTTAAAAGGGAAACAAGTTGGGCAATTTATCACTGGGTTGCTCTTTCATAGATAAGGGAGCCCCGCCGAATGTAAAAGTTCAGAATAATTCTCTAACACCTAATAGCTAATGTTTAAAAGCATTGGTTTTTATCCTCATGTGATGTACTCTGACTCTAGGTTTTTTCTTATGTATCAGGAAGAAACAACGTCTTCTTGTTCATTTGGCCAAGGAAAACTGCCTTTATCTCTAAGCTACATAGATTGTTAAAATCAGGTAAAGCACCAGATGAGGCTCCAGACAGAACCGGGATTGCACTTGCTGCTCTGATTCTCCACGTGGCCTTTAAAGCTACAAGCTGTTTAGTCAAACATCATTTACTAATTTCCTATAAATCTAACATGCAGCTTTAGAAGTGGGTTCTATAGTGGATAGAAGATGAAAAGTCAAGGATTATGCACATTGTTTGAGATACACAGAGTATTCTGCATACAAATTAACTTAATCTATTAACTATTTTTTTCAAAACATAAGTTTTCCTTGAGCTAATACAATACAGACTAGCAAAACCAGACCACTGGAAAAGTCTCCATATGTGAACTCAGAAGCTTGGGGTTGCACCTTGGGGGGCTGAGGCAGGTGGATTGCTTGAGCTCACAAGTTTGAGACCAGCCTGAGCAAGAGTGAGACTTCATCTCTAAAAAATAGCCAGGCATTGGGGTGGGTGCCTGTAGTCCCAGCTAGTGGGAAGGCTGAGGCAAGAAGATCACTTGAGCCCAGGAGTTTGAAGTTGCTGTGAGCTATGACACCACAGCACTCTACCCAGGGTAACAAAGTGAGAGAAGAAGAAGAAGAAGCTTGAGGTCAAATTCTGACCCTGGTGCTAATTTTAACATAAAATGATATAAGGTATATGAAAATAAGTTCTTAAATAGGGAGGGGGTCACTGGTTTATTAAATGGCTGAACTCAGCAGGGTATCCTCAACTATCAGCTTTATATCTCTCCCATCACACTTTTCTTTTTTTTTTTTTTTTCCATCACACTTTTCTAACACGATTGAATGGAATTAATCTTTTACCTTCTGACATTTTGGAAAGATCTTGTGGCTTTCACTGTTGATCAGAAGGATCTTACTTTCATGTGTTAAAAGTCCAATCCACCTAAATCAAAATGCAAGGTTAACAGCTAATTTGCTGCCCTTCCTTCCACTCATGCCCAGCACTAATGTCCTCCTTGCCCCATCCACAAACACTCCTGCTAAGGCCTAATCCCCAAGTTGAGAACATGCATTGAGAAAATGAGCTGTGATCTGTGTCAGCCTCCGCCTTGCTTTTTATTCCCACATTTCCCACTTCTGAATCCATAAAATTATAAAAAGGGGCCTCACTTGTGCCCCATTGGGGACAAGTAATAAACAGAACAGTTCCTTCTGCATGCCCCTAGGGCTAATATGACTACACAGAAGACTACGAGCCTGTGAAACACCTCAACCTTCTTCCACATCCCAATAAAACATCATCTGGAATGAATTCTTCCATGCAAAACTTTTGCAGATCCTCCTCTAGCCAGCAAGGCCACAGGCCACTATTGCTGTGTTCCTACAGGGCCCACCTTGGCCTTATATGCCAAAGAGCCCTAAGACATTTACTGGCCTTGTTCCGTCTTCCCAAGGTGTCTCTTGGCTTCCTGGCATGCTCTAACTGCTCAAGAATATGTACGATGGGGAAATTTTTCTGTAAGTCTCTGGAAGATGCTACAGTAAGAAGTTCATCTAGTAGTTAAGTATACCTGGGCTTTAGAGTCAATCACATCTGGATTCATTATTTCAACCAATATTTATTGAGCATCTAATGTATTCCAGGCTCTGAGATTCTGAGATACAGACATTAATAGAACAATAAACATCCACTGCCCTGGTGGAGGCTACATTCTAGCTCATGAAGCAGAAAGAAAAGAAAGAAAGAGAGAGAGAGAAAGAGCACACACATAAGAGAGAGAAGGAGGGAGAAAGGAGAAGGAAAAGAAAGAAAAGAAACATGTAATACACGTACAAAGAAATCACATACCTCCTGATACAACGCACAAAGAAGGGAACACAGCGTCACTTCTTGGCATTTCTGCAAAAAAATATGTGTATGAACCTAATAGTGAAGAAACATCAGGCAAACCCACATTGAGGGATATTCTACTAGCAAAATATTCTGTGCTCTTTAAAAATGAAAATGTCACAAAGACAAAGAGATACTGTTCCAAATTAAATATACGGAGAGACTAAAAATATACAAAACTAAAAGCAATGCATAATCCTAGATCAGATCCTAAAGCAGATTTTTTTAATACTATGAGGGGTGTTACTAGTTCAGTTCTCAAAATTTGAGTATGATTAGGTCATAGTATTGCATTAATGTTAATTTACTCTATTGCATTTACATTAAAATACCTTTATTATTGTGAGATACAGACTGACATATTAAGGGACAGAAGTTTCTGATACCTGCAAATTATTCCCAAACAGGTCAGTGATGGTAACAATAATAGCAATAGTAATCACAATAACACCTGTATGTAAGAGAGAATAATAAAAAGCAAGTAGTGTAAAGCTTTATTAATTGGTGAATCTGGGTAAAGAGAATATCAGCACTCATAGAGCTATTCTTGCCAACTTTCTATGGGTTCAGAAGACTTCAAAATAAAGTTAAGGAAATACCATGAAATAACAATAAATGCTCTGAAGAAGAAATGGAGATAGAGCAGGGGGTCAGGGACAGTCTCTTGTGATATGACCTGTGAGTAGAAATCTGAAGGAAGTGAGACATGAGAACACCATAGGAAGGGGTGTTCCGTCTTCCTATGATGCTCTCAGGAACAGGACCAAGGACCTTCACATGGCAGTTCTCTGGTGTGTGTGTAGAACAGCAAGGAGGCCAGAAGGAGAAAACAGTGAGTGATGAAGGAGAAAGGTGAGCCTGGTCAGAAGTCAGGTCAAGAAGGGCCTTGTAGACCATACAAAGGACATTAGCTTTTATTATAATTGGGATGAAAAACTCTGGTATGGTTTTCAGCAGAATAGGAACAGGTCTGACTTCCATCTTAAATAATTACTTTTGGCCACTTTGTGGAAAGTATAGTGGGCTAAGAATAGAATACAGTTGATATATTCAGTCAGGGAAAGCTTGAGCAGACAGGCATCTGGGCGAGACAGGATGTCAGATTGGACTGGGGTGATGCTAGTGGACATGGTGTGGCGTGGGTGGATTCTGCCTGTATTTTGTACGTCTTAATTGACTAATGTATTGGCTAATGGACTGGATGTGGAGGGTAAGGGAGAAATTGGAGTCAAGGGTTATTCCAAGTTTTGAGGCTTGATAAACTAAGATAATATTATGCTGTTTTACTGACTTAGAGTCTGTTGAATGAGGGAATAAACTGGAGGGCAGCTTTCTGGCTCCTAAGAACTCAAGAGTCAGCAGTTGAGAGGCCTTTCTCTATTAGAACCCAACTGCTCCATTTATTTTTATTTTATTTTATGAATAATTTTTATTTATTTTATAAATAACTGATTTATTTTCTCACAGATCTGGAGTCTGGAAGTTCAGGAGCAAGGTGCTGGTTTCTTTTGAGGTCTCTCCCCTTGCCTTATAGATGGCCACATCACTCTCATCAGTATTCAGTAGGACAAAGTGGTGTACTGTTTTTTAATTGAGATCGGTCCTTGAGGTGCCATTTTCCCTTGCCGGGTGGCTTCTGAAAATAGCATTTCTTATGAGTACATAAAATTCTTTTTCCCAAGAGTAATCTTTGATTCTAAAGGTAGCACAATTGCCCTGTATTGTTACACTGGTCTCCACATGCAGGAGAGAAGAATCAAAAAGCAGTTCTCCTCAATCTTGTACTAACCAGAAATAGCAGAGATGTGGTGGGTATTGTAAGAAGTTAGAGCTATGAAGTATTCTTTGAGTGCCAGCCACCTTGCCAGGATATTTAGATGCTGTATCTTATTTAATCCTCACCACAAAGCTGCAACGGATGTATTGTTGCCCCTATTTTATAGATGGGGAAGTTGAGGCTCAGGGAAAAAATAACTTTCCTCTGCACACACTGCTGGAAACCAGCAGAGCTGAAAAGGGCAGAGAAGTCTGTCTGACCCAAAGCCTTAAGCTGTCTGTCATGTCTCATCCTTGGGTATGGAAGGCTCCTCTAACCTGCACATTAACATTTGCCAGTGAACAAGATATAAACAATGCCACCACTCTGGGCTTGAGCACTATAGGTAAGAACTATTTTCAGGACAAGATAAAAAAAAAAAAAGTCCCACAATATGTAGGACTTTCAGAAAGGAAGATGATGGTGTCTAAAGAAATGGGTGCTCGTGAATTTCTCTAGTGAAGAGAAACAGTCAGGAGATAGCCAGGACCCCATGGCCCTACATTCTTCTTGTTCCAGCATCTGTGAACTTGGAAGCTACCCAGAATCTTCTCTTGAGAACGTATGTCAACCAGCCTCCGCACAGAGGGAAAGCTTGCCAGTTTTCCTTTCCCCAAGTGTCTCATGCTACTCGCTCCCGGCTATTGCACCCAGATTCTATCCCAATGCGATCAGTAGTCACTGCTTTCATCAAGACTAACATCTGCCTTACAGTGTTCAGTGGGTCACTGTGGATTACCATAGTGTTTACACTGTCTATCTTGCTATCATCAATGCCTGGAACACCCTCTCCCCAACACGTGCAAGCAGGCTTCCTTCATGACTATTCCCAGAGTACCAGTCAGGCCAGGTTTTTCAGTAAACCTGTCCCTGTTTGCAGCCCTGTTATGCACTTTGCCTAACTCCTGCAGAGATCCCAAATGCTGGTCCATGGTATGTTCACTTCTGCTTCCATATCTAAATCTCCAGTCTCGCTATGTCTCTTGCTATTTGCTCAGTCCACCCATCAGCCTGTCGGTCAGTCATTTAACAAATCCATAAAGAAATGAAGAGCTTGGACTCTGAAGTCAAATGCTGCTTGGCTCTGATCTAAAGTCTACCACATTTTCTGTGTATATTTGGGCACATTGCTTAACTTCTCTCTGCCACAATCTTCTTATCCATAAAATAGGAATAGTCATAGTATTTACCTTATAGGGATCATGAGGCGATCAAAAGACAACCTGTGTAAAATCCTTGGGATGGAGTCTAGTGTATAATAAGAGCTGAATAATTATTTGCTAATATAATTATTTGCTCTGTGCCAGGCCTGTGCCTCATAGTCTGCAGGGTAGAACAAAAACAGAAGACAAGAAGGGGAGTGACGTGCCACACCTTGGGAATCACACAGGAGAGGGTGTCCAGAGCCAGGAGAGATTCCACAGGGAAGTTGAGCAGTCAGGGACAACCAGGCATGACAGACACATTGACTGAGACACAAACCTCCCAGGCAGAACAAAGACACTGAAGGCTCTCACACCACTGAAAACCTGGGGCTTGCTTTTAGTGTGCCTGTGTGCCTGGGTGCAAGAGGGGGTGACCAGAAGTGATGCTGGACAGGTGGATGATCCCCATCTATCAGGAAGCATCTTGTATTGTGTAGAAAGGAGCCTGTCCTTCTAAGATACAACCTACAAGTGAGGGTGGCCACCAAAGCACTTTAAAATTGTATGTTTTAAAGTCAATTCATCCTTTGAAAGAATGTCTCTGAGTATTCCAGCCTCCATTGATAGCTCCCCTTTTTAACATATTAGAGTAGGCAGCAATCAAAACACTCTACTTATTACTTGATAATATAAATATAGGGTCTCATGTCACCCTCAGATAGTTTTAAGCATTGCTATTTATCTCCAGAATTAGATCTTAGGTCTTTTATTTCCCTCTTCTGTGCTGAGTTCCCAGAGCTGGCAAGGAACTCTGCAGCCAATGAGCTCCTCCTCTCCATTTCCCAGTAGAAACCAGGCCAAGGAACTAGAGGAACTTCCTCAAGACCACACAGCTCATTGGGGCAGAGCATGCAATATATTCAGTGATTGTTACTTTGCCAACATATGTTAATAACTGGTTTTTGAAGCTGATTATCACAGCAAGATTGAGGTAAGAATATTTCTTACTTTGAAGTCACCTTCCAGACTGAAGCAAATCTGGACTCAGAACGCACTGTGCTTGCCATCATAGAAATCAGGCTATGTCTAGGTAAAACCATTCATGAGACAGCACTATATTTCTCAAACCCCCCTGCCCCCCTGCTCATTCTGTTCATTGAACCAAAGTAAAATGTTAGGGGTGAATGTGGGAAGCACTCTGACCCACTGCGACACCAGGCACACTTGGAAGAGATGGAGTAGATCTGCGTGGCTGATGGAGTGTGAAGGGAGCTAGGTTTCAGAGGCAATGCCCAGAGCTGTTAGGCTACGGCATGACAAGTAACCCATTTCCTCCATTCTTAGATGTTATCAAATGGTTTAATAATATTTTTCAGAAAAATAGAAAATAATGAGCATTTCAATTAAAGGCATGACTCTATTTTAGAAAAATTATAATGTTAAAAAGAAAAAAAATGTTGTTTAAAATCAAAGGTGTAGATTACATATGGGTGTCAAGGGTGGGACATTTTCTTGTCAAAGGTTCTCCAATGATCTCATTTCAGTTCAGAAGTAAAAGCCAGTGTGCAATTGATGCAGTCTTAAATAGCCTTGGAAATGTCTGTATAGAGGCAATTGACTTTACGGCTAAATGTCAACAGCCAGGAAACTGAGTTGATGGGGTGATGGTGCCTTCTAATTTACTGCCTGTGTGGGCAGAGATGTATGTGCACCAAAATCACCCCTTTCCCATAGTGCAGACTTGAAATCCTGGCTGAAATGATCACACGCACGCTGGTTAATTAACTTGATGTGCTGCTGCAGAGCAGACTGGTAAATCAATACTGCTGCTATTACAGTCACCTTCAGGCTGCAATTCTCTGTTTCAGTGCTCTCATGACACCCTCTTTCTGCATTCCCTGACTAATTGCTCAACCTGGCAGCCACATGGATTATTGCTAAAATTCCAGCTGGCACCAAGAAGATGAAACACCCTGAACAGAGGAATTTTACTAAGAGGAGGGCAAGGGTGGGACACCCCATGAAAGTCCATTTGGCTTAGGAGCTTTGGAGCCAGAGAGACCCATGTATGGATCCTCATTCTGCAACTTACTAGCATTTAGCTTTGGGTAGGTTGCCAGGTTTCTGTTTTTGCATCTGTAAAATGAGGTAATAACCTAAAATGGACCCTCTGTGCTGCCCTTCCTTCCCACCACTGTGCATGTCTCAGTCCACTCACTCTCCTATCTCTGAAATGGCAGTTCCACATCTCTCAGAATTTCCAACATCTCCTCCCTCCTCCTCCCATCTTCTCTCACTTAAGAGATAGACTTATTTTGGTTTTCTGAGACTGAGAAAATAGAAACAATCGGAAGAGAAGCTCCGTGTCTAGCCAGTACCAGCTCTACCAACTTATCTGCCTCCACCTCCTAAGAGGCACTGCCTCGATCCAGTCTGCAGCCAACCCTGCTCCAGTGCAGTGCATCCCACCTGCCTCCTCTAATGTCCTCAGGACATCGCCCCAGAACTGCCCCTCTCTCTATGCATCAGCAGGCTTAAAAATATGATGAAATAAGCTCCCACAATAACATAAAACTTGACCAAAAAAAACCTCCCTGGATGCCACATCCCCCTCAAGCTACTGTCTTTTCACTAATCCCTTTTATAGAAAAACTCCTCAGACAAACTGCCCATGCTGCCTCCTATCACTTCCCCTCCAACTATTTTTTCTTGTAACCTTGTCAGTTATGTTTTCACTTTCACCATGTCACTGCATCTGCTATGGTAAGGCCCCCCAAATACATTCCCTTTGCCAAATAGGATGGCCAATCCCTAAATCTTACATCACTTGACATTGTAAGATTCACTTGATGCTCTTGGTATTCTCTCTTCTTAGGATCATTTTCTTCCCTCAGGTACTAAAACACTTCTCTCAGGACCACCTCCCTTACCAGCCTTCCTTAACAAGTTCCTTTGCTTGTCCTTACTAATCTACTTGTTCTATAAATACAAATACTGGGATGCTCCAGGATTGTGTCCTCTGATCACTTAAGTATCTACACTCACTGCCTATACAGTGACCTCATCTAGTCTCATGGTTTTAAATACCATCTATATGCTAATGAGTCCCAAGGTATTACTCCAGTTTGGATTTCTCCTCCGAATCCCAGAATCATATAGACAGCTCCACTTGAATTCCAAATAAGCATTTCAAACTTATCCCAAACTCAACTATTGGTCCCCACCTCACCCCTCCTGCCAACATGCTTCTTCTTCAGTGTTCTTCCTTTTAATAGATGGCACCTCTGTTCACCCATTCCTCTCACCAAAAACATTAAGATCATGCATCCTCCATATCCAATCCCTCAATAAATCCAATTGGCCCTGCTTTCAAAATGTACCCCCAGTTAACCACATCTTACTGTATGCAAGGCCAACCCCAAATTACTTCCCCTCAGAATTATTGCAAGAGTCTCCCAGCTGGCCTCCCTGCTTCATCTTGCCCTCTTATAATCTTTTTTCCACACAGATGTTAAAGTAAGGCTTTGGTTTGTTTGTTTGTTTGTATAATGGCAGAATATTATGGGGGTATGCATGTTTTGGTTATGTAGTTTGCTTTTGTATATTTTAAGTCAAAAGTTATCAGATCAGTGTGCCCTTCACTTAGATAGTGTGCAATGTACCATTAGGGCATGAATTTACTCATCCCCTTTTCCCATCTTCCATGTACTTGAATTCTGTTGAGTTTTGCTTCCATGTGTGCATATAAGTGTTGATCAACTAGTTCCAGTTTAGAACTGATCACATGTGGTGTTTGTTTTTCCATTCTGGCAATACTTCACTTAGGAGAATGGTCTCCAGTTCCATCCAGGTTGTTACAAAAGATACTAGATCACCATTTTTTATGGCTGAGTAGTACTCCATGGTATACAAATACCACATTTTATTAATCCATTCATTTATTGATGGAAACTTGGATTGTTTCCACATCTTCATGGTGTATGGTTTGTGAATTATACTGATATAAACATTTGAGTGAAAATATCTTTTTCATAAAATTATTTTTTTTTATTTCAGTAAATAGCTACCTAATACTGGAATTTCAGGATCAAATGGTAGGTCTACTTTTAGTTCTTTGAGGTATCTTCATACTACTTTCCATAGAGGTTATATAGTTTGCAGTCCAGCTAACAGTGTATGAGTGTTCCTTCCTCTCCACATCCATGCCAGCATCTGTTGCTTTGGGACTTTCTGATATGAGCCATTTTCACTGTACTTAGTTGTTATCTTAAAGTGGTTTTAATGATTAGAGATGTTATGCATTTTTTCATGTATTTGGTGACCATTACTCCATCTTCGTTGGAAAAGTTTCTGCTCATGACTTTTGCCCACTTTCTCATGGGGTTATTTGACTTTTCTAGATTGCTTGAGTTCTTTGTAGATTCTGATTATTAGCCCTTTACCGGGTGCATAGCATGCAAAAATTGTCTCCTATTCTGTAGGTTGTTTACTCATTCTATTGATTATATAAATTTTATTTAAATTATATAAAATTATATAAATTTTATCAGGTCCCATTTATTTTTGTTGTTGCTATGATTACTTTTGGGGTCTTCTTCATAAATTCATTGCCTAGTCCAATATCTGTAAGAAATTTTCCAACAGTTTCTTCTAGAGTGACACATTTAAATAAAGGTCAGACCTTGTCTCTTCATTGATCAAAAGCATCACCTTTAAGGTAAACTCCAGAGCCCTTGCCATGACCTATAAGGCCTAACAGGATGCTGTCTGTGGCATCTCTGCCCTTTTTCTCTCCTGTCATCCTTATCCAGACTTTGGCCTCCTGGTCCTTCTCAAGTGCGTTGCCCTTGCTGTCTTGCTGGGGCCTCGGCTCTGATTTTCCTGTTGCCCAGAATGCTCTTCTTCAGGGCAATGCACACTCCCTACTTCCGTCATATCTCTGCTCTGTTGACACCTGTTAGAGAAGCCTTCCCTGTCATTTTCTAAGGTTTGGCTCTGCTTTTATTTTCCTTTGTAGATCCTATCTCCATCCAAATTTGTATGAATGACATTCCTCTTTGATTATTTATTTTCAATCTCCATCCACTAGACCTTAAAATCATAGACTATGCCTGACTCATAGTGCTCCTCCAATAAATATTTATTAAATGAATTTTTTAATGAATGAATGATCCCCTTTTAAGATTGCTAGGATGATTACATGAAGTAAAGTATATAGCACGTGGTAAGGTACCCGTGAATATCTCTTCCTTTTACCATTATTATTATAAATAAAATGGAGCTGGCCATGGCAGTGGTGCATGGGAGCTCAGCATTCTGTGACATTTGTGATTACAAGTGTTTGCTTCTATCTCTGCATTGCACATGTTTGTATCTGGCCTCTGCTTTTTTAGGGATAACTGGAGAAAACATCCTTTGAGCTCTTGTCTAGGAGTTTATTTAACTTGTAGATATTTCTTTTAAGCGGTCCACTTGAATGAGAAATGTCACATTGGCTTCTAAGGTAAATTCTCCAGCCCTAGAGGCAGTCAGGCTCCAACCACCTGACACAACTTCCAGCCACATCTTATAGGACAAGAAAAGAAACTGATGAAGATTTCCTGGCATCACAATGAAACATAAACATAAATTTCCAGGGCATACAGAATACCAGGTATGATGAATGGTTTGAAAGAAGTACAGCATGTGAGAACAGGTAGGAGACAAGCCTGTATATGTATAGGCACCATCCAAACACTCCCTCTGGCTTCCCATTCTGCATCCCTTCCTACCCTCACTGACCATCAGAAGTTGTTTCATGCCCTGGCAGGAAGGGGAAATTCTCCCCATCTCCCTAGTTAACCCGTAAAGATTCACTCACAGTGGAAAGAGCATGAGGATAGGAGGAAAGCAGATGCACTTGTGAACTCTGGTCTTGATTCATATGAGTTGTGTACCCATAGGCAAGTTGCTCACCCTCCCTCACACTCCAGGAATAAAAGAACATCTTCATGAATGGTTAGGAGGATTGTGAGGAGTCAACTGGTAAAGCTTAGTCCAGCTCCATATTCCAAACTCCGTTTCCCCTTTCCTGCCCATTCCATCCTCCACCCATTTGTACCCTAAAAAGTTCTCAGAGAGTTCTCCCATGTCCTCTGTGACAATCACAATAGTGCCCTGGTATTGTGGGGGTGGGTGGGTGTTATTATTCTATTTTTGAGATGTGGGTAGCCAATCTTAAACCAGAAAATGGCTTTATTTTTCCTATGTAATGGCATTTTCTTTAATAAACCTTTCTCTCCCTGGGTTGCACATACCATGACAAAATCTTGGCAGATTCATTAACTTACTGCTTACTTTAATGTATGAGAAGTCTGTCTAAAATAGAACTCCAGTTTTGTCTCCTATTTAAGCCTCCATTCCTCCAGCCCCTGTCTAGTTTATAGCCTGAAGGAGTTGAAGTTAATAGGGTCTATTCCGTTCTCCTGCTGATTCCAGATTCTTGCCTGAGTCTGGCTAAATCAACAAATGTTTTGTAGTCTTCCCTACTTTTCAGAGATGAAGGGCCTTTTCACAATCAATGCTATGCTTCATAAACCTCAGACCCTGCTCCCCTGTATCAGTCAGGATATGCTAGGTCATGCCACAGTAACAAGAAACTCCACAATAATTCAGGAATACCTAATTCCTCCCCCTTCTTTAGCAGCTCTACCTCCTCTGGAATGTTTGAGCTATAGAATAGGGAGAAAGAGAAAAGAGTCATAGCTGGCCTACTGTTTCTGACCTTTCTATTAGATTATTGCTGTTTCTCTGGATAGCCCTTTCTGGCTGAGGGTGCCCTACTGGTGGCCATAGTGGGGTTTTTCTAGAGGTCCCTGTAGGTCCTCCCCACTGAAGTACAATCCCACCACATGCAGGAGGGTGGGGAGAGCAGTATTGTATCAGTTATCTATTGCTATGTACACACAACAGATACATGATTTAATGACTTAAAACACCAGTTCTCTCTTTAGTTGATGAGTGTACAGGATGACAGTTTGAAGAGGACCCAACTGGACAGTTATTCTGGTCTTATCTAGACTCCCTCATGCCTAAAAGACAGCAGAATCTGCTTCTGGGGTCTCCCTGCAGTGATCAGGAATTTATCAGACCACATGTCTCTCCTAATCCTTCAGACTACCTTAGGTTTGTACATAAGGTGGTTTGGCAGGTTCCCTAAGGAAGGGCAGAAGCATGCAAAATGTCTTGAGAGTTTGGCACTGCCTTAAAATTGCTTCTGCATCTTTCTGTTGGTCAAATTCTCAAACCAACTAGATTCAAAGAGTGGGAGAACAGGCATCACTTTTGATGAGAGGAGCTACAATGTCACATTGCAGAATGACGGGGATGAGGAGAAAGGAAGAAAACTGTGGGGGTTTTGTAGTTGGCACAAAGTACTGATGACTACCATATGTTCCTGGACTTCTGAGGTAAAGGTTGGAGGGCTGAGGCAGAGGTGGCTGAGCTTGGCAAGGTCACATCAACTAGTCTTATATATTGTGTCAGGGAGTCTGACCAAACTTGATAGAGGCCTTCATTAGAATAGAGTACTGGGTACCTTTTCTTTTCTTTGTTTTCCATTTTTCTTTTTTTCTTTTTTTTTTTTTGTTGTTTATCATTTTTAATTGACATATAATAACTGTATGCCTTTATGAGGTACATAGTAATGTTTTAATATATACGTAGTGGTCAGATCAAAGTATTTAACATATTTAGCTTCTCTAGCATGTACAATTTCTTTGTGTTTAGAGCAGTCAATATGCTCCTCTTGCTGTTTGAAACTGTGTATTATTATTAACTATAGTCATCCTACAGTGGTATAGAACACTAGAACTTATCCTTCCTGCTGAGCTGTAATTGTATATCTTTTAACTTTCCCCTTAGCAGTCTATTGTCCTCTATTCTACACTTTGCTTCCATGAGATCAACTTTTTTTAAGTTCCACATGTGAGATCATGGAGTTTGTCTTTTTGTACCTAGATTATTTCACTGAACACAGTGTCGTCCAGCTCCATACATGTTGCCCCACATGACAGGATTTCATTCCTTTTTATGGTTGAATAGTAATCCATTGTGTATATATACCACATTTGCTTTATCCATCCGTTGTTGGTTGATTCCCTATCTTGGCTATTGTAAATGCTGCTGCAGTAACCATGGGAGTACAGATGTCTCTTTGACATACTTACTTTGTTTCCTTTGGAGAAATGCCCAGTAGTGGGATTGCTGAACCCTACATAGTAGTTCTATTGTAGATTTTTGAAGGACTTCCCTATTGTTCTCCATGGTGGCTATACTTAACTTATATTTCCACCAACAGTATATAAGAGTTCCCATTTCTCTCCATCCTTGCCACCTTTTGCAAATTTTTTTGTCTTTTTGATGATAGACATCCTAACTGGGGTGAAATGATACTTCATTATGGTTTTGATTTAAATTTCCCTGATGATTGGTGAAGTTAGGAATTTTTTCATATATATGTTAACCATTTGTATATCTTCTTTTGAGAAATTTCTGTTCCGTCAGACATTTCTCAATGTTCTTTTGTATTTTGGATATTAATTCCCTATTTACTGAATATTTTACAAATATTTTCTCCCATTTTGTAGGTTTTCTTTTCACTCCGCTGATTATTTACTTTGCTATGAAGAAGATTTTTAGTTTGATATCTGAGCACCTTTTTGTCTGCCGGAGATGTTAATTCTAGGCAATAGAAAGAACTCCCATGGATATTCAATTACAAAAGGAAGCCACCTTCAAGGTGAAATAACTTGTTGCAGGTCATGTAGCTAGTTAGCAGGTAGTCTTTTTCTTTTATCGGAGCAAAGGAAAAACTATGTAGTAATGAATGGTAATGAAAAAGAATTGTAAATGGGAGAGATTTTTAAAATATCATTGTGGATGGTGGTGCCAGCTGTCTCTGAGTCTAGAATCTGGCAATCTCTGGAGCCCATGACAAGGCACTCTTCTTTAAATCTAAGAACAAAGGATACTTCTTGAGGGATTTTAAACAAGAAGGTTCATATGCTCACATCTGTGTTCCAAAAGATTCCTATAGCTTCAGAGTGAAGACTGCATTAGAGGGACGGACCAGACTCAGACCCAAACCTTCCAGCAGCTAGTTCTTTTCCACATCCATTTTGGTGCTTCTTCGTAAGTCCCAATGGCAAAGGAGAAATGGTCTAGTTTGTTATGGTCAAAAACAAGGGCAGGTCAGCAGGAAGAGCCTAGAAAGTCAAAGGAATAAATCAACACTGTGTCCTACACACATACACACGCCGGTTACTTATCCATATGCTTCATGCATAAGCAGATTTGGGAGTTTCTGGTTCATGTTAGGTGGGTAGTTGAGCTGGATAGATTTCAAATCAGACAATGGACTCTTCTACTTTGCTGTGAGCAGAGACAAGAGGCTGCTAAGTGACCACAAGTGGGAAAGGCCAGCAATACACACCAGCCTTTGAGCCCGTAAGTTCATTCACTTAGTATTTCTAATGGTTCAAATTCAAAAGACAAGTGATATTGGTTCCTCAGTTCTTTCCAACTTCCAGAAGCTCTGGTGCTTTTTACTTCTTCTGTATTCCTTTCTAACTTCTAATAAAAGTCCTATCTTACCACTGAAACAAACGAACAAAGACAAGTGATGTCAAAACCCAGTGCAGTAGGACATGTTGACAGCATGCTCATGGTACCTGAAGGAGGCAGGGGAAGAGGAGCAGGGGCAGAAGCAGAGGCACAGTGGGACCTCTTTCTGCTGTCTGGCTTAGCAGCAGGGGTGGGGTGTGCTGCTGAGTTCTCCCTTCACTAGGCACTGCCATTACCCCACCCACACAGACACATACAGAAGCGTCCTCCAGGCAAAGGGTGTCAGTGGGAACTGCACAGTGCATGGAGCAGACCCCACCCCCACAGCCTGGCTCTGCGTGATTTGTCAATTATAAGAGAAACTGTTCTGTCATTGTTTTGCAGCTCCAGAAACTAAAACGATCGCTTTCTTTCAAGACCAAGAGTTTACGGAGCAAAAGTGCTGACAACTTCTTCCAGAGAGCCAACAGTGATGACGTGAAGCTGCAAGCAGACATGCTGGCCGAGGTCAGCCCCAGCTCCAGCCCACTCCCTGCACCAGGAAGCCTGATGTCCATGCCAGCCAGGGCAGGCCTGCATCCAGGCAGCAAGGCCCATTCCTTTCAGGAACACATCTTCAAGAAGCCCACTTTCTGTGATGTCTGCAACCACATGATAGTGGGTAAGGTCTCCCCTGCCCCCTCCTCCAGATCCCAGCGCCCCTGGAAAGCTGAGTGAGAGTGGTGGACCACGGGTCCAGGTTCCCACCGCAGACTTTGGGCCTCAGAGATTTACATGCAGGAGGATCGTTCAGGAGTGCTTTGGGGAGCAATATTTGTGAAAAGGTAAGGGAAGCAGGACTGGGCAGAGGGAGAAGTGGGGATGTGATATAGTTGTAACTCAGACTTCATCTGACCCCCCCCCCCAAGGAGCCCTCAAGTTCCTTAGAGCTTTCATGCATTGAGGCAGCAAGTCTAGACCTTAGTACACCTGCATCAGGGCAACAAGTGAGACTTAGAAAGTCTGTTGCTTCCCAAAGAGGTCAATGTCTGTCATCTCTGAACTTGGACATACCTTTGATTGGCATGTGAAAGGCAGGGTCCTACGATTTCCTTTACCCTTTGCCAGTAGAGTTTGGGATGTTCAAAATGAGGTGCAATGTCACCCCTCTTACAATGATATACATAAAGCCTGTCCTCATTTTCAGAAAACCATTATTTACTCAGAGTTTCATATTCTGCTTACTATGATTCATGTTCTTCCTTCAACCAGGCCATATTTAGGAATAGTACTTGTATCAGTCAAGGATTTCTACCATAATACTGCCCAACAACTACTCTACAACTTCATAGTTTGGGGGGGCTTGGGGGAGGACAAGTAAAAGCATACAAGGCTTCTTTAGGCCTTGAATTAGAGGGGACGCACTATGACTTCTGCTGGAATTCTGTTATCTCAAGTAAGTTTTGTGGCCAAGCCCACAGTAAAAGTCTGGGGAAGCCCACTCTGCCTCTAGTAACAGGGACTGCCAGCCACCTGACAAAGGGCTTAGTAATCCAAACTACCTCTTATGGTGGTCTCCACATTACAGATTTTTTTTTTCCTTTTTCTTTGGTAGATTATGCTAAATTACTAAATCTTGGTGCTCCCACCTTCCACTTCACATCCCATCTAGACGTGATGCCTGGTATCTGACTGTCAGAGTGAGGGCTGAGGTGAAGGTCTCCTCCTGCTCCCTGCTCAGAATATTTAGGCAATTCAGCCTCTTAGTTTCTGTGCCTGCCTAGCTTCTGAATCTGATGTGTCACTTTCAATTTCCACACAAACTTCCACCAGGCCTTTTCAAGGCAATGCTATTCATAACCCCTAAATAGGTGATGATGAGTCTCTATTTTAAATTTCACTGTGATGAGTGTGTGAAAAGACAAACAGAACATGTGTTTTTAAAAATGAGAAATAGAATTGAGTTCACCTCTGAGGAATGTCATAGTCATTACCCTAAAGAGGATTCCAGGTACACCTCAAGTGTGGCAATGATTTTATAAGACTATTTTGAATATCACACTCAAAAAAAAAAAATGCCCACTGCTAATGGCATTTAGTGATAATTACACTGTGCTTTTCTCTCATCAAAATTAAATTTATATTGTAGCTGCCATTTTTTTATAAAAGGGAAATATGCAAGGCACACCTTTCAAGAATAAAAACAAAATAAAACAAAGGCTTCTTTGAGGAAAGAAGAAAGGGGTGATGTGAGGCAGAAGGGAAAGGAGGAGAGATAAAGGGTAGGAGGGAGGAGGTGAGGAGAGAAGTGGAGCTGAAGGAGGGCTGACAAGTGTTCTAACTTCTTGAAACAGCTCTTAGGGCTGTTAAATTCTCTGCTGTTAGAGCAGCTGATCTGCCCTTTTCCTCTTTCTTCATCATTCAAACTTAGCCTTCTGTCTCCACATACATTACCTATAGATTTCTTTCCTTCAAGCCACACATCATCATCATATTCTAGACTTTATGGAAAGACTGCCTGCTATTATCCACTCAGAATAATATTTTATAAAAGATATTAAAGCGGTTTTTTCCCTCCTTTCAACTGAGAACCAAAGTCTGTATAATGATAGCCAAGAAAAATCAAACTTCATTTGTATACTTTCCAGCTGACGGACATGTCTTTAAAAATACAATGAATCTGACATCCTCAGTGGACACTCACAGTACGTTTTATAAAGCCTCACATTTCTGCCTTAAAGATGGACAGGCCACATATTTACCATACGACTGCTGATCAATAAAAGTAGACCAGATCCCAGTCTCATTTTCTGCCCATCTTTTTCTAATTTCTTTAGTTTTCTGGTGCCACGTCTTCCCTTGCCCTTGGACTTGACACCTGAAGGTTGATACTTACCTAGATCCCATACCCCTTGGGTTAAGTAGGCACCATGACATGCCCTCTGGTTAATCCAATCTTGCCTCAAGGACCTTGCTACCCTTTACAATCACCTCTTGGGCTATCCCTCCCAAGAAAATTTTATCACCTAATAAAGCCAAAGATGATCAACACAACTTTTTATGGAGATGTAACAAAAATAGGCAGTGAGGTGTGCTTGTCAGGTGTGCATGCACCTGCCTTGGGCTCAATAGGACTCAATATCTGAGTCTTAGGCTAGGCCAGGATGTCTTTGAAATATCTCTTGTGCTTGGTTAGATAAACATATTCCCTCCACTAAGCAGATCCATGCTTGCCATCTTTAAGCCTTAACAATAAGAGTTGGGGTGGGAAGATTAATCTTCACTGTGTATGTGGCTTTCTATCTTTATAGTAAATTAACTATCTGCCATGACTCATTTCAAGAGGGCAGTGAACTTACATGGCAATCTGCACCTCACTGAAATTTCAAAGATGTCAATAAGACAACATGTACTATTCAATGCATGAGTTTACTCCAACTAAGGAGATTTTTCCAAAGGACCCCATTTTTCTGTTCATTGTCAGATACCTTGTTTCCCAAATGATTTTTAAATTAACTAAAATTATTTAGGTGAAGTCCACTTAATAAGAGGCACAGCATATTAAATGGACTCATATTTTCTAAACAAATGTTTATCAAAATGGATTTCATAGCCTATGACATCAGTTTTCTTATATAGTTGCTACACAAAGAATCATTCACTTTCATAACTATATGAGTGGCAACCTCTGGGGACAATAATAGTAGTGAAGTCTTAGGTTAGCATCCCTACAAGCAGGGCCTGAGACAGGGTTCTTATGAAAGTGGTTTGCTGTGGAGGTGCCCTCAGGAGAAGAGTCAAAGCAGGGGGAAAGAGCCCAGCAAGGAAGTGCTCTCAGCAGAGGAACACGCTAGACTGATGATACTGAGCATCCAACTTTGGGACAAGGAACTGGCCTTTGCACACTCCTGTCCTTCAGTCATTGGACGTGGATTCCCCTAGGAAGTGCTGGGGGTGTGGCATCTTAGGCAATATACATCCCATTTAGCTGAGATTAATTATTGGGGAAAAAAGAGTATCCATGAGTCATTAGCAGCCAACGCTTCACATAGTTAACATGGTAAATGAGATCCAGGCAAGGTACCAACAGGTGAACACACTTTAATGCTCCAAGATACAGTACAAAATACATTGCCCTAGGAATGAATTTAAAATTCACACGGACCCTAGCATTGTTGTACCTATACCATTGCATGACCATTAGAATGAATAATATAACATGAGGAAGTCCTGCATTACACTGAGTCCAGGATCTTTCTGCTTTGACTATTAGTTTAATTGTTTCCTGAACTATTCTGACCTCATCTCATTGCTCAGAAAAGCCATAAGCCATTAATCAAACCTTTGAATGGAAAAAATACACATATACACACAGACATAGAACTAAAAAGACAAAGCAGTGTTTGTTCACCAATGAAGTTGCCTCTTGGCAAGAAAGACCAAACAAAGATTAAGGGGAATATTAAAAAGTAAATGTCAAGTCTGTGTATTCTCAGAATAGAATCGAACATTTGAAGTGCTGCCAATCATTTAACTGGACAATTGTTCTAGGGGCTGTAGAGCTTGTAAACAATAAAATACAAATGATCTCTAAAACTTTTTTTTTTTAAATTAAGTCAGTGGCTCAAAAGGGTAGGGCGCCAGTCCCATATGCCAGAGGTGGCAGGTTCAAACCCAGCCCCGGACAAAAACTACAAAAAAAAAAAAAAAAGAAAGAAACCTTTTTATTTTTTTTTAATGTTTCAAGTAGATAGTCTCTTCCGAGCCATAATATGTTTCCTATTAAAATGCAGTACCCAGAAGTCAGTGGTTTATTCAGTGTTTGTTAATCTCTGTGTCTAGAACTTAACTGCTACTTTTCTACTAGAGGACAAAAATGCAGTGTAATGCCCAGTCCAAAGGAGGCAAGTAGTTCCTTTCTGTTCTTTGTGCATTCATCCCATGAAAGAGAATCCTGGTGATTCTGGGCATAGAATTGATAAAACTGAAACACCATCATGGTAAGGAGATGGTGACCCTGCCCAACTAACAATGTTTGCAAGAGGGGGCCAATGTTTGGCCTGGAAAAGACTTAGGAGAACATGGTCATTGACTTCAAAAAACTGAAGAGATCTCATCTCGAAAAGGGTTTGAACTTAACTGAGGTCCCATGTACACAATGACAGATGTTCAAGACACTAAAAAGAGCTCCTTAAAGTAATTCCCGAAATAGGCTCCTTGAATTTGGGGAGGGCATAAAACATGTGTATGTTGTACCCCTGTATTCCTAGGATACTCATAGCACACATTAGCATTTTCAAGTCCTGCCATCCTGAAAACAACCCAGGTGTTATTATATGGAGAACAGAGGCAGTGAGGTGAATGGATTATATGTCAGTGGTTCTCTCAATATCTACTTTTCTCTAATTCCACTTGGCTGCTACTGAATGCTGATTGGCATGTATCTATTTAGTGTACACAATTCAGAGAGACTTTCTCTGAATTTTCAAAGTCAAATTCATTAAAGAGTTATTACAACTTCAATATAAGGTCCAGTGTCCTCATAGAAATTCTCAAATAGAAATGAGCTATGGTTGCACCCAGTACCTTTCAACTAGAGTACATAATACTTTTAGTTGGCATCTGCTTTATTTTCCTGAAATTTTATGCCTGCTGCCAAGTTCTGTGTATTTTAAGAAATCTCTCATTGAAAATAACTTAAATGAAAAAGTAAACCATATTCCTTCCAGCAAAGATTGAGCAAAAGTTGATAATGGTAGGCTTTAAGGAAAAAGGTATCCTAGAGTCTCACAGAGAAATAAAAGCAACACCTGTTAGTGGCTTATGTTGTGCTCTGAGGCATCACATGGGACCTGCATGTCATTGTTTATAAAATGTAAAAGTCCCTGAGCTTGCCAGAAGACAAGTCAGGGCAAGAAGCAGTGGGGAGCCCTGCCCATGTTATTGTATTTCCCACTACTCTTGCACAAATATTCTCCTCCCTGTGGAAGGTCCTGACACTGTTTTCTGAGCCCATTTTCAGGGCTTCAGCTCTTTTTTCTTTGCTCTTTTTTTTTTTTTTGGAACATCTGAATGCCCTCCTTCTTGATACGTCTCTCCATTAATCAAATCCTAAAACTATCAAAACCCAACTAAAATTCATTTTCCAGTTCTATGGTGATCTCTTCTCTGAATCTGTCCATGTCTTTGGCAGCCTAAACTTTGGGAAGATCCTTAAAGACATGACCAGCTCTGATGTCTGTGCCTGTTCCCACAGCAGTGGCACAACACACACCTGGCACATAGAATTATAAAAATAGTAATTAGTGAATGAAAAATAAATAATCTGCCTTCGAATGCCAAAAACAGAAATAGAAATGTATTCTAAAAAATAAGAGAACATGGAAAAATTTCTTATCTTTCTTAAAGTCACTCCCAGGTATATTAATGGCGTATACTGCCCCCAAAGAAGCTTGCCACAGAGGCCTTCCCATCATTTCCCCTTTGTGTTGCATATTGCAATGTAAAGTTACTCAGTGCACAAAGGTCAGTACAGGGACATTTTCATTGTGAATTATACCTATCAAATAAAATGGCATCCTATCCAGCTTCAAACTTCCATCAGGAGTTGCACTGCTGTAATAATACTTCTTCCTGCCTTAGGTTTTTATATTTGCTTGATATGCCTTAATCTAACCTTTCAGCCTCTTTTGTCATATTCTCTAAGTGCCTCTTTTAAAAATAAACATACTTAAAAAATAAAAATAAAAAAAAATAAACATACTTGGATTTTAGATTTGTTTTTCAGCCAACCTGAATTTTTGTTCTTAAGCAGAAGAGGATTATGGATTTATTGTTAGGCTTGAGATGCTTGGCTTTTCTTCTGTCTTATTACTATACGCTTTCTATTTTTGTGTTTCTTGTTTCCTTCCATGTATTGGCCACATGTGGTTTATGTGTTCCATCTTTTTAATAACCTTCCACATTTTAGAAAATACATATTATATTCTTTTACTAATGATTACCGCTGAGGTTTTCAACAAACATTCTTTATTCTACATTTCTCAGGTTACTAAGAAGTAAAAATAAAGATGGCACTTTGATTCCTCTATTACTTTAAATACATTTACCAAACCTTGAATCCCAAGCCCCATCTCTCCAGAAATGGTATTTTCATGTACTGTTTTTGCACATTAAATATGGCACTCTTTTCAATCCATATTTTTATTGTTACTCTAATATTTTATAACTCATATCTCTGATTGAGAGTAACTCTTAAAATATCCAGACATTTTGTAACAAGATTTATATCTCTAGGATTTCTGTTTCTAACTGATTTCAATAGTTACACTAGTTCTATTCCTACACAACTTCTTTGTTCTTTTTTCTTTTCATTGATATGTAATAGTTGTACGTATTTATGCATACACGTGATATGTTGATACAATGTGTAGAGATAAAATCAGGGTATTTAATATAGCCATCACCTCAAACATTTACCATTTCTTTGTGTTAGGATCATTTCAAATCTTCTTTTCTAGCTCTGTATGACTTATTTTTAAGCTCTTGTTTTTGTTTTGTTTCCTCAGTTGTTCAAAGTAGGTTTTCAGCAATGTTTTTGAGAAGAAAACATAGGTACCAAATACATAAGGAAGTAAATCACCATGGAGGCCACTTGATTGGCTAATAAATCTCTTGCAGATAGGGTTGGCTTGGTAACCAGAGTCCACCGTGGGACTTGCAGGTTTTGCTTAGTGCCCCTCAACTCCATTCTTTAGCACTGTTTCCCTGCCCACTTTGCTTTCACTGATGCTAGTAACAGTCTATCCTTTTACTTTCGTCTATAAAATGCAAGCATTTGGGAACTACTGCTCTTATGTTAGTAATTAAATCATCTTTAATGTCAGTTCTGGGCTTCACTGCCCTCTAATAAGGCTTTTGATTAGAAATTTATTTATTTATTTTTTGCTTACCTATATTCCTCATGCATTCTTTCAGGGTTTTTAAAAATATTTTTTCTTTTTACTCCTTTATTATAACATCTGGTTCCCTTGCATTTTATTTTCAACCAAAAGCAGATGCTGTCTGTAATTATCTTTTGTTTAATAAAGTATAACTCTTAAAAGTATTTCTTTCATCATGGCATTGTCTAAAGGAGTAAAGGAGACAGGTTATGTAATGCAATCACATAGGTTGGCATGTGGTAGATGTGATGACGTAAACCCCAGAGGGGAGAGGCTGTGCTGTCAGGTTCTCTGTAATGTACTTAGCACTGAGCCTGGCACCTATCCAATTGTTGACCAATATGAATTTGTTAATTGAGCAAATGAGTGTTCAACCAGTGAAAAATATTATCAGAATATTACCAGAATTATGGTCATGATTATTTTTATTACACACAAAGCAAAATATTGAGAAGTAAAAAGGTAGAACTTCAGATGACCCCAGTAACCCTTTATCTTTTGAGTATCCACAGGGCCCCTCACCCTGTGCTGATATCGGGGACCCCAAGTCTAATATCTTCATAAACTTAAGAGAGGAGACTCAGAGGTAGCAAAGGAGAAGGGACATTCTCTGAAAACTGAAAGAGAGAGAAGGAGCCCCTTCAGCCCCTTCAGCTCTGTAAGCTGAAGACTGCAGGGCTTCCCTCCATGGCAGAGACAAGGCAGGCTCTGCAGATCTGCTGATAATCTAATGGGCCTTCCAGAGTTACCCAACCCCTCAGTCCTGTCCAGGTGACCAGACTGGTGTGTGCTAAAGCCACGTTCTAATGGAAAAATATCTGAATCCCATTTAGGATATTTGGGGGGCAGTCAGGAAGCCAAAGGAACTGTTAGAATCTACTTTTTCTTTTTTTTTTTTTTTAATTGAATGGTAACTATGTACATTAATGCACTTCTGGAGTACAGTGTGGGGTTTTCACAAGCAATCCGAAATACTTCCATCAAACTGGTCAACACAGCCTTCATGTCATTTTCTCAGTTATTGTTTTAAAACGTTCACATTCTACTCTTAGAAAGATTCACTTGTACCCCTGTAAGATAAACCTCAGAAGTGATCCCTCCAATCCCCCTCCCTCCACCCATTTAGAATCTAGTTTTTCAATGGTTTGGTCATACTGGCACATATTTTCTAAATCTGTATGTATTTATACAGATTATACAGATACTGCCTCCCCTCTCCACCCTATCCTGAAAGATAACATGACTATTATGAATAAGAAAGGGTCCAAGTGGTTAAGAAAGTCTTTACATGCATACAATTCCTCAGAAAATAAAATTCTTCATGTTACCAGTCACTGCCTCTATCTTACTAGTGTAAGAAAAAATGTGGAACTAACTTCCTGTCAGCTGTTTATTTTACTAGTAATTGACTGAAGTCTTAAATGGTCGAATTTGGGGGAAATCGTTTTTTTAAGTCAGCCAAAATTAAAAATAGTCCCTTTTGCATTGTAGGTTCATGCCTGGATTTCTGGCACTTAGGAAGGCCTAGGTGAGAGGATTGCTTGAGCCCAACAGTTCACCCAGCCTAAGCAATATAGCAAGACCTCATCTCCACAAAAAATAGAAATATTGGCCTAGTTTGGTGGCATAAACCTATAGTTCTGGCCACTTGGGAGGCTAAGGCAAGAAGATCACTTGAGCCCCAGGAGTTTGAGGTGAGGTTGCAGTGAACTGTGATGATGCTACTTCACTCTAGTGTGGACAACAGAATGAGTCCCCGTCTCAAAAACATTTTTAAATTACACATGATCATGTTTACAAGTGTTTGGGGTGATTTCCTGAATCAATGTGTAGAGAAATGATCTTTTAGGAATATAATGTTTTTCCTCCCCCCCCCAAAGAGATTTAAATTTAGGAGCCTTAGCTAGAAGGAAGCAGCACACAGCACACATCTTTGATGCCTAAGTAACAGACTAGGAGGGGAGAATGTCTGATTGCTTAACGTAGTCTTTTGCTATATTTTTAGTCATTCCATATAGGTCACCAACTAGGTGGTGTTTAGTAACATCACAACATGTATATTCTGAATACATACTTCCATGTACTGGGACCCATTGTGCTTAATGTATTTACTCCCCATTCCAACCATGAAGAAATTTAAGTTTCCCAGACAGAAGCAAAGGAGGAGAAAGATGGAGTTTGGGTAGGGTTTGGAAGGGGGAAAAAGTAGACACCAGTTGAATCTAAGCTTACAGCTGGAAAGCCTTTTCCTATCTGTGATGTTACTAATTCTGCCTTCCTGCCTAAGGTCCAAATCAAGCCATGACAGACAAGTATTGAGAAGTTGCTTGCCTTTTTAATCCTGATTAATCCTGTGTTTGGAGGTTGGGAATCCATGTGAATAGGCTGTCTCTAATTATAAACCTGGGGGAGACAGAGACCTATTGGAAAATGTGTATCCTGCACAACTATTCGGCTGTAACAAGGATGCTCCACTGACCTAGTTAGGAATTGTCCTTTTGGCTGTGCAGAAGCAAAGGAGGAGAAAGATGGAGTTTGGGTAGGGTTTGGAAGGAGGAAAAAGTAGACACCAGTTGAATCCCAGATATACTCTAAGGGTTTTCTAAGCTTACAGCTGGAAAGCCTTTTCCTATCTGTGATGTTACTAATTCTGCCTTCCTGCCTAAGGTCCAAATCAAGCCATGACAGACAAGTGTTGAGAAGTTGTTTGCCTTTTTAATCCTGATTAATCCCGTGTTTGGAGGTTAGGAATCCATGTGAATAGGCTGTCTCTAGTTATAAACCTGGGGGAGACAGAGACCTATTGGAAAATGTGTATCCTGCACAACCATTCTGCTGTAACAAGGATGCTCCACTGACCTAGTTTAGAATTGTCCTTTTGGCTGTGCAGCCACCGTGGATACCTAATCATAGAATGACAGAACTGGGCCAGTGTATAAATCGGGACAGTCCTTTGTGTATGTCTGGGACTCAATGCATCAGGCAGGTAGGGTGTGTTTGTGTGTGCACATGCACATATCTTTGGGAGCGTCTGTACGCTGTGACCCACCTATTAAGGACTGAGGGTGAGGGGAAGTGAAATATATGGCCAAATTCTGCTAAAGTATTTTTTCTCTGCAGTTTATCAAACACCGCCTGGTTGCCCACCTATAGAAACAAAGCAGATATCATTTCATCACTTGTTAAGCTTACCTAGGAAGAAAATGCAGATGCCTATAGGTGCCCTGCACTCCCTGACCCAACAACATCACAGTAAAGAAGCCCACACAATACTCATGTGGATGGATGACATGGACACCCAAACACCCACACTCTCACCTCTAGTCAGGGAAATGTCTTTCCACTAACACAGCAAGAATGTGGTATAGAGAGTTTAAAACCGCTACCGCCTGTACCCGATTGATCATTTGCAATCTAAGACCCACACACCATCTTCACCGCATTTGTAATGCCATAAAGAGAAATATCAAGAGTCTATATATAATTAAAGCTGACATAGGACCACAAACCAGCCTGACTTTGTTGATTCAGAAGGACGATATCACTTTGCCTGGTATTAGGCTGATACGCATATCCCTGTTTGTAAAATGGAATTCAAGGAATGCTTTCTGAGCATCCATTTTCTCATTAAAAAAAAAAAAAACAGAAATGAAAAACACCTATGTGATAGATTTGTGGTAAAGATGAAATGAGCCAGTACCAAAATGCAGTAATGCTCAATTATTAGTAATGTTCAAGACACTTTGCTGCTTCTACACCTTGCCACCCTGTGTCCTGCTAGAGGGGCTGTGTGCTGCTGCTGTGTTCTGCCCATTTTCCTGATGTCTAGTCTCTCAGGTCAATGGCCAGACATTTGCCATCTGATGCCTTGGCAATGCTAAAATGTTTAAATAGGTCCACAATGGAACAAAGCACCTTCTTCCTCCATAAAACCTGCCACTACACACATATTCTCTCTCTTCTCAGGGCAGATGGCACCTCATCCACTCAGCTGCCTGGAACCTTTATAAAAGTCCCTTCTATGACCACATTTTGACAGGACTACTTCTGTGGCTTCTTTGCCATCAGTGCCCACCTCACTTTCCACTGTTCCCTGGTCCAGGCTTTGCTACATCTCAATGAACTGTTTCGAGAATTCCCTAAATTACGTTATTTCTTTTCATTACTATCTCCTCACCCACTTTGCACATGGCTGCCAAATCTCTTCTGGAAACAAACTGCCAATGCATTATTGCTTTTCTCAAGAACGCTTGCACTACCTCAAGCCGAAAGAATTACAATCATGCTCTGTAGTTTGATTTGCAAAACATCTAGTGACTAACAAAAGCAAAGTAAGGGCTTTGTCCCATCAGATTTGTAGAAGCAAAACTTTGTTCACTATCCCTGACGGTCATCACCAATGTGACTGGTGAACATCGAAAAGTGGATCATCACAAAAACTCAAAATGCAGCCTGCAAAACAAAGTCCAGAGAGAGGCAGGATAGTGCAGAGGACCCTGAGAGTGGAAGAGAACGTGAGCTTAGGCAACTGTCAATCCTAGTGTCTTTAAAATGAGGTTGGAAGCCGTGATACCTACTTCATATAATTTGTGGACAAAGAAGTAATGCATGTGAAAGTACTTTTTGGACTATAAAGCTCAGAATTGTTCATTATTAATGAGCTATCTTTATGTGCAAAAGTGGGTTGATGTTAATCATATGCAAAATTTCTGGGAAAACACTTTGGAGATGGAGGGAAGGGGTTGATTATGGATTGGCCAGTCCGTTCTTGGAGTCCTGGGGATAAATATAAATCCTTCAGCCTGCAGCTAGAAGAACAATTCTGAAGAAAGTAAGATTGTAAACACTGTAGTCTTCAGAAAGGAGATGGGACAGGATGGCAGAGATTATTAATACCAGGGTCAGGGGGGTCAAGTCTAGATGTTTCCCAGATGGTCGTGAGAAAGTGATTGTTCTCCCTTCTCCCAAAACTTTAAGCAAAACACACAAAACAGAAGGAAAGCTTGCCAGTCCTGGTATTAGGATGTGAACTGATGACCCAGAGGGCAGAGGCTGTGGACTCTGAACACAAGGCCCTAAGCCAGTGAAACTCCAGTTGCTATTTTTAAAAGCCAAGTGCGGGTGAGGGGTGGGGGAAGTAAAGAGAGTTTTTCCACTAGTAGTCAGGAACCGAAATAAGAAAGATCAACAGAGGCATTTATAAACAATGAATGCCATTAATTTTTTTAAGCTAAGGCAGGGTTGGAAAAGATGCAGTATAGCAAGAAATGGGGAAAAATAAACAGAGAAACATGACCCAGTGGTCTTCACATTTTTTAATGGGCTCTTTTCTGCTTCCTTGATAGCATTTCAAAGTCACTAGTGATTTACAATACCATTGAATTTCCCATAAACATGGAAACCGTCTTGTTCAATTGAACTTAGTGTAGGGGAGAGATAGGATGGATTATATTCAATTGACATCCATACTAGAGCTCAACTATGATGGGAAATTTGTTCCCTTTCTTCCCCTTTAGCAAAAAGCTTTCTAACTACTGAGCAACATCTAAAGTCTAGGGACAGTTTAATTAAGCTGTAAAGCTCTAACTCCAAAGCTCAAACTATTTCTAATATACCATACTTTAAGGACAGTAATAAGTAAACTCAGGCTGCTTTGGGGATGGTGAGAAAGAAGGTTTTTTATAAGCTTTGATTTAATTTGTGTCTGCTTAACTTCTCAGCACGGTGTGACAGGAAGACCATTAGACCAGGAGGCTGGAGACTAGTATTTTAATACCAGCTCTGCTGTGAAGGAGCAGTGTGATATTTGTCAAATCGCTTTGCTTCTCTGAGCCTCAGTTTTTTATCTATAAAATGTGAGGGTTGGCTAGATGTGAGAGGGCAAATTGGCTTCCATAATAATTGATTAGAAGTGATTCTCCAGAGAAGCTTCTAAAGAGGCAAACTAACCCAGTGAGAAAATTATTATGATTGATTAGAGGAGTCTGCCATATACCCAAAACGAAAGACTTTGACACACGAGCTACATATTTGCTATTTCTAAGCTATTTATCTATAAGGCAGGACTTCTCAAAACTTTAATGTGTATACAGACCACCTGGAAGTATTATTAATACATTTATCTGATTAGTAGATCCGAGTTGGATCCTGAGATTCTGCATTCCCAACAGGGTCTCAGGTGCTGATAATGCTGGACATGAACTAAACTTTGAGTTTCAAGCTTTAACATACCTTCCAGACTAAATTCAATGTCACTAAAACTCAGCAAGTTACTGAGTTATGTGGAAGGTGTAAGTTATCTGGGAGAGAGAAAATGAAATACAGAAATAACTGAGAAAAGAGCTAAGCTTAATTTCTTTTCTTTCTTTCTTTTTTTTTTTTAAGACAGTCTCACTATGTCTAGAGTGCTGTAGAATCACAGCTCACAGCAACCTCAAACTTTTGGGCTTAAGCAATTCTTTTGTCTCAGCCTCCCAAGTAGCTGAGACTACAGGCACCTGCCACAGTGCCTATCTTTTTGTTGTGGTTGTCATTGTTGTTTAGCAGGCCCAGTCCAGGTTCAAACCTTCTAGCCCCAGTGTATGTGTCTGGGGCCTTAACCACTGAACTATAGGCACTGAGCCCTAAGTTTAATTTATTATTAGATTTCTAACCTTGTTTCTTGCATAGACATTAATCTCATCCTTCTGTCCCCTACTCCACAGATGCTTAATAAATACTGGGCATTCTGGTAGATAATTGGGGATGCACATGTAAATATCTGAACAAAGGCATATGCAAAATGCCAGGGAAAGCCAAGTATAGAAACAATAGTTCTGTCTGAGGAGGAGGAATTAATGAATGTTCCGTAAACAATGTGGCATTTAGGTTGAGCATTAAAGGATGAATAGGAGTTAACCCCTCCCTACCAAATTCATCTATAGTTCTCAGCAGAAGTTTCTTTTTGAGTACAAAGAACCAAAATAGGCCATATTTTCTTTAAAAGAAAAGTGTAACAAAATCTGTTTTTAATTTCCCAGAAGCTGGTATATAGTTTATAGATGTATCCAGTATAACTACTTCCTCTCTGTTCTTTTTTTCTTCTCTTCCTCACATGGGAAGTACCATGTCCAAAAGGCAAACCAAGTGGTTTCACTCCTTGAATTTGATCAAAAATCAAATTTTTTTTAGTATAAAAAAATAGTAAAATCAAACTTTTTTTTATTAAATCATAGTTGTGTACATTGATACTTTCATGGGGTACAGTGTGTTGTTTCCATATACAATTTGAAATACTTTCATCCAATTGGCCAACATAGCCTTCATGTGGATCTTTCTAAATGTGGAATACAAATGTCTTAACACAACAACTATGAGGATGACATGATAAATGGTATTTTAAAAGAGTTTTAGACCTTTATTACTGATTTCCAAATTATGAGGCATCAAGGATTCAGTATCTTGATGCATCCATGAACAAAAAGAACAAAGCTAGAGGGCTGACACTACTAAGTTTCAAACTATACAGTGAAACACTAGTAATTAAAATGGTATACATCTGGCATAAAAATAGACACAGTGACCAATGGGACAGAATAGAAAGCTCATCGAAGAACCCACATATCTACTCATGTAGCAATTTGTCTTTGACAAAGGTACCAAGATTATATAATGGGAAAAGGACAGTCTCTTTAACAAATCCTGTTAAGAAAACTGGATATCCATATGGAAAAGAATGAAATTCAACCCTTATTTCACAGTATATAAGATATTTGACTCAAAATGAATTATTAAAGACTTAAGCATAAGATCTAAACCTATAAAATTACTAAAATAAAACTTAGGGGAAATATTGCACAACATTTGTCTGGGCATTCATTTTTTTTTTAATTGACCCCAAAGCATAGGCAACATAAGCAAGATGGACAAATGACATTACATCAAAATAAAAAGCTTCAGTATATCAAATGAAGCAATTCACAGAATTAAGAGACAAACTACAGATTGGGAGAAAACATGTATAAGACATAAATCTGATTAGGGGTGAATATCTCAAATATATAAGACACTCAAAGAACTCTATAGAAAGGAAAACAGTAGAACCTCCATAGTTGACCACCTTCCTACGTTGACCACCTCCTTAAGTTAATCTAATTGTCATAGACCAGACATGTACCACTTGTACATATCAGTACAATAGGCCTAGTTCCTTATGTTGGCCACCTCTACATGGTGACCAGTTTGTTACAGTCCACTTACTGTAATTTGATTAAGAAATGGGCAAGGGATCTAAATAGATATTCTCCAAAACAAGACACTGAAATGGCCAACAGATCCATGAAAAAACACTCAATATCACTAATGATAAGAGAAATGCAGATTAAAACCACAATGAGATATCACCTCATACTTGTTAGAATTAATACATAGTATTATCAGAAAGACAAAAGTGTTGGTGAGGATTGGAGAAAAGGGAACCCTGTACACTGTCAAGGGGAATGTAAGTTAATACAACCATATGGAAAACTATAGGAAGATTCATCAAAAAACTAAAAATAGACTTACTATGTTATTCAGCAATCCTGCTTCTAGGTATCTACCCAAAAGATTTGAATAGAGTATCCATTAAATTTTGAAGGAAAAATAAAGGAAGGTGGACACTTTCCTCTTGACAACTGAAAGATAATTGCATGGGAATAGTCTGTTAAATGTGCAGCTTAACATTCTACTACAGAATGTGCTCCCTGACCCAGGGAGAGGCCACTGCATTCAAGGATGTTGTTCCAGGAAAGAAAATAAAGGCTGCTGCCTGCTGATACCCCTTGGTATGCACAGTGGATGCAGCACAGGAGCAGAGGGAAAACATGAGCCCTGCTGAATTATGTCAAAACTCAGTATCCCAGATGAAGCTCTGATGTGGCAAGTGCATATGAGGGGTTTGCTGCCATTCTTTTTTCCAAAGATGTTAAATTCCTTACCCCGAGCACAGTCTTCCACCATGGAGACTCCATACAAAAAACTGCCAGAGTGATTTTTCTCATTTAGGCATGGTTTTATTTTCATAATTCTTCAAAAATAGTAACACTTCATTTCAAAATTACGTAGTGTTTTATTTCTTATTTCAAAAAGAAAATATGTCCATTATAGAAAACGAGAAAATCCTAATAAGCAAAATCAATAACAAAAAAAAAAACATTTATAAACCTACTATCTAGATAGACTTTTTTTTAATTCCATGAACTGGTTTATTTTTTCCATTTTTTCTTAATTTCAGATTAGCATGAGGATAAAAATTATTAGGTTATGTTGTTTAGGTTTCTTAGCTAAAGTTCATATTATAGTTGAGCCCTTCACCAGGGTACAGGGTGTACTGTAAACTCTTAGCTAAAGTTCATGTTATAGCCCTTCACCAGGGTACAGGTTGTACTGTAAACTCTTAGCTAAAGTTCATGTTATAGTTAAGCCCTTCATCAGATTAGTATGAGGATAAAAATTATTAGGTTATGTTGTTTAGGTTTCTTAGCTAAAGTTCATGTTATAGCTAGGGTGACCAGATGTCCCACTTTTGGCGGGATAGTCCCATTTTTCAACAATTTGTCCTGCGTCCAGTGGCATTTTAAAAAGTCCCAATTTTTGGAAAGAATGCACAAAAGATGGGAGAACAAGAAGGGAATATACGGTTTTCGGTTGCCATGTGGCTACTTTGCCAGAATATGAGTTTTATATTATTTTTGTTAATTTTATAATGTTAAACTGTAACAACAAATAATTGCTGAGAAGTGATTATCGAGAACTGCTTATCAAAGTTTGCATTGTTGTCAGGCCCTGCCCTGCCCCGTCCCCTGCCCGCCCCCACCCCACCCCCTGGCCATGTTGTCCCGCCTTACCAATGTTAAAATCTGGTCACCCTAGTTATAGCTGAGCCCTTCACCAGGGTACAGGTTATACTGTAAACTCTTAGCTAAAGTTCATGTTATAGCCCTTCACCAAGGTACAGGTTGTACTGTAAACTCTAAGCTAAAGTTCATGTTACAGTTGAGCCCTTCACCAGAGTACAGATTGTACTGTAAACTCTTACATTGTACACGTTAGGTGAGAGAACACCTTTACCTGTCACTCCTCCCCTCTCCCCTTTCCCTCCTCCCATGTCTTCCCACTTGAATTTAATTTTTCTTTCATATAGGTGTATAACTGTTTATCTATTAGTTTCATATTAGTATCACATGCATTGGATAATTGCTTTTCCATTCTTGTGATGCTTTATTAAGAAAAATATACATCAACTCCACCCAAGTAAAACAAAAGATGTCAAGTCTCCATATTTTTATGGCTGAATAGTATTCCATGGTATACATATACCACAGTTTGTTAATCCATTTGTGAGTTGATGAGCAGTTGGGTTGAAGACTGAAATGGGACCCACAAATCACATTATTGACAAAAACTGACTCTCACTGGATAAAAGATTTAAATTTAAGACATGAAATGATAAAAATTCTAGAAGAATGTGTGGGAAAAACTCTTAACAACATTGGCTCAGGAAAATATTTTGTGAAGAAGACCCTCTTGGCAATGGCAGCACCACCAAAAATCAATAAATTAGACATGATCAAACTAAAAAGCTTTTGCACAGCTAAACTAAAGCATACAGGCAACCTTCAAAATGGGAGAAGATATTTGCATGCTATGAATCTAACAAAGGACTGATAACTAAAATCTATAGAAAACTCAAATTAATCAATAAGAAAAGAGCAAATAATCCCATCTATAAGTCAGCAAGAGACATACATGAACAGAACCTTCTCTGAAGAAGACAGATTAATGGCCAATAAACACTTGAAAAAATGCTGATCATCCCTCATCATCAGATAAATGCAAATCAAAGCCACTTTGCAGTATCACTTAACCCCAGTAAGAATAGCCCACATCACAAAATCCCAAAGCTGCATGGATATGGGAAGAGGGGAACACTGCTGGTAGGATTGCAAACTAGTACAGCCTTTATGGAAAGAAGTATGGAGAATCATCAAAGAGCTATAAGTAGACCTTCCATTTGATTCTGCAATCCTATTAATAGGTATTCATTCAGAAGAAAAAAAATCATTTTACTATAAGGACATTTGCACTAGAATGTTTATTGCAGCTCAATTCACAATAAAGACTTAAATACAGGTATAATTTTTTTTAACATTTTGGTGTAAGCCCTGCCTGACTTTTTTTACATACACATATATTCTTATTTTAAATGAGCTTTTTAAACACTTTCATTTTTTACCATGATTTTGACACCTTAACATAGTTATTATGAACATTAACTAAAACATGACTTAAAACATTATCTCAGTGGCCAAAATATTTTGGTTATGGAGGTACCAAACTTCCATTATTTTTTTTCTTTTTTTCTCCCTCTTTCCTGTCAAACTTCCATTATTAAATACCCTATTTTGTTATATTTTGTTGTTTTCCATTTTTCAGTATTTGCCAAGCCAAAGTAAGATTTTTGTCATTAAATCTTTGCAAACATACTCAATTATTTTCTTAAGACTCAACTCTAATGTTGGACTTGTTATATCAAAGAATTATGCACATGTTCAAAGCTTTGATTCATGTCCCAGTGTGCTGCCCCACCAACAGCAATGTATAAAATTATGCATAGAATTTCTCTATCCAAGAATAAATAAGCTACTATTTACATTTTTAAAGTAATTTAATTGGTTTAACTTTTGTATAAATTGCTTACCCCATCCAAACTTTATTTCAGAATATGCTATAACATAAATAAATATCTAGTGTTTTCGCCAAATGATTAGTCAGGTGACTTACCAATATTTGTTGAAGCGTTTCTCCTTTTAATGTTGATTTGAAAATTCACTTTCATCATACATTAAATTCTTAAAGATACTTATTATTTCAGGCTTCATTTCATTGTACTGCTTAATTTTTTGTTCCATAACCAATAACTGTATCATATAATTACTATTGTGGTTTACTACAGATGCTTTTTAAACAATGTTTTGCTATTCTCCTACATGAAACTAATTTTAGAATCATCTTGTGAGGTCCTCGGAATTCTGGTAAAATTTCTTTTTTTCTCTCTTAAAATTTTTTTTATTAAATCATTACTATGTACACTAATGCTTTTATGGGGTACAATGTGCTGATTTATATACAATTTGGAATGCTTACATCAAACTGGTTGATGTAAACAACCAGTTTGCTTACATCAAACTGGTTGATGTAAACATAGCCTTCACCTCACTTACTTACCTATTGTGTTAAGACATTTGTACTGTACTCTTGATACATGGTGCAATATGCACCATAGGTGAGGTCCCGCTGATTACCCTCCCTCTTCCCGGCCTCCTCCATCCCCTCCCCTCACCTTTCTCTTCCCTCCTTCATCCCGGGCTATGGTTGTGTTTTATCTTTCATATAAAGTGTGGGTGATTATATATTGGTTTCATAATAGTACTAAGTACATTGGATACTTTTCCTTCCATTCTTGAGATACATTACAAAGAAGAATATGTTCCAGCTCCATCCATGTAAATATAAAAGAGGTAAATTCTCCATCATTTTTATGGCTGCATAATATTCCATGGTATACATATACCATAATTTATTAATCCATTCATGAGTCACTGGGCACTTGGACTTCTTCCATGACTTGGAAATTATGAATTGAGCTGCAATAAACATTCTGGTGCAAATATGTTTGTTGTAAAATGATTGTTGGTCTTCTGGATATATACCTAGTAGCTGAATTGCAAAATCAAATGGCAGGTTTGCTTTTAGTTCCCTGCTTCAAGAAGCATTTAAACATACGAAGTATAGGTATCCCTGAAGAGGAAGAAAATTGTCCCAAAGGAATGGAAGCCTTACTGGACAATATCATAAATGAGAATTTCCCAAGTATCAAAGATTCTGGCATTCCTGTTAGAGAGATTTTAAAACCCCAAGTTACTTAAATTCAAACAGAGCATCTCCAAGGCACATTGTCATGAAGCTGTTGAAAGTCAAAAATGGAAGAGAAAATTCTGTAAGCTCTAAGTGTAAGTGCCAATTGACCTACAGGGGCAAATCCACAAGGGTGACAGTGGACTTCTCAACTGAAACTATTTAAGCCAGAAGAGAATGGTCATCTACCTTTAACTTTGTTAAACAAAGGTATTTTAGCCCAGAATTCTATATCCTACTAAGTGAAGCTTTATAACTGATAGAGAAATAATATTTTTATGACATGTAAACATTGGAGAAATTTACCACAAGACCAGCTCCATAGGAAATACATAGACCTAGTCTCCACACTGGCCATTATGATGGACCACCATCAAAGTAACTCAGAAACTGAAGGACAAAACCTAGCTTCAACAGTGATGCAAAGGATAAAACTAAGCAATGTACTTTCACAAAATAAGATGAATAGAACTCCATCACACTCACCAATTCTTTTAATAAATGCAAATGGCTTAAGATACCCACTGAAGAGGCATAGGCTGGCTGATGGGATTTTAAAAAAAGCACAAGCCATCTATATGTTATCTCTAGGGAATACACCTAACTTCAGTAGACAAAACAAGACTCAGAGTCAAGAGTTGCCCAATATTTCAGGCAAATGGAAATCAGAAGAAAAGAGGGATCATAATCTTATTTTCAGATACAAGTGCATTCAGTTCAACTAAACTCAAGAAACACAAAAATGGTCACTTCATACTGGTCAAGGGAACAATACAACAAGAGGGCATTTTAATTCTAAATATTTATGCACCAAACATAAATGCACCCAGATTTAGGAAACAGACCTTAATTGATCTGAGTAATATGATATCCTATAATACCATAAGATCTGGGGACTTTAACAACCCTCTTACAGAGCTGGACAGGTCCTCTAAACAGAAACTAAACAAAGGTATAAGGTACTTAAATGCAACCCCAGAACAATTTGGCTTAATAGACGTATGCAGAATACTCTAACCCAAAGCTAAGGAATATATGTACTTCTCATCAGCTCACAGAACATTCTCCAAAATAGATTATATTCTAAGACACAAAACCTCAAAAAAATCAAAAGAATTGAAACTATACCTTGTATCTTTTTGGACCACAAGACACTAAAGATGGAACTCAACTCCAACAAAAACTTTCAACTCCACACAAAGGCTTGGAAACTAAACAACCTTATGCTGAATTACAGTTGGCTCACTAAAGAGATTACAAATAAATCACTAACTTCCTTGAACATAACAACAATGAAGACACAAGCTACCAAAACCTGTGGGACACTGTAAAACCAGTCCTGAGAGAGAAATTTATCACATGAGATGCCTACATCCAAAAAAAACAGAGAGAACATGAACAACCTAATGAATCAGCTTAAAGAATTAAAAAAGTAAGAGCAACTTAAGCCCAAATCTAGCAGAAGAAAAGAAATAACCAAAATTAAATCAGAAATAAATGAAATTGAAAACAAAAGAATCATTCAGAAAATCAATAAAACGAAAAGTTGGTTCTTTGAAAAGATAAAATAAATAAAACTTCGGCCAGATTAACTAGAAACAGAAAAGTATAATCTTTAAACCTCAATCAGAAATGAAACTGATACCACAGAGACATAAGAGATTATTTCTGACTACTATAAAAAACTCTATGCCCAGAAACATGAAAATGCAGAGGAAATGGACGAATACCTGAAATTGTATCATCTCCCTAGACTTAACCAAGAAGAAACAGATCTCTTGGAATGGACCAATATCAAGCACTGAAATTAAACAAACAATAAAAAAGCTTCAAATAAAGAAAAGCCCTAGACCAGACAGCTTCATACCATAATTCTATCAAACCTTCAAAAATGAGCTTATACCTATCCTGCAGAACCTATTCCAAAATATTGAGAAGGAAAGAATCTTCCCAAAACACTATGAGGCAAACATCACCCTGACTCTAAAACCAAGAAAGGACCCAACTAAAAAGGAGAATGACAGACCAGTTTTACTAATGAATATCAATGCAAAAATACTCAACAAAAATGTTAGCTAATAGATTTTTTAAAATTATACAACACAATCCATTAGGCTTTATCCCAGGAATGCAAGACTGATTTAATATATGAAAATTCATAAATATAATTCACCATATTAACAGAAGCAAAAATAAAGACCATATGATCCTCTTAATAGATACAGAAAAAGCATTTGACAAAATCCAGCATCCTTTCTAACACGAACACTTAAGAAAATATGCATAGGTGCCACATTTCTTAAGCTGATTGAACCCCTCCATGACAAATCCACAGCTAACATCATACTGAATGGAGTAAAACTGAAAGTTTTTCCACTTAGAACTGGAACCAGACAAGGACATCCACTATTGCCACTATCATTCAACATTGTGCTGGAAGTTCTAGCCAATGCAATCAGGCAAGAGAAGGACATAAAGGGCAATCAAATGGGGGCAAAGGAGGTCAAATTCTCACTCTTTGGTGACAATGTGATCTTAGAAAAGCCCAGAGACTTGACCACAAAACTCCTGGAAGCAATCAAGAAATACAGTAATGTCTCAGGGTATAAAATCAACATCCACAAATCAGTAGCCTTTTATACTACAATAACAGTCTAGTTGAGAAGCAAGTCAAAGACATAATGCCCTTCACAGTAGCTTCAAAAAAAAAAATGAAACACTTAGGACTATACCTAACAAAATAGGTAAAGGACCTCTACAAAGAGCATTATGAAACCCTAAGATAATAAATAGAAGACATTAACAAATGGATGAGCATACCATGCTCTTGGCTGGGAAAAATAAACATTGTTAAAAGGTCTATACTACCCAAAGCAATCTGCAGATTCAATTTAATCCACATTAAAATACTAACATTATACTTTGAAGAAGTGGAGAAAATAGTACTTTGTTTTGTATGGAACCAGGAAATACTCTATACATCCAAGGCTATTCTTAGTCAGAAAAACAAAGCTGAAGGCAATCCACAGTGATCAAAACAATGTGGAATTGGCCCCAAAATAGAGACAGAGACATATGGAACAGAATAGAAAACCAAGAATTGAAACCAGTCTCTTATTGCCATCTGATCTTTGATAAACTGAAAAGCATACAGCAGAAATGGACCAATATGCTGTATTAGGGAAAAGAATTTCAATTAGGGTGGTGCCTCTGGCTCAGTGAGTAGGGCGCAGGCCCCATATACCAAGGGTGGCAGGTTGAAACCCAGCTCTGGCCAAACTGCAATAAAAAAATAGCCAGGTGTTGTGGTGGGCACCTGTAATCTCAGCTGCTCAGGAAGCTGAGGCAGAAGAATCACCTAAGCCCAGGGGGCTGGAGGTTACTGTGAGCTGTGATGCCACAGCACTCTACTGAGGGCAAGAAAGTGAGACTCTGTCTCTAAAAAAAAAAAGAATCTCGATTAAGTAAATGATGCCAGAAGAACTGAATAACCACATGTAAAAGATTGAAAGTGGACCCCCACCTTTCACTACTTACAAAGATTTACTCAAGAGGATGAAAGATTCAAACAGGAAGCAATAAAAATCTTAGAAGAAAGTGTGGGAAAAACTCTTGACAATGTCAGACTGGAGAAAGATTTTATGACAAAAAAATCCACTGCAATTGCAACAAAAATTAACAAATCATACTCAATTAAGCTGAAAAGCTTTTACACCGCTAAGGAAATAACAGCTAAAGCAAAAAGGCAACCTTCAGAATGGGAAAAGATATTTGCAGGGTATGAATCTGAAAAAGGGTTGATAACTAGAATCTACAGAGAACTCAAATTAATCAAAAAAAAAAGCAAACTATTCCATCTACCACTGGGTAAGGACAAGAACAGAACTTTCTCTGATGAAGACAGAGGAATGGCTAACAAACATTTGAAAAAATGCTCATCATCCCTGATCATCAGTGAAATGCCAATCAAAACCACCCTGAGATATCACCTAACCCCAGTGAGAATAGCCCACATCACAAAGTCTCAAAGCTGCAGATGCTGGCATTGATGTGGAGAGAAGGGAACACTTTTACCTAGTTGGTGGGACTGCAAACTAAGACAACCTCTTTGGAAAGAAGTATGGAGAATCCTCAAATAACTCAAATTAGACATTCCATTGGATCCTGAAATCCCATTAGTAGGCATTTACCCTGAAGAAAAATAATCTGGCTCGGCGCCTGTGGCTCAAGTGGCTAAGGCACCAGCCACATACACCTAAGGTGGCGGGTTCGAATCCAGCCCAGACCCGCCAAACAACAATGACAGCTGCAACCAAAAAATAGCCAGGCGTTGTGGCGGGTGCCTGTGGTCCTAGCCACTTGGGAGGCTGGGGCAGGAGACTCGCTTGAGCCCAGGAGTTGGAGGTTGCTGTGAGCTGTGAAGCCACAGCACTCTACCCAGGGGGATAGCTTGAGGCTCTGTCTCAAAAAAAAGAAAAATAATCCTTTTATCATAAGAACACTAAGACAGTTTATCCAGCTTAATTTACAATCACCAGAGTGTGTAAACAACCTAAATGCCCATCTAATCCAGGAATGGATTAACAAACTGTGGTATATGTGCACTGTGGAATACTATTCAGCCATTAAAAAAGATGGAGACTTGACATCTTTTGTATTTCCTGGATGGAGTTGAAGCACATTCTTCTTACTAAAGTATCACAAGAATGGAAAAGCAAGTATCCAATGCATTCAATACTCCTATGAAGCCAGTGGATAATCTAATCATGCTGACATAAGAGAATAACTCAAATCAATTCAAGGTGGGGATAGAGGGAATAAGGGAGGGAGGAGAGGAGAAGAGGGCAGGAGATGGGTGTGCTTGCACTTAATAGGCACAATATTAGGGTATATGGCACAGCTTTGGGGGATGGAACAAAATTATAAGAGAGACTCTACCTCACAAATGCAAACCTTATAAACTATTTCTTTGTACCCTCAAATTAACCTGAAATAAAAAAATAAAATTTTAGAGACAAAATAAATAAACATTTACTGAGCAAAAATAAAAAATAGTGTAAAAACATCAGGTATGATTCTTCTTTGGGTTTTGCTTTGGCTATTCAATTCATTTGAAATGTTCTTCCCCTTGAGTTCCTTCACCTTCTCTTATACTCTCAATGATATTCAGTCTGACAACCTCACATGATACTGCAACCTGACCCTGCCTCTGCACCTCTGACCTTTCTCAACCTTGCTTCTTTCTCTGCTTTATATTTCTCTTTCCATATCACTTAACACCTTAGGAAATTATTCCACCATCCATCCATCCATAATCTCACTAGCTAAAGTGCCAACTCTATAAGGGCCAAGATCTTTGTCTGTCTTATTCATGGATGCATCTCAGGTTTTGAGAACAGAGCCTGGTACAGAAGATATACTACATAAATATTTGTTGAATGAATTCCTATTTGTTTGAAAGAAATACATAGTATATAGTACATAAGTTACTATGAAGGTTTTGAAACAGACTATGTTATGTCCATTATATCAAGAACCCAGTTAACAGTGTCCTTTCTCATTCACTCATGCAAGTTTCAACTTGCTTGGAATATTGGTATTGCTGGGAAGGCTTCATTTTCCATCTATGTAAATCTATAACCTGAGATGCATCCATGAATAAGCCAGACAAAGATGTTGGCCCTTATAGAGTTGGCACTTTAGCTAGAGAGATTATGGATGGATAGATGGATGGATGGATGGATGAATTTCCGAAGGTAAGTGATACGGAAAGAGAAATATAAAGCAGAGAAAGAACATAAAGTTGAGAAAGGTCGGAGATACAGAGGCAGGGTCAGGTTGCAGTATCATGTGAGGTTGTCAGAGCGAATATTATTGAGAATGTAAGAGAAGGTGAAGGAACTCAAGCGAAAGAACATTCCAAATGAACTAAATGGCTAAAGCAAAACCCAAAGAAAGATCATACCTGGTGTTGGATCCATATAGGAGCCATGTGGACAGTGTGGGGCTGGAGCAGAGCAAAAAAGGAACAAAGAGTGGTGGAGCACAGAGATCTTATGCAATTGTGTTGATCCTGGAAAGGACTTTGTTCTTTACTGTGTAGACTATAGGACTTTAATCTAATTATATTTGCAAAGGGTCACTCTGGCTGCTGTGTGAAAAACAGACTTTGGTAGGGTGGGCTCAAGGATTGAAGCTAGGAGAATAGTTATGAAGCTATACTGTAATTCAGGTGAGAGAGCAAGATATACCAGGTAAAAAAGGGAAGGACCAAAATTATTTAAATAATTTGAAGGAAGTATCCAATGTGATTTTCTGCATGTGGGCTGTGTGGGGAAAATAGAAGACAGAGATTCTTCCAAGATTTCTGGACCAACCAACCTGAAGAATGGCACTGTTGTGAGATCAGATAGGGCAACTGTCAACTATAGTTGAACAGATTCTGGGATATGTGTTGGGGGAAAATTCAGTTTTAGACATGTTAAATTTGAAATGTTTATTCAACAGCCATGCAAAAATTATCAAGTAGTCAGACATGCAAGTAGGTCTTGAGTGTGAGAGTCTTGTCTAGAGAGATTATATTGGAGTCATCATGTATAAATATCATCTGGAGGCATAAGACCTTTTGATATGAACAAGGGAGTAATAATAGAGAAGTAGATATAGGACTGAGCCCTGTGAACCTCTCATATATAAGACAGGGACCATAAAAGGTACTGGGAAAGAGTGACTAGTGTATAGGAATAAGGCAAGAAAATTTGTTGTCTTAGGAGCCAAAAAAGAAAACATATTAAGAAGGAGAAAATTATCAGCCTTGTCAAATGCTGCTGGTAGATCAGTTGTGGGAAGAACCTTAACCACTGAATTTAGCTGGGTGAGTGGTGGCTTCTGATAACCTTAAGAAGAGTAGTTTTGGTGGATGGTGAGGAAGAGCTCCTAAAGTTTCCTTCTTAGGTATCATAGAAACTCATTTCCAATGTGCATCCTCCATTAGGGAAGTGCCCTTCTATCTCACATGTATTCATAGTTGGAATGAGAAATCTGTTTATATAAGATTGAAAGCCATTTCTCATGAGAACTATCCTTGCTTTCCTGGAGAAAACCTAGCAAGGTCATAAGACTTCTATCTGTACAAGATGGGCTTTGTTTTGCTAAAATTTCATTAGAACTTTTGCATTTATATTTATCAGTAAGGCTGATCTCTGGTTTTCCTTCTTTGCTTTGGAATATTTTGGCTTCATTATTAGTGCAGTTTATAAAATTAATTAAGAATATTTTTGTTATCTTGTGAAACTTAATAGCTAGGGAATTCTGTTTTCTTAATGATCAGATAAGAATTCATCCTTACAATTGTTTGGGTAAGGTAATTTTGGCAGGGAGGGAACCTCAAATCAACTTTTTTTTTT
>NW_003852397.1:53240115-53348811 GCF_000181295.1 Otolemur garnettii
TCAAAAATGACTGACTGAGAATGATCTCTCCCCAGAGCCTGGTCTTGCCAGATTTTGAAGATGTTGCAGTATGGCCAGAATGCTTGATTCAGTGCAAAATAATTCACACATATTGCCTCATTTTGTATTTGAGGTAAATGTTTATGAAACAAGGATAAGCTTACTCATCTGTAGGTTAAGATATAAGTAAGAGATTTCAAAGTAGTACACACAGAACAGTAGAGAGTTATGTGTACACCTGTTCTTTATCTGAGGTCATGTCTGATCACATCCTGAGTCTGGTACATCCAGGTACATACATTCCTGAAGATTCTGGAAATCATAACCTCAAAGAAAGTCACTATAGGGAGTTGCAGATGATACGCTCTGTAACCATCTCACCACTTATTTTTTGTAGTAAGTTATGCCTTCTCAAGATATGGTTTCTTCATTTTTCCATTTTGTGTTCATGACCCATTTTCTCAGAAGGAAAGTCTCAAGCTCAAAGATAAGTGCCTTGTCCAAGTACTCAGATCTGAGAATATGACCTACATCTTTTGAAGCTTTAGGCATGACTTTGTCCACCCCAGCATGGTGCCTTCACAAATTATATAGGTATATACATACACATATATCCAGATATAGATATCTAAATGTAATACTATTTGTGCTTAGAAATTTTAACAATTTGCATAATAGTTACCCTACTTTTTACTTTTATGTTCTCATCTGTACTTTTCTACCATGGCTCCTGTCTTCCTTATGAAAGAATCAACCAAAACAAGAATATTGTTTTTTTAAAGGAGGACTGTTCATAAATACCCTCTTTCAAAACAAAAGAGTAAGTCCCTAAATAGAAGTCTAACAAAACTAGAAACAGCAGCGTATATTTACATCATCTAGCGTGGTAGTTCTCAACCTTCCTAAGTCCATGATGTATTTTCATTGTTACAAAGGGATTGTGACCCACAGGTTGAGAACCACTGATCTAGAGCATTTGCAGACTTGACTCTTAATGTGTTTACAACCATATGTGCAATCATCAGCGTAGAGGGCTTAGCAAGAGCGTATGCAATGGGAAGAACTCTATGTGCCACTTTTTTTTTTTTTTTTTTTGAGACATAGTCTCAAGCTGTTGCCCTAAGTAGAGTACCATAGCATCATAGCTCATAGCAACCTCCAACTCCTGGGCTTAAGTGAGTCTCTTGCCTCAGGGTTTTTTGTTTGTTTTTTTTTTAGTAGAAACAGTGTCTCGTTTTTTTTGCTCAGGCTACTCTCAAACCCACGAGTTCAAGCAATCCACCCATCTTGGCCTCCCAGTGTGCTAGGATTATAGGCATAAGCCAGCACACCCAGCTATTTTCCACACTTTCATGCTATACATGTTTTCAAAGGCCTGCTGGGCTATAGACCAGTAGAATTTATAATTCCTTATATGAATCTGTTATAGGAACCTGCATCTCTACAGTAACAAGCTCTGTAGAGAAAACTCCTGCTCACATTTGTCAACTATTAGAGCCTATTTGTAACCCACCATAAATGTGATCAGAATGCCTTTTCCAAAGGGGCACAGTTGCAGCATTAGAATCTTCTCGGGAAAACTTTTGGAGACTGGAAGGAAATTCTTGCTACTTCTCATTGACCGTGGTTACAAATTTGTGTTTTTATTTTGTTATTATCATAAACAGTTGAGTGAGCCACAAGTGCCCTTCGAATTTTACCCTTTTATTTCAGTAGAAAAATCTATACTAGATTAGGTTACAGCTTTGTAAATGTGTGGCTGGCTGGCAGAAACAAAGGGGAGAAGGGAAGAGAGCTGGACTTCAAAGCTGTGTAGATCCAGTCCCTAGACCTGCCTCATTAGCTGCATATCCTTGGGCCTCAGTTCACTATCTATAAAAATGAAGGAATGAAAAGCCCTATCTCACATCTTATTGAGATCTTAAGAGGAAAGAATAGTTATAATACTGAGCTCTACAACTAGTGAGTTACATATTCATACCAACTCAAGATTTGTTCATTATTTCCAATTATCCTTATCTCCCCTAGTTAAAATAACATTTTGTGTATAAAAGATAACATTCATTTATTCATTGTTAATAAAATGAGGATGTGTCTAGGAAATTGTTTATCAGTATACAAGTGCTCCATAATTTTCAATCCCTTCCTGCCTTCTTTTCTTCCTAAAGATTCAGAATAAGAATTCAGGTTTCTGACTTCTAATAATGTTCTTTCTTCTCAGCTATGTGTGTGTGTTCGTACATTTACTGACTCATTTTTCTTTCAAATTACTCTTTGTCCATATGAGAAGGGGAAGAATAAATTCCAGTGGCTCCTTTTGGCTCATTTAGTTCTATGTGACTTCAGAATCTTAGAAATTATCTCCATATCATTACCTTACATCAAAGAGAAGTAACATAGAAAGAAATGAAAATACGTCCAATATTACATATATATTTTAATTCTACTATGGAGCATTGTAAGCTGTTAGCTGCTTTACCCTTGAATGGACACTAACACAAAAAATGAAACAGAATTTATCTGCTTTCATTTTCAACATGAAACCTTGAGGTTCTTTTTTGCTTTATCAGATTATTTGTGGTTCCTCACAGAGGTGGTTGGATCATATGTACCTCTTGAGACTGCTCACTCTGCCTCCCTGCCTACTGCTAAACAGCTTCTCGCCTTGTATGAACAACTTCTAAGTACTTTCCACAGCCTCCAGCATACATACCCTCCCTACCTCTAAACTACAGAACCCCCCACTCTCCTCTGTCCCCTCACTGTTCCCAGAGCGTCTATCACCACAGGATGTCTCCTCCTTTATGGAACTTGACAAAGAGTGGTGGTTTATTCACCTCTGGATCCCCTGTGGTCAGTAAGGTGCTTGGCAGAAAGTATATTGTTGTTCTTCAGGAAAGATCAACCTATTCAAGCCTGGGCCAGACTGGTGTCCAGGCTAAGAGAATATGGGAAATTTACCCCACTAATACTATGGAAAGAGCTAGCCTTCTTTACATGGCCCCCGGTCCCCGGAGCCTGTGTGGCCACCAGCTTCAACCTGCCTGCAGGTCTTCATATAGGGGCTCCCTCTATAGGGAGCTCCCTCTCTAGCCCCCGTATAGGGGCTGGTCTGGATTTTCATACCAATGTTCTCATGTGACTGCATCCTGATTTTTCAGGACCTAGAAATCTCCAAGCTCCTTGGTTACCCAAATGTTCCATCAGATACTAGACTGACTCAGGAAACCAGCTGAGAGCTGATTCTGGGAATCACTTCCTCTGTCTCTGCTACTGGGTCTATATACCCTCCTTAAAGTAGATGTTGACAATTATCTGGACAAGAATCAAGTTAGCTGTGTCCTCAATTTTGGTGATCTCAATTATAAACCATTGTTTTATCCTATTTCAACTCTGACATTATATGAAATTTGGCTAAGGATGCAAAATTGTATTAAAATTTGTTTAGCCAATTATTTTATAGACATGTGTAATCAATTTTATTAAAACAACAGAAGCAGGTCACCCAAAGTAGTAAATTCAGCCCCCATGATTGGGAAAAACTGGAATTTTTCCTTCCAACATATTTATGTGTAGACTTAGGCCCTAGAACTTCAACATTGGTTCTCTGTTAACAGCTCACTTATCCTATTCATGGGAGTAAAAACCAAGCTCACAAAGTAGTCCAATGCCTAAGACCTAATCACTGTCGTACTGGCTTGCACTGATTCATTGCAAACTCTATTTGAACATCATGACTAACATTCCTTTTTTTTTTTTTCAGATTAATACATGTATGCAAATGATTAGGTCATGTTGTTTGAGTTTTGTTAGGTAAAGGCCAAGTTGCAATTGAGCCCTTCACCTGGGAGGTGTGCCACATACTCTTACATTGCACCCATGGGGTGAGAGTACACCAATGCCCCACCCTTCTCCCTTCTCCTCCCTCCCTCCTCCCCCCACCCACCAAATCTAATTGGTTTTTTGTTGTTGTTTGTTTGCTTGCTTTGTTTTTTTATGTGGATATGTAGTCGTTCATAAAACTATTCTGGATTTAGCCCAGAACTTCAAATGCCTGGGGAAATCCGGTGACTTATGTGACAAAGTGCCCCCATGTTTTCCCAGCATCTTCATTTAACAAGTGCTGCATCATTCCAAAGGGATGACTTGACTCAGTATCCAGAGACTTCATTTTTTTAAGTTCCTTTTTATCACAGTATTACATGAGAATGTTGTAAAGACAGATGGTACTGAAAGAACCACAGTGGAAACTGTCTCACCCCTGACTCACTTCTGAAAGGCAAACACTTTCATCCTCTTTGTTTCTTCTGTCCTTTATTTCAGTATTTCTAAATGCTGTGCTTGTGCTGTTAGTTACTGATTAATGAAACATTTGTTGGCTTCTTGCTACAGAAGATGAGGACTCAGCTCTCATACCTCCCAGAACCACCCCTTACTTCTTTTTTCCTTGATCTTGCTTTCCAAAAAGAGTTATACCACAATTTTTGCTCTCTTGGTCCCATCTTCTCAAATAATTTTATTACAATTTTTGTATTACTTACATGGTCAATTTATGCACTATTGTGACTCATTAACTTCTTATTCAAGTATTGTACTATAATTGCATTTCTTCAAATCTTACACAGATTTTATTTTTCTTCAATTTAGAAATGGCTTTTTTTACTTCCTAAACTTTTAATGGAACTATAATTATTTTTCTAATCCTTCTGTAGATCTGTCAAATGACATATTGTAATATTAAAACCTCAAAAGCATCAATCAACTTCTAAGTGCTACTTTTTCCAAGTCTTTATCTTGAATCTTATCTTTATCTTGAATCTTATCTTTATCTTGCCTTTATCTTGAATCTCCAGTGTTGGGGTATTGCAGAATTATCATAAGGGGGCATTATCTACCTCCCCCCATGTAATTTCCTATGTTACATATAATATTTAGTATTTTCCTCTTTCTTGATTTATTCCCTTATTTTTCTGAGTCACATTCTCTAGTACTTTTCTAAGAAGGGGTATGCATAAATATTTTGAATTCCCAAAAGTTGAAAAATATGTGTATTCTACCTTCAAATGTATTAATAATTTGACTAGGTATAAAATTGAGTTGGAAATCACTCGAATTTTTTAATTTAATAGCTTTTAGGGCTCCTCGGCCTTCTAGCTTCCAAGTTGCTATTGAAAAATCAATCTTTCTATCTTCTGCTAAATTGTTTACCTTCACTTGCCTTACATCTTCCCAATATATGTTAAACTCTCTTCTACTATTGTTACTCTTCCCAGTTGTTACTTGCTGTTTATACCTTTTTTTGTTGTTGTTCTAGTTTATAACTTTAGTGGATTTTGGTATAACAAAGTGGGAAATTCATGAGGTCAGTTATCCATTATTTACCCAAATATTATTTATCCAAGACCAGTAACATCTTTGTTTAAGGGCATTTAAACCCATGAAATCCTTTTGCATATATTATGACGCTATTCTGTTAGCGTGAAAGTAGGCAGTACTGTTCTCATGTGATGATGAGATAGCTGCAGCTACAGGAGTTTTAGCAGTTTTCTTTTTTTTTTAATGACGCAGTAGAATATTTAATTTTTATTAAATCATACCTGTATACATTAATGCATTTATGGGGTACAATGTGCTGATTTTATACACAATTTGGAATGCTTACATCAAATTGGTTAACATAGCCTTCACCTCACTTACTTAATTATTGTGTTAAGACATTTATACTCTACACTTAATAGATTTGACGTGTACCCTTGCAATATGCACCATAGGTGTGGTCCCACCGATTATTCTCCCTCCATCCAAATCTCCTCCCTCCCCTCCCATCCTCCTCCTCTTTCCTCCTTCATCCTGGGCTATAGTTGTGTTTTATCTTTCATATGAAAGTGTGGGTGATTATATATTGGTTTCATTAACTTTCAAGATCCAGCCTGAGACAGACTCAGGTATGAAACTCTCCCACTCTGCTCAGGCTTAAGGGTCACATGCAGCAGTGCCTTTCTGATGGAGGTCACTAGTAATAAAACAAGTCGGACTGTGGCTTCTCCATATCTTGCTACAATATAAACTAAATTCTGCTGCTGTGATGTGAATTATTCCTTTGAACTATTCTCTGAGCTGCAGAATGTAAGCTTTCCTCTTCAATCATTTTTGTTATTTCTGAGTGGAAATTGGAACATCTAAAACCAAATAATTGCTGGCAGTCTGAGTCATACAAAATGGTGGAGTATACTGAGAGCAGACAATGAAAACTGAAATGATGTTTGCTTCTGAAGGAAAATATACTTTAAAATGATGTTATTTCGGAGTCCAACACACAATGAAATAACTTTCCTCTTTGAAGTTTTTACTTACATTCCCACATAAGGCACACATAGCATTCTCTAACTTGGAAACAAAAGTAAGTAATTGCTTTCCAAGTCTAATCTTTGGAAAGGATAGCAGTCCTTCAGATAATTGATTATTCTTAAAAAGAAAAAGGGACTCTTCGACTATTATTTATGGCAAATGCACATATCCAATAATTTATGGTATTTTTATGTGTCACTTTGATTTTCTGTCCATGGTGCTACCAGCAGACAGGCTTTATGTTAAATGATGCCTTTTTGTAGGGAGTTTGCAGGCAATACCTCCAGAGGGTTTCTGTTTTACTATTCAAGAGTTTGCCTATTGCTTTTCCCAGCAGCATGTCAAGTCCTCGCACTCCCTTATTTTATTGTCTAATTACCCCCAACTTCATCTTCACATATGTCAAACAACCCAAATAAAGGGAGGAAAGATTTGGGTCAAGCAGTGAAAGAATGAAACTAAGCAGCACCTCCTCTCATCTGGAGCAAATTGTTCTATGTCTTGGGCCCTTAAGCTTCTCATCTTTAAAATGAAATAATACAGATTCAAATCCCCTTTCAGCTCTTGAATACTATTTTACACTATTGATGAATCGACTTGGATGAATCATCTCAAACCAGTCACCATTGCCTTAGTGCATGTGTTACTATGAAAGAACTTATTAATTTGCTTAATGTATGTTTATCAGGTATCATGATCAGAGCTGGCAAGTATACACACACAGGTTTTGGTCTCATCAAGTTCACTGTCCAGAGGAAAAGGAAGACAAAAACAAACTTTCAAATGAATAATAATTGTAGTAAATGCTGTGAAAAATAACCAGAGTGCTGTGAAAAAGAATAATAAAAAAGTTTATGTGTATTTTCAAAAAAGCTTCAGTGAAGAAATGACAGAGATACAAACATTGAGAAGTCACCATGCGAGTGACGAGAGATAGAACAGCATTCTGGGCACAGGAAGCAGCTCCCATAAAGACCCTGAGGAATTAAAGAGCTTGTGCATTCAAGGAACTACAAGGTCATGTGGCTAAAGAAGAGCAAACAAGTGGGGCTGGCCTGAGATAAAGTTACAGATGGGCCCCCACCAAATGAGACAGATGAACTATGATGAGCATTTTACATGACATCAGAAAGGCAGAGAAAAAACTAGAAGATGTTTAAGCAAGAAAAAGAAGAGATTCCAGTACATGTGTTTAAATTTCAGAATATTACAGGGGTACAAATATTTTGGTTACATGAATTACTTTGTACAGTTTGAGTCAAAATTGTAAGTGTGCCCCTCACCCAGATACTGGGCACTGTACTGGTTAGGTGTGAATTTATGCATCCCCTTGTGCTCCCTCCATACTATACTATATTTATACATGGATATTGATTGGTTAGTTTCAATTTAAGAGTGAGTACATTGGTATTTATTTTTCCATTCTGCCAATACTTCACTTAGGAAAATGCTCTCCCTTCCAATTCAGGTAGTTATAAAAGGTATTAGTTTCCCATTATTTTGTGGCGAGTATTACCACAACATCTGTTAGTACACATTCCACATCTTAAGGCACTCATGTATTGATGGGTACTTGGGTTGATTCCACATCAGTGCAATTGTGAATCATACTGCAATAAACAATTGGGTGCATGACTTTTTTTTTTTTTAGTAAATACCCAGTAGTGGGATTGCTGGATCAAATGGTAGGTCCACTTTTAGTACTTTGGGGTATTATCATACAATTTTCCATGGAGCTTGGACTAATTTGTAGTCTCATCAATAATGTTCCTTTTTTCCCATATCCATGCCCGCAGCTGCTGTGTTTGGACTTTAGATAAGAGTCATTCTCACTGATGTTAGGTGGTAATTCATTGTGGGTTTGATTTTATTTCCCTGATGATTAGAGATATTGAGCATTTTTTCATGTTTATGGCCAGTAGTCTATCTTCATTTGAAAATTTTCTGTTCATGTCTTTTTCTACATTTTTATGGGATTGTATTTTTTTCTTGCTGATTTCTTGAGTTCTTTATAGATTCAGCCCTTTATCAGATGTACAGCATGCAAAAATTTTTCCCATTCTCAGGGTTATCTATTTGCTTTATTTTTTGTTTTCTTAGCTATGCAGAAGCTTTTTAATTTAATCAAGTGCCATTTCTTAATTCTTGTTGCTGTGATTGCCTTTGGTATCTTCTTCACAAATTTTTAGAGCAACCTCTGTAAGACTTTTCCCAACATTTTCTCCTAGAATTCTCATAGTTTCATGCCTTAGGTTTACATCTGTTATCTATCATGAATTAATTTTTGTGAGTGGTAAGGAGTACAGATCCTATTGTAATCTTCTACCTTTGACTACTTAATTTTCCCAGCACTGTTTATTGAATAGGGATTCTTTTCCCCAATATTTGCCATTGGATGTTTAGTCAAAGATTAGATGGAATAGGATGTTTTCACATCTGGGTTTTCTGTTTGTATCCATTGGTCTATGTGTCTATTCTTGTGCCAATACAATGCGGTTTTGATTACTGTATTCCATAGCTTGAAGTCTGGTAAAGTGATGTCTCCTGATTTGACCTTTTTGCTTAAGGTTGCTTTGGCTATTTGGGATCTTTCCTGGCTCCATATAAAGCATAGAATTATTTTTCTACATCTACAAAAAATTACACTGGTATTTTAAGATGGCCTGCATTGAACCTGTAGATCACTTTGAGTTGTACAGACATTTTAGCAATGCTTGCCTATCCATGAGCATGATATATTTTTCCATCTCTTTACATCCTCTGGTTTTTCCTTCCTCTGAGAGATTCATAGTTCTCCCTGTAGAGATCTTTTACCTCCTTGGTTAAATATAGTCCTAGGTATTTTATTTTCTTTGTTACATTTTAAAGCATTTCTCTGGCCATTGTACATGCATTGGGTTGGAAGAAGGCAAAAGTAGATGATGGGATGAGAGTGGCTAGGAAGGGGAGGCAGTGGCAGAAAAGAGGGTCAATTTTACATATAGTCTTGAGATATCCTCATTTGGGGTCTTTAATCAGCTGTGATATATGCAGGGGAGGTACCTCTGACTTCATGTCTCACACTATATAGACATACTCCTTCCTGTGTCTCCGCTTTAAAGAAGTTGCCTTTTTAGAATCCCATTGCCTCTCCAAGTGGTCATCTTGGACAGCATCCTGCATAATCCACATCTGACACACAGGAATCACACACCTGTTTTATTCAAACCTTCTTTTCATGACAAGATTTCACACAGTCCTCTCATCAATAGGCTGACAGGACACAGGTCACCCATGTCTCTTACCTTTAGACTTTCCCAGGTCTGGGTGTGGCCATAGTCACATGCCCCACAGACTCCAGAGGACATATGCCAAGATTTTACAGTAGTCTCCTTGAAGACTCTTTCAGTAGGACAAGATGACAAAGTGACCCCATCCTTCACATCATGGTAGAGGAATAGGGATGAGACTCATAGGGCCTCTACAATGAAATTCTCCACCATTCTATCTTTCTTCCTATTTTCTAATATAATTGAAGTGCTTGGTCATCTAGGAGAAGTAAAGTCCTTTTTGGCATCCCTTTCTGAGACCTGTCTGGGGGGCCTGCCATCCCACTTTGGTATGCCAGAGTGGATGTTACCTCTTGTCCTGAATACTCATGTCCTGGGCTACATGGAGACAGAAAACATCCCACCTTAACATCCCCTCCTAGCCCCAGCAAGCCAGCTTCTCTTCTGAACACCACTGCCATCTCCCTGAAGCTTCCACACCTTCTCTCTTGTCTCTCCTCTCCCAGTGCCTCTCTAGTACTCCTGGCATGGACCTTGGTACAGCAGAGCAGCTGCTAGGATGGCTGCCCGCCTCTCCTCTCCTCCTCTGCCCCCTGATGGCATCCTGTCCCCAGAAGCTAAGTGACTCACGACAGCAGCAATTTCACTGCCACCCACTTCCTCTTCCTCTTTCTCCAGGCAGGGCTTGGTGTCTGATTACATCCCCTCTCCCCCACTTTAGAAGACCATCAGCCCTACTCCCACACAGATCCTGCTGTTCCCTCCTTATCAGCCATTTCCCTGAGAATTTGTCCAACAGCTCAGACCCTTTAATAGAATGCAAAAAATGAGTGAAATGTTAGAACTTTCACTACTCAGTAAACCACAAAGAAACAGAAATGGGTGACTTTTAGGAAGAGCAAAAAACATGGAATTAAATGGCTTGAATTCAGAGAACAAAGAAAGTGAAGGAGGCTTGGATTTGTTGGAGTAATGAACAGGAAAGCTAGGGGAAGAAACCACAGCATACACCTTGGGCAGATAATGTGGAACAAGGTAAAATAATCTACCATAATAAATTTTTCCATTTGGAAATCTTCATGAAAAAGTCATAGGATAGAATTACGTCATTATAGGAGTACCTTCTTTTTTAGTGACTTCATATTAGTCACCAGCAAAGGGCAAGTTGTATCCTAATCACAGTTTGCCATGTGCCTGACAGGAACAAACGCTAAGCATGGACTGCGCTGCAAAGCCTGTAAGATGAGCATCCACCACAAGTGCACAGATGGCCTCACACCCCAGCGGTGCATGGGCAAGCTGGTAAGGGCTGTGCCAGAAGGGAGCCCTCGGACTCCCTGCCTAGAGTACTCGCCTGCTCCCATGAGATCACTCCCTCCAAAAGCCTTTCTCTGCAATCCTGAGGAAGGCACCCCAGAACTGGCCTGTCAGCTTGGCTTCCTGATTGGGATAATGACAGAACAAAGGAAGAACTTTGTCAACCTAATAGGCAAATACCCCTTGTTAAAAAAGAGTTAGGGTCCTTACTAGAGTAACCAACTTTTCCTACATTGGCCCTTTCTCAGCTTTAGCATTGAATGTCCCACATCCGGGAACTATGAAGATTTTTGAAGGAGAAATTTAAGCATCTCAGAAACCCTCCCAGCCCCAGGCAAACCAGGGCTGTCATCTCAGTAGGTATTTAGGGAAGACTAGAACTAAGCCTCCACAAAAGTGGAGGGAGTAATCTATATCTACACCACTTTAACAGAATCATGTTGCCCAGATCTATAGAGAGATTGGACAGTCTTGGCCCATTCTGGGCCAGTCACCCCATCTCAGGTGTATGGGCTTCAGTCCTAGTGCCACACAGTGATAAAAAGCAACCCAGAGCACACTTGAGGATATTTTTAACTAGGATGGCTACAGAATTGTAGAAAGGGCCTAGGGAAAACTAGACAGGACATTAATAGCTATCTGCAAAAAATTTGGCCCTGTCACACAGAGTAATGATCCTATTGTCCTTTGTGGTGCTGGGGGAAAGATTGAGGATCAATGGGTACCAAATCTAAACAATCAGAGGCAATGTCATCAAAGAACTGCCTCTAGGGCTAGCAAATGCTCCTGCCCACCCTCCCATCACAGTGTTCAAACAAAGGAGGATGCTGCCTGCCGGGGACACTGGAGAAAATTCTGGAATTCTAGTCGGGATTTTGCCACTTAGTTCCCATCTAACATGGAGTATAGTAAGTCCAGGTTCTTAGTTCATCTAGTTACTCTAATATGCAGTATCTCTTCTCCCAAACCACTGCCTCGCTTGTTCTCCTTCTCCTCTCCTGACGGCAATTCCTACAAGCCAAGGCAAAGACTACATAGAATTCAGAAAAAGAGACTAGAATCCAGGACATGGAGCAGATGATTCTGGGTGAAACTCTCCAAATATACAGAGGCCTCTAGGCCCATCTCTGAGGTCTGTCTTCCCATGCCCAGGACTTTTATGACTTAAATATACCACCACAACAAAACTGTGGTGAGAAAGTGCATGACAGTTCATTTGTATCTGGCAGATAATAAGGATCTGGGATGCAAAGGAGGCTGCTGTGCACTGCAGGAGGACATACGGACTGGGAAGGCCAGGGCCAGGAATTTGTTTTCAGATGGAGTGTAACTTGCCTATTGCCACATATAGCTCCCTCTCCCTAGTGTCTCTGCCATAGAACCATCTTAATAGAAGAACCAGCATCTTAATAGAAGACAGGAGGATGCCCCTAGACAAATCAACGGATTTTATCATTAGGACCCTTATGTGGTTTTCTCCATCTCATCAGTGACTTCAACTCCTTCTCTTTCTTATTCTCTCTCCAGCCAAAGGGGTTCCGGCGTTACTATAGCTCCCCCTTGCTCATTCATGAACAGTTTGGATGCATTAAAGAAGTTATGCCCATTGGTGAGTTGGGATGTTGATGGGTTGAGTTGGAATTTAAGTAGCAAAATCAGTGTGAATGTCTGCTGTCCTCCCAGGGCTGCAAAAACCAGTGTAGTGTCTTTGTGTGTTTGCTTAGTAGATGTTTGTGTTTGCTTTGCTGGTGGAGAAACATAAAGTAGACCAAATTCTCCAGGAATTTTCATCATTTCCCTAATGAAGCTTAAAGAACACCTAATTCACAAAGGCTACTACTGATCTGCTGTCCTAAACATATACAGCATGGTAGTATGGAAAGAACATGGAACACGGCATCCTGGTTCAAAGCTCAGCTTTCTCATGACAACTGTATGCCTTTAAACAAGTTCCTCAACCTGCCAGGCCCTATTAATGAGCACAGAAAGCACCATTTTTCATAATTTTTGTAGAAGATAAATTATAGATTATACCCAAGGCTTAATAGAAACTCAGTGAATATGTTATGGCTCAAACAAAATGCCCTCTTTATGATATTTCTGGCCTGAATTTCTTCTTTAACAATATCTTTCAGTTTACGTCTATTATTTTATTCCTCTCCCCAAAATCTCTACATCTATGTTTACCTAGGTTGTGGGAGTAGTTTTAAAGTAGCAATGTTTAAACTAGAAAGCTTTCAGTTAGAAATTCATAAGGTCAGTGATGACAAATTCTTTCTAAAACAATTGTCTTCCACTATAAACTTTCTGTCTCAGGTTTTATACCTTGGTGAGCAGAGTCTCCCATTAGCAGAAATAATGCTGGTTTCTGGGAAGAGAATCTTGAAATTGGATAACAAAAGAGGGAAACCAACCAATAGGAGGAGTTTGGGAGCAGAATTCTCCTTGGAAGTGCTGGGTGCAATGGAGGAACCAGCCCACTGGGAGCATTTGGGGTAGGGCTGGCTTAACCAAGAGGCAGGCTTAACCAAGAGGCAGGCTTAACCACAGAAAGCACCATTTCCCCAGATGCTAGAGTCCACTGCACAGATCCTACTTCTCAGGTGCTGTTAACCCAGGAGATGTAGTAGATGGTTGGCTGGGTTCTCTCAAATGAGCTTTCTCAGATGAGCTTTCTTTTCTGTTGCAGCCTGTGGCAATAAGGTAGATCCAGTCTACGAGACCCTCCGCTTCGGCACCTCCCTGGCCCAGAGAACAAAGAAGGGCAGCTCCGGCAGTGGCTCTGATTCACCTCACAGAACCTCTGTAATTGTCCTCTTCCTCCCTTGGTTTGTTCCTGGTGGTCTCATCCAGGGCGGGCTTTAGGCAGTGCAGTGTGAGGAATTCCCACCTAAATGCTGCTGGAGGGCAGTTCTGTTGGGAGTCAAAGGGCCTCCAAGGGAAACCCAAAGTGCCTTGGGGCACTAAAAGTTAACCTCACCTTGCCAACATCCAGGGATCACTTTATGTTCCTGTGCCTGCTCAAAGATCGCCCTCTTGACCTCATGCTCCTTGACTCTTCCCAGGTGCCTCCTCTCCTTAACCCTCCCCCCAATACCAGATAATGTATTTATTAGTCAACACATAGAAATGTTTGGCTTAAACAGTGAGCAGAAGTGGAATGTCCTGGCTGTTTCCAGTTCTTCTTCCAGGTACAATCCCACGCAAAGACATAGCTACTCACTCCTGCAAAGGGGCAAGAACCTTCGAGTTCATATTACCACCGAGGACCACCTATATTCACTTATCAGTTGCATTGGTGCAGGCCCTGCTGGACTGGAAGCTTCTGGGAAAGATGCAGATGAGAATCCAAATGGTCTGCCCTATAGGGTCCTCTCAATATCCAGTTATTATAGTGGATTGTAGGAAGAAGGACAAGACATACCCCTGGGAGGTGTTCTTAGGGACTGAGTTGAACCAGCTCCCTCACTGGGTAACCTCAAGATTACCTGAGATTGTAGGTAGTTGAGTAGGAATCAAGTTGAGTAGATCAGGTAGGTGAGTAGGTAGATTTGTGTGTCCTCTGACTAATGCCACATGGTTATCCTAGAAGCCATCTTTAAACTCACTGAAAGCCCTGTTCTCCATGTATCCTACGATTTTTAAAAGGGAAGAACCAAAAATAAAGTTTTACTCCTTTTCCTTGTTGCACATAAAATTGATGCCAATTAGTTCTTTCTTCTACTCAGTTAGCAACATGAATGAGGAGTCTACGTTTACTAGCACTGTAGAAACACCAAAGAGAAGGATATGGCTGGCTCCCTACCCTCAGAATTTGCAACTTATTTCTGAAGACTAAACCAATACATAAGAAAGCTGATGGCAATGGCATTGTCTAGAATGTTGAGAAAATGTATTGTTATGTGTCTGAAACTATTTTATTGAGTGAGAACACAATATATTTGTGTTAAAGATATGATACTAATTATGTCATATCAGTGCTAAAGTACTTCATAGTAAAGATGGAAAATGTTTAGCTTTAGTAGACTTTGCCTCAAAGCAATGAGGGTATAATTTATGGCAGTTTAAGATATCTCAATTCTAAAGACCTTCTTAGAGATCATTATCAATTGGCAGTCCAAAAGATGGTATTAATTTGTTTACTAAAAGATGGATAGAAATGGTGCTAAATGTGATGAAAATATACAAAGTATATATGGGTAAGATTATATTATATGCAAATACATTGTGGCTGCACAGGTTGGATAACAATACTAATAATATACATAAAGTGTACAGGGCTTGAAAAATTAACACTCACTAAATAAAAGTTATTGCTGCTTTGTTTTCATTAAGTAGCTAGGCCATAGCTGTGTTTTCTTTGAACCTGAGTTATGAAGTTAAGCAAGGGTGTAATCCATTAATAAGAAAAATATGTTATCTGAGAAGAGCCTTTCCCAGCACCACCCTTTAACAGGACCTATGCTTGGGCTCTGCTGGAAACCCCTGAAAACTCAAGAATTCTGCTCAGCCCATCTCCTTCTCTGATCTTCCTCCAGTCACTCCGTAAATGAGGTGTTCTCAGGGGCCTGCTTTAGCTTTTACTTGGCCTTATTGTTCTATGTGCTCTTTCTGGCTGACCACCTTCACATTCCTTTAGTCCAACCATTGCTGATGACACCCTTGTATATTTCCTGTCCTAACCTCTTTCACAAACACCAGACCAGTCCTACATACATTGAAAAATCAGCATGTCCAAACTAAACTCACATTCCACTGGTGATCAGGTCTTATAATTCAGAAATCAGAAATTTGTAACAAAAATGTCCTTCCTTTCTATCACCAATGCTGGAGATTTGAACTTCATTATCTCTTACCCAGACCCACAGAAAAAGCTGTGCTACCCTTTCCTTTTGAATCTACCCTTAGTAATACCTCTGTGCCACTTTCCTAATTAAAATCCTCTGTTTAGTCATTTATGCCAGAACAACACCACCCAAACTCTTTGGCATGGCCCCCAGTCACTACCCTAAAAACCCACCTTCTCCTGAACTCCCAGGCTCTTTGATATCTCCAAACCTTAAAACATGCTGCTCCCCGCAGATGAAATTCTTTAAAAGCCACTTGATTTCTACACAATGAAGCATCTCCAGACTGCCTCAAACATGGCACATTGCTCCTTTCACAAGCCTTCAAGAATTCCTTTCTTATAGACATGCATGGTGGCATTATCATGATCTGCTTTTGCACCTATTTCCTGACATAAGTGCTGAGTGACTCCAGTAGACATCAGGGCCCCTCCCATTCCTTATTCCTCTCACTACACCAGGATGATAGGATGCCTGGCATATAGACTCAAAAAATGCATAAAAAACGATGAAGAAATAATAAGAGCCTCTTAAAGACTGACCTTGGAATCTTCAGGGATCCGCACAGTCTAAGCTCCAGACATGGTGTGCCCTTCTCTGGGTAGCCATGTTCTGTCCAGTTGCTCACACTTGGTCTCCTCCTCTCTGCAGACAACACCTCTCTCATCATTAATCCATGATTTACATATTGCTTAGTAATTTTCACCCCTTTTTGTTTAATTTTTCTCTCACTTCTTTAGCCCCCTTCTCAACTAGACTAAGCTCCTTAAATGTAAGAACCCTTGTTCACATCTTTTTATTTCCATTATCAATTATCTTATACCAGTGATTCTCAAACTTTGGTTGTAACAATACAAAGACTCAGGTTCTGTCCTACTTCAACCCACCTGGACCTCTGTGAACTTTATCAACTCTCCAGGTGACTCCAGTACCCACTAAGCTCTCCAGGAAACTTCAATATTCACCAAGATTTGAGAATCATTGGTCTAAACCAGCAGTTCTCAACCTGTGGGTCATGACCCACAGAAACTGTATTAAAGGGCCAAGGCATTAGGAAGGTTGAGAACCACTGATCTAGACTGTGCCAGCTCATTATAGAATCTCACTAAATATGTGGTCAATGAACGAATAAATGAACAAACAGCACTCTCTTCAAACTATCTAAATTTCCAAAGGGCTAAAAGCTGGTAATGAGTTAAATTATTGATTCTAAGTGTCTGGTTTCCAGATCAGTAGCATCAGCCTCACCTGGAAAATTATTAGAAATGCAAATTTGGGTTTTCCTCTCAGATCCACAGAATCAGAAGATCTGATTTGGGGAGCCAAGTAATCTTTGTTCTAACAAATCCTCCAGGTGATTCTGATGCACGTTGAAGTTTGAGAGTTACAGAGTTAAACCGGTAACTTTTAAGTTTGTTCCTTAGGAAATCAGCCCATGCCAGCCCCTCCTCTTTCTCTCTTGTATTTACCCTGGTTGGCTTATACTTGCCTTTGTTCTCTGTCTGTGTGAACGGCTTTGAATCACACATTTACAGTGGTCACCAGGCCGGGTCTAAAACTTGAGACAGAGATCTAAGAATGCAGAGCATCCCCCTAGGCCCACGTACCACATTACATCTTCTATCTCGGGGACTAAGAAGGGCCATGCCTGCCAATGAGTTGCTTCCTCAAAGCCACACAGAGCTGGCTTCCAGCAGGCAGCCATCTCCCCTTACACGTCAAGACTTTTTATAGATCCCACTCAGCAATCCAAAAGAAAAGCACAAATAAAACTGGCCAGAGCAGAGACCTGTGCACTTTGACCTGCATTCCGAACAGGCTTTTCTACAATCGGTAGTGAGAGATGATAGATCCTCATCCCACTCCAGCACCAGCATCTCCCATGCTTATGTGAGATCAGCATTAGCAAAGGGCAATTGCAAAGCCACTCCAGAAAGGCAAGAGCTGAGAGGAATCTCCCAGGGGTGGCCCAGATCTATCCACATCAGCAGCAGATGGCTACACCTGTGGTTCTGAGCTTTGCTGAATTTATGATCGACCCTCAGAAACATTTCACAGCAAGTAATGAACATTTCAGCCTCCTTGTTCTTAGCAGAGGCTAAGAAGCAGCGAGACCTTACACAGGGACAATCGATGGTTGTCTAGTTTGCTTTCATCTCTAAAATACCTTCGTTTCTAGTAACACCTGGCTGCTATAGACTGGTTTTAGGGGTACAGAATATAGTTTTCCAAATGTCAATAAGATGTCCATTCATCACAGCCTGGTTATACTGAGGCTGATTCCATTAGTAAATATTTGCTGGAGCTTTGCTTTGTCAAGGCATTGTTCTGAAAGCTACAGGGAAACAAAGACAAATAAAATTGTCCTGAAATATCTGTCACTTCACTCTTTCCCAGAAGTCCATCTTGTCTCAATGGAAGAAAACAGAAACAATTGATACGTACTTTAAAATGACTTTGCTTCCTTCCTGCAGGTCAGTGATAATGAACTTCAGCCTTTTGCCTTTCCTTTAGTATTATTATGCCTAAAGTTAACATACATTTCCATGTAACAAAGTTTTGTCCCACAGATTTATTTTCTTACAGGGTTATAGAGGTATTTGTTTTACATTGTTGAGAAGTTGCTGCCTAGCTATTTCCAAATTTGTTTTGTATTCCTTAATGTGCTTTTAAATGTTCTAAAATCTGAAAGGCTTGATGGCTTTGAGAGAAGAAACCAAATTTAAACAACATTCTGGGAGTTAGTTGTCTAATTTTTGAATAATCTTCAGTTTTATAAGTTTATTTATTTATTTTTTGAGACAGAGTCTCACTGTATTGCCCCAGTAGAGTGCTATGGCCTCAGCCTAGTTCTTAGCAACCTCAAACTCCTGGGTGCAACAGACCTGCCTCAGCCTCCCAATTAGCTCAGACTACAGGCACCTGCTACAACGTCCAGATAGTTTTTCTATTTTTAGTAGAAATAGTGTCTTTCTCTTTTTCAGGCTGATTTCCAACTCCTGAGCTGAAGCAATCCACCCACCTCGGCCTCCCAGCTTGCTAGGATTATAGGCATGAGCCACTGTGCCCAGCCCAGTTTTATAAGTTTAAATTAACATAAATAGAATTCTCCCCTGAAAAGAGTCTCTTGTACAGAAATCATGATCTTCAAGGGGAGGAGGGAATAAGTGACTTAGAGACCTTGTGACACTGATTTTTTTCTTCTTTCTAATAATGTCATGAAAGCAAGAGCGGTTTAAAAAATTATCATGCTAAATTGCAACAAAAGCCAGTCTCTGAAGGGTAGTACCAAAGTGCTATAGAGATGACTAGGAGAGCTGGGAAGGTAAACTTGTACAAAGTTAAACAAATTTTTTTTTAAATGTGACTCTCCTCAGAGGCCCCATAAATTCCTCACTGGAAGAGGACAGCACTAGGCAAACAGAAGCAAGGTCATCTGGCCCTTTGAAGGAGGCAATCATTGGTCTCCTGATAAATGTCTAACCAGCAGCTTAGAGCCAGACCCTGATTTGTAGCATCTGCCAATTTCCTACTACCTTAACAATTTCATGGCATTAGTATGATGACCTTGAAGGTTCTCACCAGCATGAGGAGCTGCCCCAGTCAGTGCACCACTGGATAAAGTACTGTGCATGTGCTCTGGAGGCAGCGCCGGGGTTCAGGGCCCCAACTCTGCCACTTAGCAGCTGTGGCACCTCAAGGAGAACACTGATTCCCTCTGGGCTTCAGATTCCTCTCTGAAAAATGACTCTATTGTAGAATTATCATGATGAAATGAGATAATACATACTTAAAAGCAGCATGTGGCAAATGATCAGGAACTATTATACTTAGAGTGAGTACTATTATTATTATTGTTGTTGTTATTTCTGTAACCTATGTGGAAGGACAATTACAATTTTTCTTATTGCAAAAAAGACAGAAAAAGTATTACAAAAGCACTGATTTTTGCAGCAATGGAAACAGCATTTAACTCACGTGTAAATAGTGCATTCTCAGTAGTGTATCTTGTTCTCTATAATTAAAACTTAATACTCACCTATAGAAAGAGCTACAGTTTTACTTACAATTTTAAGCAACAGGATATGGGCCGGAATTCTGATTTCCCTCTGTTTTCTGTTCCAATGGAGAAGCCTAACTGTGGCCTGTGCCCCTAGGCATTCATTCATTGAGTACGTAGTGTGGCCAGCTTGATCCTGAAGGACATCTGAAGGACAGTACAGTACTCACAAGAGGACACAGCCTCTCTGAAGTTAGCCAAATAGAGGAGACAACAATCATTGTACTCTTAAGTATCATGCAAATTCCACCTTAGCTCTTTGACATCACAATCTCTCTTCATTAACCCACTGATACAACATTGCTCATCCCATGCTATTTTCTCTTTCCCCCAAGACTTCTGATCTGGTGGAGGTTCCTGAGGAAGCTGATGGACCAGGGCCAGGAGGGGAGTATGACCTTAGGAAACGCAGCAACAGTGGTGAGTGAATGGGCCCAGCACAAATGGGAATCACATGAGTCAGGGTCAGTGAGCAGGTGAAGTTGAATCCTCATCACCAGTATTTATTTCTCTGCTAGCTCAGGAATTCAGATAACTCAAGGGTTCAGTATTCTGGAGGGAAACTGGACATAGTTTGAAACTATGTGACTCAAATATTTCCTTGAGTTCTGTCTCCTAAGTTCTCATACCTTCAGGACTTAGCCATATGAGAATTTAGGAGCCACTTTCAGACCTTTTGTGAATGCATTGTTTTCTCCAGTGACCTAAATTAGATTAGCAAACCACATCATGGAGATGCTACTTCATGCTACACCTGAGGTACCTGACATCAAATGGCAGTGACTCTAGCCAGGGAAGCATAAGCCTCACACTTGGCTCCTTCACTGGTCTTAGAGAAAACTAAGACTCTTAAAAATTGTACAATCCAGTCAGACATGCTTTATTTAATCTTCTAATGGCTTAAGCCTTTGTTTCTATGATTTCAAAAATAAACTACCCTGTAAACTAGAGCTTAAAGACACATGAGCAGATCCTTATGGATGCATTCTTGCTGAGGCTTTTTGATATCAATAACTATTTAACCTTTACTCATTTATCAAAAAATATTTATGAAGCATTAGTACATTGGTTGCAGTCTAGCAAGGTGCCGATCCTGACCTGCGCTGTTTACTCAGACTGAACTCATTCTTGTGGCAGAAGTGATTCCTCCAGGCTCTGAGCCGGCACCTCCCTTTCCCCGCCTGGATGCTGTTCTGCATTCAGTTCTGCATGTTGCTGCTTTGTCAACAGCTGTCTTGCATGTATATGACTTCCATTTCCTCCCCTCTGGGAATTCCTTTATGTCTCTTCTCTCATTAGGACTGTGCCAATGGGGTTCCCCTAGGACTTCCCATGACTCTCCTTCCTAAATAATCAGCCTTCACCATGCACATACACTCCACCCCCACCCCCACCAAGCTCACACATGCCTGCGAAAGCTCACCATTAAGCTAAAGATTCTTTGGCATCACGTGGCGAAACTGTACTTTTTAGATCAATGTAAATAGCCAGTGAGAATTTAGTAGTGCCATTAGCGACATAATAGAAAAAGATGATAGCTTTGACGGGAACATGGTCACAGGGCAGCAACACAGCAGGGCCATCCCAACCCAGTCTGTCTGGTATTGCAAAACCAGCAACAGAACCTAAACAGCAATCCCAGAGCTCTTCAACATCTGAGGCATGAACTCACCAGAGACTCCTATATAAACCAGACTTGGATGTTAATTCCTCAAGTCTGGTGGGCTGCTGCAAACTGAGTCTGACTTCCACCTTCATCCTTCCCCTGACGTTATTCCTGCCAACATCGCTAACTGCATCAGAAGCTTTTGTTCCGTGGTCTATCCTTGCTCTGGAGGCAAACTGCCAGACTTTACTTAATGATTGTGTGTCTTTGAACCAATTACCTAGCCTCTCTGTGCTTCTATCACCTCATCTCTGAAATGCAAATAATTACAATGCCAAATCAATAGGGTTGTTATGATCTTTAGTTGACATAGCAAATATAAATACTACCTATACATTGATGACTCCCATAATTTATCTCCAGCATTAGACTTCTTTGCTGCCTTCAAATGCTTATAGACTACTGGATATTGCCCTCTGAATGTAGAATAGGCATCTTAAAGTTAATATACCCAACTTTATCTTGATCCCTTCACCCACCCACCCATCCACAGTGGCTCTTCCCACAACTGTCTCTGCTCAGTCAATAGGAAAGAAATTCAATCAGTTGGTTAGGCCAAAGTTTTTGGCCTCTCTGACTCCCCCTTTCTCTCACATCTCATATCACTGAGAGGAAATTCTATTTGCTGCTTCTCAGAATCATGCCCAGCAGGTGCCTACTGCTTAACTGAGCTGGCTCTGTTGAGGCTGTTGCTCACTGAATCCTTCAGTAGTTAAGGTGTCTGTTTACCAGGGGGATTTCTTCTCTCAAAAGGTGGTCCTGATAGGATTTTATAATGTTAAGAGCTGTATTTAGGAGTCATCACGATGCAGCATGGTTGCCATTAACAAAACTATTGGCTCGGCACCTGTAGCTCAGTGGCTAGGGCACCCACCACATACACTAGAGCTGATAGGTTCTAATCCAGCCTGGGCCTGCAAAACAATGACAACTATAACAACAAAATAGCCAGGCATTGTGGTGGGCACCTGTAGTGCCAGCTACTTGGGAGGCTGAGGCAAGAAAATCACTTAAGCCCAAGAGTTTGAGGTTGCGAGGAGCTGTGATGCTACGGCACTCTACCCAGGGCGACAGCTTAACACTCTGTCTCAAAAAAAAAAAAAAAAGCTATTATAAGGTCTTGAAGTGTCACAGATGCAAGTAGAGCCCCATGGCTCCCTGACCCATCTGACCTGAGCACCATGTGAAAGCCTGTTAGAAATGTAGAATCTTAGGCTGCCTGGGACCTGGTGAATCAGAATCTGCACATGAATCTGTGGTTCATGTGGTCATATGGCCATTAGCATTTAAGAAGTAAGGTTTGAGATGATTTAGTCCAATTCCCTCCTCCAATACATACATACACACATACAAAAACAACACATGCCACAAGGATAAGGAAACTAAGTCACAGAATAATATACTACACACAAAGACACAAAGTTAATTATTTTCCATCTCTTCTGGGCATTTTTACAGTTTCACTCAAAGTGATCTGTTTAAAGAACCTCATAAGCAATGAAGTTCCAGAAAGCTTTAGAGATCTATTAACAATTCCTTTGATCAGTAATAGCTTTCTTCACAATGAACCCTTAGAAGCTAGGGAGATTAATTATGCAGCAGTTTGCCTCAAAACATCTTCCTTTGATTTGTTTTAATCCCCTATCCATGCAATTTGAGAAACAACATAGGAAAAATACCCTACATATGTGGTTCAAGGTCCCACTGGTCTTCTCAATCATGGCAAGGAGAGTGTTGGCTTTTCAGAAGCAGTGTTTGGGAAGCCAATCTCAACCAGTTCTGTGTTGCAGTGCACACAGGTGTAATTTCTTCTAGCCAGGTGTTATGTCAAATTCCTTGAGGAATATATACAAAGCTACCTTAGAAGAAGGCACAATTCATTATTCCTAAGAGTACAGTCTCTGCTATCTCTTATAAATGACATTGGGGAGGTCTGAGTGTTTCTGATTGTTGTTTTCATCACTATTCCAGGATGCATAATAAATATATCTGGGAAAATTTCCTAGTCTTCACCTTTGACTTAACTTCTAGAAATTTTACTCACAAAGTAATGAGCAAAGGAATAAGCAAAATTCTGGGCTTCCCATTTCAGTTTGAAATCCCATTTATTACATTATTGGATGTCTTTAATAATTGCATTTCAGAATGGCTGTATGTGAACATAATTTTCCTGGAAGAGAAACAAAAAAAGATATAAGCAATACAAATTCCTAGAAACTGTCTTAAAAAAAAAAAAAAAAACTAGCTTAATCACATCCACTTGAGGATATTATAAAATCTAATATTATCCCATTTGGTAATAAAAAAAAAAAGTTATGTCCAGAAAGAAAACAGGCAAGCTCAGATTTGGAAAATTTATCCTTGCCTATAATATACACTAACTCTGTATCTCAAATTTTAAAGTGTCACAAAAAAAGAGCAGATTTTTAACTGGCTAAGTTGGCAGATGTTCCTGGATTTTGTACCCCTCCAGTGGATAATTGCTAAATTACAGATTGAAATGTTTATGGTAGGTTTCTACAACACACATTTTGTTACATCTACAAGGTAAAGATTTCTCTGAAAACATAAAAGTTTCCCTATCTAACAATGTGGACAGCTGGATAGTCAGAGAAATTTTTCCCATTTAATGCATGGCTGAGCTGCCAGCTAAATAAGCAGCTCCATAGAGTCTAGAAATAACAGTAAAACATGAATCCAGAGACAGAAGCAAGTGAAGGCCTGGGGCCCCAGCTTGGGTACTGATAGATCCCGTTATGAACACTAGAGGACAAAATGTGAGGAGTGGGCAGGGTATTAAGTTACATGAAGGCCCCTTTGGAAAAATGCTAATACCCCAAAAGACATCCTTAATGCCACCAGAAAAAACGAATGCCCTATAGACGAATATGCTATAGCAGCCTTAACTTTGATAGAAAAGGAAAGAAAGAAGATAGTAGGAGGGAAAAAGAGACAAAAAGAGGGAGAGCGGAAAGAAGAGAGGGAAAGAAGGAAAGATGAGAAAAAAGTCTTCTTGGATTTGGGGCCTGAATTTATGCTACCTGTATGGGCAAGGTAAAATAATATGAGTTTTTAGTTTAATTTAAAGTTGCCCAGGTGTGATGAGATCACCAGGCATTAGTCAGATGCAAATGTAAATCCTCTCTCAAAGGAAGAGAATTTTAACCCAGTCTGTAAAAGTTCACAAATGAACTTTCAAAGAGCATGAGCTAATAATCACCAAACACATGAGAAAATTAGCCATCATGAGTAAGAGCTAGCAGAAACAACCAATTTTATGATTAGACTGTCAGAGACCGTATGTTTTGGAGTCATCAAAAAGAGAAATATGTAACTACATAGTTGTATTTATTTAAAATATAAAAAAAGGATAAGAAAATATAACAAAAGAATAAGAGGCTATCAAAAATAAATAGGAAAGTTAAAAATGAGATAGAACTTATAGAACATTTTGTAAACAATAGAAATTTAATGTGTTATTAAACATAACTGAAGAGTGAATTAGTTCCTTAAAATATAGAGCCAAACAAATTCTAGAGAATAGCCAGCAAGACAAAGCAGTGGGATTCATGAGAGTAAAAGAGACATGGAATATGAGTGAGAAAGTCTAACGTGCATCCAACTGACATTTTAGAAGAACATACAGAGATAGTCAGAGAGAAACAATATTCGAGAAGATGCTGAGAATTTTCCAGAACTAATTAAAGAAGCCATTTCTCTAATTTAGAAATTTATACCTGGATACATTTTAGTGAAACTACAGAATTTCAGAAGACAAAAGAAAACATTAAATGCACACTGAAAGACAAATGATCTAGAAAGAAATGAAAATTAGACTGACAAATTCTTCTTACAAATAACAATAGAAGCTAAATAACAGTAGAATGATATCTTCTGTGTGTTAAAAGGAAAGTGACCCTTAACCTAGAATTGTAAATGAAGCTAAACTATCTCTCAAGAATATGTTTTCAGACAAAAACTAGATCTACAGTGCCAATAAGGAGGATTTATGCTCCTTATTTTTAAAGGATTTATGCTCCTAAATTTTTAAAGAAGTACTAAAAATAGGAAAATGTGACCTTAACAGAGACTGAGAAGAAGAAATAAAAAGCAAAGGAAGTGTAAACATGTGATTAAATCTAAGCAAACATTGGCCACTTAAAAAAATGAAGTTTGTTAAAAGTTGTTAATAAAATATTAAAATGCTGGTATTTAAGTTGGAAATGGACATTCAAAGATTCTTGTATTGTTTACAAGAATAAATATATTGTTTAAAGATTAAATATATTATTTCACTTTAAATTAAATATGCCTTAAAATTTCTAAGGACAACTACAGAAAGAATAAAAAGTAGTTTAAACTTTTCAAATCAGAAAAAAGACAAAACTGAATGATGAGAAGGAAGAAAAAAGCAAGTGACGAGAGATTACAAGAAAAAGCATAGAAAAGTTAGGACAAATAGAAATACAAAATAAAATGTTAGGGAGGAATCCCAACTTACAAGTAATCAAAATCAATGTGCACCAGCTAAACACTAGATAAAAGGTAAAGTTTGTCAGATTTTTAAAATGATCCATATGCTGTTTATAAATATCGAAAACATAAGGTTATAGAAAGTTGAAAAGTAAAGGAATTTATTTTTTATTTATATCTATCTATCTATTTATTTGTTTGCTTTGAACTAGTCTTGCTTTGTCACCCTCAGTAGAGTGCCATGGCATCATCACAGCAACCTCAAACTCTTGGACTCAAGCAATTCTCTTGCCTTAGCCTCCAGAGTACCTAGGACTACAGGCACCTGCCACAACACCTGGCTATTTTTAGAGCTGGGGTGTTACTCTTGCTCAGGCTGGTCTGGAATCTGTGAGCTCAGGCAATGCACCTTCCTCAGCCCTCAAGACTGCTAGGATTACAGGCATGAGCCACCACACCCAGCTGGAATTATTTTTTAAAGTTACCACAAGGGGGAGGAAACATAGGCAAAATAAAGAACTTTTCAGATACAGAGATAAGGGGAAACCACAGGCAAATATTTAGCAAAAGAAAAATTATTTGGCTATATTAATAAGCAAAAATGAACTTTAAGATACCAAAAAGCTTTGGTTGAAAAGAGATGAAGAGCATGGTTATGTCCACTTCATCAGAAGATATAAATTTTAAACTTGGGTATATCTAATACATAGCCTGAACAATGATTAAAAACACCAGGAGAAATTGACCAAATTATTAGGAAAATTGGCACCCCTTTAATAGTGAGAGATTTTAAAATACATTTGTCGGCTCGGCGCCTGTGGCTCAAGTGGCTAAGGCACCAGCCACATACACCTAAGGTGGCGAATCCAGCCTGGGCCCGCCAAACAATAATGACGGCTGCAACCAAAAAAATAGTCAGGCATTGTGGCGGGTGCCTGTGGTCCCAGCTACTTGGGAGGCTGAGGCAGGAGACTCGGTTGAGCCCAGGAGTTGGAGGTTGCTGTGAGCTGTAATGCCACAGCACTCTACCCAGGGGGACAGCTTGAGGCTCTGTCTCAAAAAAATAAATAAATAAATAAAAATAAATAAAATAAAATACATTTGTCATTAGTAAATCAGACAGACAAAAGTTTTCAGTTTAGATCCAGAGGATTTGATAACACATTTGACAATCCTAATCTAATTGACTAAAAAGGACACTATCTAACAAGTGGAAGATTCACATTTTTGAGAACATGTGGAATTAAAACAACACATGTGAAACTTGTCAGATAGTGCTATAGTTGTGATTAGAGCACTGTGTTTTAAAATGATACTATTAGAAAACAAAATAGTCTGAAAAGTAAATAAATTAAGCACTATACTTAAGAATTAAAAAATAGAATAAACCCAACAAAAGCAAGAAAAGTAATAATAAATATAAGAACAGAAATTACAGTAGAACTCCACAGTTGACCACCTCCCTACATTGAACACCTGGTTAAGTTAACCTAATTTTCATAAACCGGACATGCATCAATGTACTTATCATTAGTACAGTAGGTCCAGTTCTCTATGTTGACCACTTCTGTATGTTACAGTCCCTTGGGAGGCCAACTTACAGAGGTTCTTTTGTATTAAATTACAAAGATAAATCAATAAACCTTGAGTGATTGTTTTTTACTCTTGATCTGAACAGAGAAGTGATGAGTGACTTAAAAAAAAAAATAAAACGTACAATCTCTAAGAGTTTTTTAAAGATAAAAGAGAGGTGAAACAAGAAAATTACAAAAAAATGAACATACCAGAGATTGAAAAGAAAGTAAAAGAATTTGGTAACCAACATCATGCCAATAAAATTTTAAACTTTTTTAAATGAGTAGATATCAAGAAAGATAGCAATGACTAAAACCTGACTCAAGAAGAAATAGAAATAGAAAACTTGAATATGCTTAGAATCCTTACGGAATCTCAATCAGTATTTTAAATTTTTCACAATGGAAATACCAGTCCTGAGTAAATTTATAGGTAAATTCTACTGAACATTTAAGGAATGGAAAATTTGCAGATTACTTAAGCTCTGTCAGAGAAACAAAAAGTAGCTAACAGGAAGGGCAGTGGCATTCTCTTAGTTTATGAGGCTTGTATAATACTGACTTCAAAACCAAACAAGGACAAGTGTAAGAAAGGAAAATCACTAGGCAGTCTTTCTTTTGAAAATAGATGCAGAAGTCTGAGATGAAATCTTAGTAAACTGAATCCACAATGGATTTTTTTTTTTTTTTTTTTTTTTTTTGCCGTTTTTGGCTGGGGCTGGGTTTGAACCTGCTATCTCCGGCATATAGGGGCTGGCACCCTACTCCTTTGAGCCACAGGCGCTGCCCCACAATGAATTTTTAAAAGGTGCTGCATAATTACCAAATTTAACTTACTACAAGAACACAAATTTGGGTCAATGCCAGATAATCCAGTAATGTAACTTGCTACATTACAGATTTAAAAAGACAAACAAATAATCATCACACACACACACACACATACACACACACACACAAATAGTGGTAGACATAGGCCTCACAGGTCTGCAAAGTATAAAAGATGGATAACATATGAGAAAGGAAAAGAATAAAGTTATTTGGAGGATGTGGTGAAAACTAAAGATTCATTTTGTTTCCATAACATTAGCAAATATGCCTGCATAATGGACATATTCTTTGAATACTTGTCATGGGTGAAATAGACAACCAAATTATTTTTAATAAAAGAATTTAAAGCACCAAACCCAAAAGGATAAGATACATTTTCAGTAAAATAGTTCCTTTCTTTTTCTCTTCTTCCCTTCAATCAAAGTCTTAGAAATGGCCAGAAGGAATAGGTTTTGAAAATCATTTTTGCAACCTTCCATTTCTGCTTGCGACCATATATCTGAAAACACATTTGGGGTCACTTCAAATCATTTTCATCATAGCTCACAAAAACACTACACATTTTGAATTTGATGGCCAGATGGATATTCAATAAAAGCTTCAATAACATGAAATTACAAAATTGTAAAATCAGTCCAAAAGGAACATTACATACGCTCTTTATGTAGCCCCTCCCTTTTGTCCCAATTCAAGAATTTTCTAGGAAGATTTTCTTTGCTTGTTTCCATGTGAATATTTAATATTCTTTTAAAGTATCCAGTTTTATATGCTGGTGTTTACACCAGAGTTTCAAATGGTCAGATAATATCAGAAAAAGATTGTGCTAATCTCTACTCTTTTTACATTTGTAAACATCAACTTGAGTGGCCAAATATTAAGGCAGAGAAGTCCCATAGAATGAGGCCTTCATTTTCCACTTACCCATGGACTAAAAGCTCCACCAACAACTGAATATCAGCTTCCTAGGGAATTGCATCCATAAACTCTGTAATAATGGAATTGCATCCATAAACTCTGTAACTATAAACTGAGGAGAACAGATATGTAATAAGCATCAGTACATTTATTAATAAATGGATCTTGTTTTGAAGCATGTTTTTGACATCACAGTTGTTGAGTCTATTTTAAGAACAGGAGACAATGTCACTGTATTAATGAAATAGGTTATAGAGCTTTCTGTGGTGTTTCCCTCCCTCTACTGATATTTCCTGGACAATATGAAGAGAAATCAAAGGGAAGAATAAAGGAGCAATGTGTTATTTTAAAATGTTAAGTCATCTAAATAATAGGTTAATTTAGACACCACTGCTTTGAACCATTTACCATGTTTTTGTTTAGGGAAGGTGAATGTGCTCTAAGTAATAAGATTAGGGTGTTAGTCACCAGAGTAGATTAGGCAGATCAAACTAGCCATGGCAGAGACCCCAGACAATATCCATCAGACAATTCACACAGCCATGTATGAGGACAATGAAAACTCTTGCCAATTTTGAGAAGGAATATCCTGTATCAAAGACCACAGCTTAGCTGCTTAAATACAAAAGGAAGAGAATTATATATTCCAACAATTCATGAAAGAAAAACCAGATAATAGCCCTAATACATTAACGATAAGAGATCAAAGGAATATTTTGAAGTTTAAAACTAAAGCTGTAATCTGCAAAATATAATACAGATTCCTCAAGAAATAAGAATCAAGGTATTGAATATAGATTAAAGAATCTTATGTTTAAAGGGTACATGTGAATCTTTCTAAATGTAGAATATAAATGTCTTAGCACAATAACTAAGAGGATGCCATGAAGGCTATGTTAACCAGTTTGATGAAAGTATTTCAAATTGTATATAAAACCAGCACACTATACCCCATGACTACATTAATGTACACAGCTATGATTTAATAAAAAAAAAGAATCTTATGTTTAGAAAAAACAATTCAAATACAACTAAAATGGATGATACCTCACCCCCCATACCATTAGTTTGATACATTCAGCAAAGATGCATGACACAGTTTTCTGCTCCTGAGAAGAACTCTGCCAAATGAGACCAAACTTTGAACAAAAAAATTGCCAAGTAAGGCATGGGGACAAATGCTAGGCAGGCATACAGAAAGGTTATGGGAGAGCAAGGAAGATGGTACAGAGTTCTATATGGGGAGGCAGAGGAAAAGTCATATAGAAGATGACCTGAAACCCTGGTAACTAAGGCAATGAATGGTAAGGTAGAATCTATAGAACATGGAATAAATAAAGCCATCTTTTAGGCACATTTCCAAAAATTGGTGACTAGATTCATAAATCACCTGCTTTCTCTTGTCTCCTTTAGTGTTTACATATCCAGAAAATGGCACTGATGATTTCAGAGACCAAGCCAAGAACATAAACCACCAGGTATTTATGGATGTCACAGAAGGCAACTCAGAAGTCCTTAGATCATATAGGAGGTCACCACCCAAGTGGGTCATGAAATCAGTTCAGTGGGTCCCAAACCAGCATTTTAAGAGAATAGAATAGAATAATGTAGCATAATGTACCACAACATAGGTATCATAGAATAAATAGAAATATCACAGTGCACTAAAGTTAAAAAGGATAAGTAGTTTGTTGTTCATCTTTTGTTTCTGTTATATACAATTCTACATATACTATATGATTATAAATCATAGAATTATATATTATCAACTGTATTTTATAGTAATTCATATCAGATATGTTCATTTATATATATACACACATATATATAATTAGAATAGAATAGAATAATATAGGGTAAGATACCTAAGCATTGAAAAAGAGTGAGTTATAGATTAAAAGACTCATGTAGTTTGTACGTAGCATGTATTTATTATATTATTGTATATATGTATTATGTAGTTATATATTACATGATATACAATGTTAACTTGTTTATTATCAAGTATACATCTTTTATTTATTTGGTTAGTAAGAATAGCGAATATTTTACACTTAAAAAGTCTTTTATAGTCTATAAATTGAAGACAACAATGGAATCTACAACAATTTTGCAACAGTCTTGTTGTGAAATTCAAGTATGCTAATGCATGTAACATAGTGCCTGGCCCATAGTAAACCATCAAAAATAGTAGCTTTTATTGTAAGATTTCATAAGCAGTAGGTATAAATAAATCAATCTGAATGCAAAGTCTATGCTTTTTCCTTACAAAATTCCTAAACAAAAATTAACTAATGGCCAGATGACTAAATCTAGTTCTCACTGATATACTATATGTCAACTTTTAGGCTAATTAATAAAAATATAATTTTAGGAAGTAAGAGTTGTTTACTCCTATTCATTTCTCCCTATTTTGTGAGACAGAATATTGCCATTCCTGAGTACAAACTTTGTAATTAATTTTTTGAACAACTACATCAAAGAAAATACATTTGAATAAAACTGCAGTATTTCTGACAAAGAAGTTCCAAATAATTGTTTTTGAATGATCTGCCGTAAAATAAAATTCAGTTAAGAAATTAAAAATAAACCTAAGGTTGAAAGGAAATCTTTTACAATAGATACTTTAACACTGAAATTGCATCCACTGAAATTACATTGCAGTAATGTCTCCATTTCCCATTTTCTTTCTTCTCTCAGGTTCTTTCCCCTTCCTTTTCTCATTTTTCTTTTACTTTCTTTTTTAGGAACCTCTTTCCAAAGACCCATTACAAATGAACACCTACGTTGCCTTGTACAAATTTGTACCACAAGAGAATGAAGATTTGGAAATGAGGTAAAACCTTAAAAAAAAAAAAAAGAATGAAAAAAATAGAAGCTTTATTTTTTCCATGTGAAAAAATTACAGGGGTACCCCTCCTAATGGTTCATGGCAATGGTTCCCAGACTTTAGCATATACCCAATGACCTGCAGGGCTGGTTAACGCATGGAGCTAGGCTAAATCCCCAGCATTTCTGAGTCAGCAGTGTGGTTCAGGGCCTGAGGATATGCAGTTCTGACGAGTTCACAGATAGAGCTTCATTGCCCCAGTACATGGTCAATGGAACCACCAGTGGGATTTTCATGAAGGTTGAGCATCAAACACAGTTGTAATCCAACAGGAAATCCAAAAATGTGTTTAGTCCTCAAGTTAACATTGTTAGAAGACTTCAACTACAACTATCAAGGTCAACTAGAAACCATCCACTTCATAATAATTGAAACACTGGGGAGGAGAGCATAAGGTGAATTTTGTGACCCTGACAAAATCTGAACCTTTCTCTTGACCACAGCCTGTGGTTTCTCGCATTTCATGGGTAGTTAAGCCAGAGTCAAACCTGGGTTCACATCCAACTTGTTGTGTGACCTTAAGCAATTTACAAACATCTCTTTACTCTGGTTTCCTTATTTATAAAAGAATAATAATGACCTCTTCCTCTTAAAGTATCTGTGAGTCTGAAATGAAAAATGCACTTAATGCATATAGGTCATCATAGACACTCAGTAATGGGTGGTTATTATAACTTTTATAATGGGACGTCCACTGGCCTATATCAAAGAAAGGCTATTTCTACTGTTCTCCATTCATGACTCCAAAGCATGACTAATATCAGGAAAAGGCTCGACACTTTCCCATCCTAAAGCAGAACAAAAGAGGCTGCTTTTCCAGTCAAGTAGGCCCTTACAGATTGGTTCTTTCCTCTTCTGAGAAAAATGGACAGCCAAATTAGCACTGAAAACTGTTTATTTAATTGCCAGAGCACTAGGGAAATACCCTCTATTTGGAGGAAGGCTTTGCCTCTCTACCCTGGAGCTATTTGGGCTTTTCCACATCTTCAGGCTTGTGTCATTCCCCAGGCATGCTCCCTTGCTGCAGGGAAATCAGCCTTCTCCTCTTTCCACTTTCCCCAAATCCCCTAAAAAAGGAGAAAAGGTCACCAAGGGCTCCAGATTGACCCTGTTTCCCAGGCTCCATAGCCATCGAAACCAACCCCAGCAGCTTCATGACCCCTCAGAGAGGATCTCATATCCAGTGAGACTTCATAGACTTATTTATGCTGCTAGAATCTGGCAGCTCCCCCTGGCTCACATCCCAAGGTAAGCTTTGTTTCAGTATTAGTTTGAGATCTGCTGCTTTGAGTCTGACTCTTGGTTCTTTTCAGTGAAGAGTTCAGGGCCTGAATCTGGACTCCTTGGTTTTGTTCAGGCAATTAAGTTCTTCTATATCTTAAGTTTTCTCTATTGTTGACTGAAATCATCATGCTGAACTAACCTGCTAGAGCTGTGATAGTTATCCGAATAGTTCTGGCATCTTTGGTACAGGAGGAAGAGATGGCATTTACCAAGTGAAGCCCTATTCTATTAGAGATATGACAAGCTCATGAGTCACAGCAAAGCCTGTCTTAGATTCATTGCTAGGTTGGTGCCTTAGCTTCAGCTAATGGTCCACAATTAGCTACCTGCTAAAGAAGACAAGGGTGGCATGTATTTACTTTGCAATAAATACAGTATGTTTGGTCCTTTTTCAGAGTGTCACTTGGGTATCTAAAATTTAAGATTTAACAACTTCCTATTGACCAGATCCCATGGTTTTATAATAGAAGATTATCCTGAAGTCATCAAATTAGAAAAGAAATTGCTGAGAAATACAGAAAGTTACTGGGACACTGAAGAATGATGTTTCATTGCCTAGTGGTAGTCATAATTTTGTGTGCTTATTTTAGTTGGCTATAGGCCATTAAAAGCCAAGTTCTCTGGTCACGTTTCCGTCTGCTTTGAGGTAAACATGACTATTCATTCCCAAGAATAAAATGTCTGTCTTACATAGACTGCAAGATTGAAGTGATAAATCACTCTTTTTTTTTTTCCAGGAGATTTTAGATTCCCATTTTAAAAGCCAGGCACATGATTTAGAATCTGTAAAGCAGTGCTTTGGGGGATTTGGTATAATTTCTTGCAAACTGGGGGAATTTCCTTTTTTTTTTTTTTTTTTGAGACACAGTCTCACAGTGTCACCCTCCATAGAATGCTATGGTGTCATAGCTCACAACAACCTCCACCTCTTGGGCTCAAGTGACTCTCTTGCCTCAGCCTCCCATGTGGCTGGGACTGTAGGCCCTCACCACAATGCCCAGCTATTTTTAGAGGCAAAGTCTCACTCTTGCTCAGACTGGTCTCAAACCTGTGAGCTCAGGGAACCCACCTGCCTTGTCCTCCCAGAGTGCTAGCATTACAGGCATGAGCCACCATACCAAGCCCCTTATGAATTATCTTTTTCTTCTCAATCTTTTCTATAAGATAGAAAAGGTAGATTTTAATAAAATACCATTCTTATTCACTCACATTCTGATCTAGGGGAGCGCTCTGGAGATGATCCTCAGGAAAAAGAAGAAAGGAGATGAGAGTATAGGGAATGTTAGGAGTTTGACCTTGAGGGCCAAGAAGGCCCATTTGGCAAAGCCAATGGTCATAAATCAAGATGAATCATCACTTCAGCAAGCATTCACTATATACCTGCTCTATAATAAGGAAAGCTTTTAATGCCAAAGGCCACTGATCCAGACCTCTCCAGGTTCACTTACCTACCTGCCATTCCCAGAAATGGGCGAAGCATATTAGCTGTACTCTCCCTTCCACAAACCTACCCTCTAGAATGAATGATGTCAACCACTTCTCAGGACTCAAGCCAGCCAGGGAGTCCTCCTTCTACCTCATGATCCAAATGGATTTGATGTTCAATTCCCACTCATTCTCTCTTGCCTGGATTATTATAGAAGACCCCACCTGGTCTCTGTGTTTCCAGTCTTGCCCCTGCATTCTATCTATTATGGGTGGAGAGTACATTAAGGTAACCCTGCAGTGTTCTGGGTTTTATCTAAACTTTGGGGCCAGAGAGAATGGATTCATTTCCCCACTGTTCTACTTTCTAACAAAGGGCTATTGCCTAACTTTCTGAACCTCAGTTTTCTCATCTTGAAAATACAGAGAATAAGGCTTGCCTTATTATGTGATGGGATAACAATGTCTGATACCTTGTAGGGACTTAATAATGCCAGTTCTGATCTTTTCCCATATTCTAGAAGTATATGGAAGTGTGTTACCTTAATGTAATAGTAGATGCTCTCTTTTCAGAATTAAGAGAGAGAGAGAGAGAGAAGGAGAAAATATCAGTACAGTGTCACTTAATGTTTAATAATAAAAAGTGTGGGCATCCTTTGGTTTAAGTCCTAGCAAGCTATTCTTCAGCTGTGTGGCCCCACAATTCCTGGAAATGTTACCAAAGTCATTCGAGCCTCTGTTCCTGCCTTATAAAGGACACAGTCATTATGCTTGACTTAAGTCTGCTCAAAATTCTCCAATGGCCTCTGATTGCCCTTGGGTAAAACCCAGAATACTTTACTGGTAACTTCAGCACCTGCACAGTCTCATTCTCCCTGATCCATCCACACTGGCCTGCTCTCAGACCCGTCCTCCTGTCCACTCGCCACCACCACCAACACACATACTCTCTTCCTCTCACTCACTCTTCCAGTTGGCTATTACTTATCCACTAGATCTCAGATCATATTTCATTTCCTTGGTGCAGCCTTTCCCGTTACCACTCTCTGGGTTAGATTTCTCTGTTATATACTTTCATGACACCATATTTCTTTCATTCAAAACACTTAACCTCTATTTATATATTTCTGAGATTCTTTGGTTAATCCTTCTCTCTCCTCTAAACTCCATGAGAATAATTCTGTAGTTATTAACCTTTTGTCCCCAGGGTATGGGTCAGTTCTTGAAACATAGCAGATGTATAATGGATAATCAATATTTTATGGATGAATAAGTATTATGGTGATTAAATGAATAAATGCCATGCCTGGCATGTACAATTAGTGGGTAAAATGTGTACATGATAAAATATAATCATAGCACTCTGAGAGGCCAAGGCAGGTGGATCACTTTAGCTCAGGAGTTCAAAATCAGCCTCAACAAGAGTGAGACCTGTCTCTACTAAAAATAGAAATATTAGCCAGATACAGTATTGGTGCCTATAGTCCCAGCTACTAAGAAGGCTGAGGCAGGAGAATTGCCTCAGCCTAAGAGGTTGAGATTGCAGTGAGCTACGCTGATGCCTCTGCATTCCAGTCCCAGAAAATGAGTGATACTCTGTCTCAAAGAAAAGGAAACTATAAGTGAGGAAGCAAACCAAGCTGAGAGGCTGAGAGAGGTTATTCAGAGCGTGTGCCTTGGAGGAAATGGGTCTTGAGCCCAAGATGAATATTATTAGTCAAGAGAAATTGTAGAAAGGGAAACCTAAAGTAACCTGTGGTCATATTCACAAATAACAGAAGGTTTAAGGCAACTTGGAAAAAGCCCTGCAGGGGTAAGGAGGAACCTGTGAGAGGCAGAGCCAGTTACTGCCCCTTATTCACAGGTAAGGAATACTCTCCTTGGAAGTACTGTGATTCTATCACTAGTCTCCAAACCCTGTATAAAGGCAGAGAATTCACTTAGTCTGCTTTGCTATGGTTTCAGGGCAAAAGAAGCTTCCTTCATAAATTGATTGCTATTGTCCACCCTAACCTCTGGAGCTGATGCAGACCATGACAGCTCTATGTCTTTATACAGGATAGGCAGAGAGTAGGAGAGAACAAGGTGACAGGGCAAGGAAGAGCAATATTGGGGAGTCAGGCCTGGGTCTAGTTTCCAAGTCTGACACTATCTGCATCAATTTGAGCAAACTGTTTAATTTAATCTCTTGGAGCCTGTTTTCTCCTTTCTAGGGAGACTGAGTATTAAACAAATAAAACATTAAGATTTCGTGGCAAGTATCAAGTGAGGCACACAGTATATTTTAGATACATTCTCTTCATAATTTGCATCTTTTCATAATATATTTTGTCTCCTAGTTCTCTGAACAACCTCATTAATGCTACCCTAAGTAAATTATAATAGAGAAAACACAGTGAAAGGCTCTCTCTGGCCACTGGGGACTAGTGAGACTTTGTTTAATTGGCCCAGCAAAAAGAAGCTGTGATATCCAATATTGATTTTGAAATAGGTTTTACAGTTGCTGATGTGACATGCTATAGGTATGGAATTTTACTACTAACACCCAAAATACAATGTTATCATGCTTGGATACTCCAGACCATTCCAGAAGATTTGAATTCTGATATCATGAAAGAGCCACCCAGATTCCTCTCTCATGGATAACAAGCTTGTATAGTAGATAACCTTCTGCAACTAAGGGGCTTAGATAATTTCTGCCAATCACTCTCAGTATCAAGTTTTTCCAGAGCCCTGTAAATTACACTTTATGGACGGCCAGCTTAATTCATGAGCAAAGCTTTTCAAAATGTTACTTGAAAAACAAACTAGAGAACCCTGTTGTAATGGTGAGAACCCCATTACAATCACTGGTGTCATTATCACTATATACGCTTTATGAATTCACATAGACCATGTGTCCTACATCATCCTTCTGGCCATGTGAGTACATATGTGTGATACGTTCACATATGCACATACACTCCCACACATACTTATGGTCACAGTCACATAAACACAGATACACTCACAATCACACACTCCTACACATGCTCCCACATCCATACACTTATGCACATATTCATTCACAAACACACACATAGCCAAAGCTTGATAACCCATGAAAGCAAATGCTGCCATCAACAACTGTTGATGTCCCATTATCCTCACTGTTTTTGGACTCAAAAGTCTACAAAACAGTCTTACAGTCATCACTTTTTTTAAATGTTAATAGCATATTTTATTTCTATTTAAATTTTATTCTCTATTTCTTTTTATTAAGTCATTTGTACATAGATCATAAATATATTTATGCCATTATGGGATTCAATGTGTTGATTATTTGTACAAATTGGAGGGCTTACTCCTACTAATCAACATAGCCTTCTCTTCTTATTCACACCAAGACACCTTTTTTAAAGAAATAAGAATAACCTTTATGGCTTCCTCAAGTTGATATTTTATGTAAATAATCAGCAGATGTAAATAACTGTAAGTAAACACAGGCCCCTAAAACATCTTAGGGACTCTGAAATGAAGGATTGAGAGTAAATAAAAGAGTCACAGGTGCAAATGCATATTTAGTGACCATATAAAGCCTGTGCTAAAGAATTCATTTTGACATCCCACATCTGAGTCATTTTCATTTTTATTAGCTCTACTCAAACAATTTATATGATAATGGCCATTTTTCATAAGGGTGGAGAAAAGAGAAAGGAAGGAAAAAAGGACTTATGAGCCAAAAAAGGAAAAGAAGAAACTGCTTTATCAATATTATTAAAATTGGTAGTGGTCGGTGGGACCACTTCAATGTATATTAAAACACTTGATTTTAAGGTGCTTCCAAGAAAAACCTATCTTATTTTGTAACCCAAATACTAATTTAGATTCATGAACTGCCACACTGTTGGAAGCAGCAAGTCTCAGATTTTTCCCTTGGTGAGTCTGAATGAAAACAGGCAACCATTTTTCTCATTAGCTAGTATTTATTTGCAAGAACTTCTGGAGATAGGATGGCTTGAATTCATCCCTTTAAGATGTTTTCAAAGCACTACTTGATATCTAGTTAAAAATGATTTTTAAAAATGGTTTTAATCCTTGTATGGCTACTTCCAGGATTTGCTTAAATTAGTCCCCTCTCATCACTCAGTGACCAAGCATTTGCTCTCTGCTGGGAGAACTATTCACAGGCTCTAATCTCAAAAAGTCAAGCAGATATAGTACATAAGCATGGCTCTTGAGCTTCTTAAATAAAGGGGAAGTCAGAATCTAGCACTAAGGGCTGTGAATGGGAGGTAGTCCAGGAAGCTACAAGAGCACCTCAAGGGGGCATTAAAACAGCCAAGCCCCCAGAAAGAAGAGGGTTCGTGGATGTCTGTGACCTGGCACCCTCTTTAGCGAACAGTCACTCTCTTTCCTGTGAGGAATGGGTAGGCAAAGAATGGATTAAACTTCAGAACCAGAGAATTATTTTAAGGGGTACCAAAACTGGGAGCCAATGCAAACCCCATTATAAAAAAAAAGACAGTGGAAATGAATCATAGGAGCAGGAGCATATTCAGATAACTACATTCGTTCCAGTCATGACTCTACTTTAAAATTTGGTAATGCTTAGTGAATGGACACCTGACTGTTAAGTTCATATACCAGTGAGACAATTTATGGTTCTTTTTTTGGAGGTAAAGTGGAAGAATCAACCCCAAGAACTCACAGGTAGAAAGTAGAAGCTTGGGGCTGGAACCCATGGAGGTGGGTCCATTGGTCTTTTTTCTATCCCACACTTTTCATCCTTTGTTAATTATAGTAGTATTCCTCTCTGATAAAGTTAACATTTCTATTTTAATCAGCAGTTATAGGCAATGTACTAATTTAGCTCATATTAGCCACTTATATCACTTCTTGCAAGTCTATTAGAATTGTTGAGTCTAGTTGACAAACCAGGAAGTTTGTGATCTGTTCATGAATAGTCATTTCTGTTAAAGGATAATTTTTTTAATTATCTTATAAAATCATGACTGTCATACAAATATAAAAGGAACATATGTCAAAAGTTTTACTTGACTCATTAATTAATGGGAGAACCACCTGGATGGATCATTTGTGTGTAGGCAGTAAGGAATGCTGATGTGAATTTACAGATAGATATAAAACCAGTCAGTATTCACGGGATAAGAGATAATAGCTGATTATATTCCACCAGGCACAATTCACTTGCATCTCTGTGGACAAGGGACAAGAATCATTTGCATAGTCAGTTTTTTGCAACTTGCATGAGATGTAAAATGGGACAAAGGCATCAAAAGGGGGAGGAGTAACCTGAAGGGTACACCAGACAGGCCACCCAGACCTGTTGTCTTTTCTGCTGATTTCAAAACTTTCACAATTTTCCCTAGTATCTCCTAGGATTCTTTTAGCAAGTCTGTGAGGTCACCCATGCAAGTAACATTTCACAGAGGAGAAAACTCTGGTTAGAATGGTTAAGGCATTTGTTACAAACCATAAATAAAGAATATTATTAAAATAGAGATTTCTGGACTCCACCTAGACCTAGAAAGTCAAATCCCACATGGAAATCTGTATGGTCAAATGTTCTCCTAGATTCTGATTATTTGCAAGAGTTCAGAACAACTGTGATTTATGCAATGGCAAACAGTGGACGAGCGGCAGATCCAGACCAGAATGTAAGTTTCCTATTCTTTGTTGGTGCTCTGTTGGATGGGTCTGCATTGGCTTTTTGGCCTGTGACTTACTTTTCTGATGTCCTTCACCCTGCAATACTTTATAAACCCTCCATAAATTAAGAAAAGAAGAACCTTTGAGATAGTAAAACAGAATAAGACTCCCTGGGTGTCTCGTTTCCATTCTCTAAGTACATTACTGCTTGGCAAATGCATCAACTTAATTAAAACTAAATGTAATTCTAATGCACCAATTTGATTTAAAAATAATCTTCTCAGTCACCAGGACATCAAAATGCAATTAAAGCTATTTGCGGAAAGTCTCTGATGCATATTATGTTCTGATGCTGCACTATGTCAAGGAATCCAGATCTTCCCAAATGTCATTGATGTGTTTAGCAGCCTCCCTCTCACTCAAATGCCTCTCTCAATTAGGTTCTGGAGAGCGTGATCCATGACAGTTCATGAACATTTACCAAATTCCTTCCAAATGGCCTGTTAGCTGAATGCTTTTTCTCTGAGCTGGTCTATAGACTTGAGAAAGTGCAGACAGTCTGACAGATACCAAGCTGAAGAAAATCAAACTGCAGAGTCCAGGAGTTTATTACCTACCCATGTGCCTAGACTGCAAATAATTCTACACCAAGATAATGAAAATTGGGAAATGATTTTGGTGAAAAATTAAGCAGTAGATCTAAAATTCATGGAGCTATTAGGCTGGTTTGTTTTTCTTTCTCCCCCATACCTCCAACACCATAGCTTGATTTTTCAAGGACATCTGTTTTCGCTGAGTGACTATGGTTGCTATAAATATGATTTGGGATTCTTTTTGCCTTATGAGCAGGAAAGGGTCAGAAATATTAAAGAGACCCAAAATACTTCCATAGTAAAATGGGCAGTTCTGATGAGTTTCAACATAGTCTGGGTAGTGTAGAGTCAGCTTAAAGTAGTGGAATTAGTCAAAGATTCAAACCCTGCCTGTAAGTAGTGAAATCTCTCTGAATCTGCTTACTCGTACGAAAATTCAACTGGTCAGGCCCACTTCACTCAGTGAATATTGCTGTCCTCTTCCAGAGTTAACCCGGTTAATATTTCCATTTCAATCAGTCACCTGAGTAATCGTTCCAGCCCCTAGGCCCTGATACACCTGTGTGGTCACTACCTGGAGAAGGGCTAAAGGGAATGAGGGGGTATAAAGAGAGGGAGAAACTTTTCCAAAGCTCTGAATCACACCAGAGGTCAGTATGTGAAGCCACTGAAGTCAAAGACAATTTAATTAACCAACTATCCCTACCAAAAACCTAATGGCACATGCATTTAAAAGCACACCCATGGGGTGTGCTATATATCCTCACATTCACATTAATCTGAAATTTAAAAAAAAAATAAAAGGTCTTTTTTAAAAAGGCAGTGATTACTAAATCTTCTAATTTCTAAGGGAAAAGATACACGTTACAGAGGAGATCAGCATTTTTAAGTCTTATTGTGTATCAACCACAGTGTTAGACTTCCATATATGCTTTCTCATTTAATCCACATAGCAACTTTGCAAATCAAAGGTAGTTCACAGTAATTTATTGTGCATAATATATATGAATATAATTGAGACAGCTGAGACTCACAGAAGCATATGTTTGAGATTTTTGTTTGGGGTCAGTCCCATATTTGGCTGTTCTTCCCCATCCTCTACCACCGCCAGCACTTCCTTTTCATTCCAAGATAGGGTTTACTATAAATTACCAGCTTACTGTATTTCTCCTTACTACTAATATCTAGAGGGCAGTAATTATGACTTAAAAGCAGTAGTAGCCACTATCTGTTGTGGGCTTATCTAAATGTGTTTTATAAGCATTACCTCATTTAGTTCTCGAAAAATATTGATGAGGCAATACTATTATTACCCAATACCTAAAATGTCATAAGCATTTAGAAAATACTGGAATGTCATATAATCTCCTTAAGCTAAATGGGTAGAGAGGAAGAATGAGGAAAGACAGTTCCAAAACACTCAGAAAACATAGAAGACACTAGGGCATTCTGCTTTAACCAGGTGCTACCCAAATGAGAGCCAGAGTAAGGTCTCAGATTGTCCCAGGCAATGAAGGAGGTATTCCTCAAAAATAGTAATGTCACCACCAGGAAGAGGACAGTGTCTCCCCTCCTAAGAATCTGTGTTCTACCTTGGGGATGGAGAGAAGCTGGGCAGGAGGCCTCAGGACAACCCACATGTCTTCCTCCAAGAGCCCCCAGCTTTAAGCCAAACCATTCTCATGACACCTTGCAGAAGAGTTTTGTACAGCTGGCCAGACTCAGTTTGCAGCATTTGTGTGCTCTGTGCACATTTTGCCCACTGAATTGCTGGAGCCAGTTTACCTGGTGGTAGAAGAGATGGGTTCTAATGCCCATGTGAAAAATTAAGAAATTAGGGAGACAGAGGGACAGCTATAAATGAACCCTGGAGTTTAGTGTTGAAAAGGATTTTGACTGCAGGCTCAGTGGAAAAGAGTGCTGAAATTGGATTGTGGGGGTGCCTGGATAGCTATGGGAGCAAATCCTATAAGCCATGGGTTTACTGACTATAATCAAGATGTTAAAGAGTTGGTATTTTGGATTCTATGGTTACCCAGCAAGATCCTCCCTGCAGTGGAAAAGATGCATTAGAATTGCTGCTAGATACTTAGAAGTATTTGACTTACCTCAATAGGAGTCTGTCTACTCATTCTATTTGGCTATATCTTTGTATGTCCTTGCAACTATACATTTATTAATTATATATACTTATATATTAATCATAATTTATATATTTAGTGTATGTTTTATTATCTATTTTCTTGTTTATTAACAAAGTTATTGTCCTTACTAAAACATTAGCTCCAGTGAGGATTTTATTTATCAAAGTAAACCCAGTATCTAATAAAATGACATTTTTAGTGAGAACCTGCATTTTATAAATACATGGGTCATTACAAAAGGTTTTAGATACACAAAAATTAAGAAATTTATAATCCGTGGAGACAGATCCATAAGAACCTGCATTTTATAAGTACTTGGGTCATTAAAAAGTTTTGAGATACACAAAAATCAAGAAATATATAATCTGTGGAGACAGAAAGAAATGAAGCCCTCCCAGCAACACTGATAAGCCAAGCAAATTGAAGCTTGCACGGGTGAATCAGAAAGGAAGCTGTCAACTGTGTTTCTTGGAAGTGAAATAATGGACCATGACACAGTCTTCATAGTGACACACATATGGTCAAATTACTGGGTAAACAAAAGACAAAGGAAAGATGGATTCTGATCCTGGCAGAGCTATTTCATAGAAAAAGACAGAATCCTGATCACACTTTCTGGAGTGATGTCTGGTATTTTTCGTAAGATTAGCTTGTATTCCAGTGAGTACCTCATTCTAACCTGGGGGATGCACTTGGAAACTGTCCACCTCTGGGCAGAGTACAGAGTGAGTCTCTAGCTAGACTATAACCACCCGAGTCAGATTCAGTCAGAACCCCTTTCACCTTTAGAGAAAGGTACTTCCCCTAGTTTCCAGCTTTATACCCTATAAAAATCTCTACCAAACCATCTGCAAAGTTACTGTATTTGATACTAACTCATGGTTTCTTAGGTTACTGGGTTAAATAAAATCTGCTGGAGCTTAGAAGATTTTACCACATTGACTTTCATCCTTGCTGCTTAATTAAATCCCCCACATGGGAAAGAATGATTTTCAACCATCTCACTTTCTGTGGCATCAGCATGAAACCGTGACTGTTGAAAGAACAAAATGCCAGTTGTGTTTAATGCTTCAGGTATAACAAGCCTGTTATAGCTAGAATCTCTGACAAAGATAGATATTAACTGAAAATTGAAAATGATAGCAAAGGAGATTGAATTGGAATAGCAAAATGAGCACAAGAATCTACTTTTGCTCCAATTCCTAAACATGTCATAAAGTATCTTCTTAAAGAACACATCCATAACTGTACTAGAAAATAAGAAAAGAAGCCATGAGAGAACCAGAAATTGTGGAAATTTCCTGGCAGACTACAATAAATGCAATTGAGCTGAGAATATAATGATGATGACCAGAGACTACTCAGGAACAAATGTAGGAATTCATTCAAAAAGACACTGAACGCAGAGCAGTCAATTCACTGAAGAGCATAAGGGCTCTGCAGTGGATTGAGTGTATTAGTGGCCCCAGTTCTTCACCCCACCCTATATTCATGCCCTTTGCCATGACATTTTGCAGTTCCCCAACAAAGGTGGAGCCTCTTACCCCATCACTTGAGTCTGGACAGACCTTCAAGCTTACTTTGGCTAATAAGGCAGAAGTGGCCGTGTGTCACAGAACCTATATTTGACAGTCAACACATACTCTAAAGGAAAGGGAACTCCTGCCTTATGAGGGCTCCTGTGTAAGCACAGAAGCTTGAGAAAGAAGAATTGCATTGGGATAATTCTGGACCTCCAGAACTTCTAGAGGGCAGGGGGAAAAATGGAAAGGCAGCTCTAATTGGGAGGAAAATAAACTGACCTTCTCTCTTACCAGAGTTAAGATAGCCCTCCATATTTCAGTCATTGGGGTAGTGGTAGGAGGCACCAAATTGCTTGTCTGCTGCATCCAAAAACAAGATGCATCAATTGACACAGGCTTGTCTCTTAAACACAGCCTGTAAACAGCCACTCATGCTTGGGAGAGAGACCTCTGGTAGACCAGAGGTATGTGATAGCAGAGCAGCCTACCCTGCTGTCCACACCCACCTACATCTATTTTCAGTCATTAAAAAGATATAACCAAGAAACACCAGATGTTGGAGAATATCCTTGACATGAAAGAGAAGTATTAAAATAAGATAAAGGACAGGCCAACTAATCCTAGAAGAAACAAATAATTCAATAAAAGAAAGAAATACCCTTGAAAAATATCTTCAGAAAGATCTATTATAATATTGCATCCATGACAGGAAACAACTTTTAGAAATCTTTTAGAAAATAAGAAAGGAGTAATAAGAAAGAAAACTTTCATAAAATAATAAAGAACCCTTAAAAAATTTTTTCTAACAGAAATCTCAGTATTACGATAAATAATAGAAGAGATAAGCCCAAATATAAAATAAATAATTAGAAAGATAAAATTGAGACAAAAAATTAAGAATCTATACAAAAGACAAAAGATGGGAAATGTATAAGAAAGACCAAAGGTATAGATGATGGATTCAAAAGTACAAGTGTTTACTAGGAGTTCGAGAAGGAAACAAAATAGATGGGAGAAAACAGAGAAAGAAATAGTAGAGAAATTTTTCTCAAGGTGAAAGTATCTTTAGATTATAAAAGGTCTAGCAAGTGCCAAGCAGAAGGAATTAAAACACACATCCACACACTCTCAAACCCACACCTAGATGTGAAAATCAAAACCACATCTAGGACCTGGGTAAGGTGGCTCATGCCTATAACCCTAGCATTCTGAGAAGCCAGGTTAGGTGGGTGCATTGCTTGAGCTCAGGAGTTTGAGACCATCCTGAAAGCAAGAGTGAGATGCTGTCTCTACTAAAAATAAAAAAACTAGCCTGGCTTGGTGGCAGTCACCTATAGTTGCAGCTATTCACCCTAACCCAAGAGAATCCCTTGAGCCCACGAGTTTAAGGTTGCTGTGAGCTCTGATGACACCATGGTACTCTACCTAGGGCAACAGAGTGAGACTCTATCAAAAAACAACAACACACACTCATACACACATCTACAACAACACTAAGAATGAAAACACATTTGCTATCAGCTAAGCCCAGGTAATTCTTGATAAATCATATAAACACATATATGCACACACACTCAAAACAAGTACAAAATTCCAAATTATACTAACACAGAAGGTGGCAGGCAAAGAAACGTCCTAGGTTTTGAGAAGGTGCCGAAAGATGTACACTATGGTAAAGACAGTGACTAATTCTAGATGTCAAACTAAACAAAAAAATACGTATACATATCTACATATAAATATGAGCACAAAGTAAAGAATCTAGAACAATACACAGGGATGACGAATACGGAGATTTGCACCTTGAAACTTCCCAACTTCTAAATTTTGGAGGGTTTTTTTTTGACCATTTATGTATCAAAATAAAGGTAAAGATTATTTTTAAAGATACAATATAGAAATTATGCCTATTTTCAATGTATAATAAAACTGTTTTCTTTGGTGGAAAAAGGTAAAAGTCATGTTTATTTTATTTCTGTTTTTAGGATTATTTATATAAATGAAAAGCTATTACTTCTGATGTTGAAGTGTTATATTTTTCTTTTATTTTTTCCTCCCTCTACTTCCCCATTCAATTCATTCATTCTTCATTGTAGGCCGGGAGACATTATTACTCTTATAGAGGATTCCAATGAAGACTGGTGGAAAGTAAGTGTTTCTCATTATTTAAAAAAAAAATGATTTGGTACCTATAATTACAATAAATGCTACAATTGTATATGCATACTTACTTTTCCTTTTCAGGGAAAAATTCAAGACAGGATTGGCTTCTTTCCAGCCAACTTTGTTCAGAGAGTACAACAAAATGAGAAGATTTTTAGATGCATTAGAACCTTCACTGGGTGTAAAGAACAGGGGCAGATAACACTGAAGGAGAATCAGGTGAGTAAAGAACACAAATATATTCCAGATGTGACCAAAACAGAATAACAGTCATTTAATAAACATAACAACACAGGTACATCTGAATGAATGGAGTCACATTTCAAGTATTCACTCTGAAAAAAAGACATACTTAAGCCAAAGATACTAGTGTAGTAGGGAAATGCAATAATAAACTGTTAGGAATCTGATTAGGTGTTATCTCTTTGCAAGAGGAAACATCCTGGTGCCATGGTGAGGACATCTAGTCCCTACCTATTCTTTGTTGTGAAGACCACTGGTCTCTAATGTGAGCAGCTGATCTACTTGGTGCCCACTAACATGTGGTTAATTCTTCATGGTCTCTTGCTGCTGTGTTCTAGAGTTCATTGCACTTTCCTCCAGTGACAAGCATCCCTCTAGGAATTCTCTGTCCAGATTCTAAGCTTCTGCCATGACACCTTCACACTACTAAACAAGACTTGGACAACATGTGGATAATGAAGGACTGTCTCAGGCTCATACATGAGACAGCTCCCTATGTCTAATCTAGAGGTATCTAGCAGCATCCTCCTCCAGTGCCATGTTGAATGTGGAGTTCTCTACAATGCTCTCAATTTTCCTGAGAAGGTGTGAACCATACCTACAAGTCTTTAAGTTCCTTGCTTCTTGTTCCTCCATCTCATCCCTAGAATGTTCATAGAGACAGGTGGAACACTCACAGCTTAGCTCTCTGTCCTACTCTTCTCTGTCTTCTTCCAGCAGAGAAGAGGGCTTCCTCCCACCCCTTCTTCTCTGACTACAACTCCCTTCATGTCACATTCTCTTTCCAAACTACAGAGTAAAAGAATGTGCTTCGTCCTCCCAGTTTGTTCTTGAAATATTAGGGAAGGATTTAGAGAATTTCAAAGTTCTCTTCTCTCCCAATAATGTCTTACAGTAGACTTTTAATTCCCAGTTTTCAAAGTCAAAATTTGCCTCTCTTTCCTTCTGCATTCTTGGTGTACTCATGCTAATATTTCCCAAAGCAATGAATGCCAATATTTAAAAATGATAAGGAAGGAAGTACAAAATGAAAAAGGCATTAATAATTTTAATACAACTCTGTTCAATAGAATTGCCCCAAACACATCTTGAATGTCTTTTCATTAGTTGCCTTCAAAGACAGTTTCTAAGTCATACATAAAAATCAGTCCATATAATTATATCTGTTGTTTTACCTAACTTACCCATTTTACATGTCACATGTGCCTTCAAATGACTTTATCATTTTCAAACTAATAAATTTCCTCATTTCTTCAAAGAATATGATTTACCTTTTGTTTATGGTTATTCAAGGGAATGTCTAGAGGAAAAATCTGAAAAACAATTATAACATAGAGGAATAGCTTTCTTAAAAAGTTTAATTCATTCTCCCTTTATATACAAGAAGATACAAGTTATTGAAAGTGAGTTATAAATATTTCTGAGTATTACTTTCCCTATATATTTTCACAGCAGTGAGGTATGGATTTAGTGAAATTGGCACTCTGGCTGGGCACAGTGGCTCACACTTATAACCCTAGCACTCTAGGAGGCTGAGGCCATAAATCACTGGAGCTCAGGAGTTCAAGACCAGCTTAAGACAGAGCAGGACTCTGTCTCTAAAACAAAGTAATAATAATAATAACTGGGCACCTGTAGTCCCAGCTACTTGGGAGGCTGAGGCAAGAGTTTGAGGTTGAGCCCAAGAGTTTGAGGTTGCTATGAGCTATGATTTTACAGCACTCTACCAAGGATGACAAAGTGAGACTTTGTTTCCAAAAAAAAAAGAAAGATAGAAGTTGGCATTTCCATAGATGTTAGAATACATCAGTCCATTTATTTTAAACAGTGGTTTGTTCCTGTGCATCTAAAGCCATGAACTTGCTCAACCTTATGACTATAGTAGTTCCTATAGTAATTTCTATAATGTATCCAAGAAAATTATCTAAAATAGAGTGGGGAAAATCTTTACACAAAAATCATCCCAATTCATAGTGGTGAAAATTAGGAACATAACACAATAATAGGAGTGGTTAAAACAATAATAATGCATGCTTTAATGAGTAATGTTAGGAAACTAGGAAGTTTTGATGGTGTTAATATAGTATTATGGACAGAATATTGGAGCCCAGACCCAGATCCCAGTCATTGCTCTCCCAAAGTAAACATAAAGTGGGAGACATGAATGGGGCCTGAAGACCTACTTTTACCCTTGGAATCATAGTGAAACAGATGTAAAGACATCTAGGGGCCTAAAAGGCCTCCTTAGAACAGCCCACCTACCTTACCTTTATCACCACCATGGACAGGTCTGAATCTCAAGCACCTATGGCACCAGATGGCCCAAAGAAGAACAAAGGCTCAGAAAGGAGTATGGCAAAGCTGACATTGGAGACAAGGTAGCTTGATGACCTCCCAGTAGAAACAAAAGAGCAGGAAGCTTTAAGAAACAGTGATAAATCCCTGAAACACATAGACCTATCAGATGGAGAAGTGAAGAGATCTAGGAGAAAGGTCACAGATCTTTGAATATGGTGTCAGCAACTTTTTTTTTTTAATTTTTATTTATTTGCAGTTTTTGGCCAGGGCTGGGTTTGAACCCGCCACCTCCAGCATATGGGGCCATGTGTGCCCTACTCCTTTCTGAGTAGAGTGCCATGGCATCATCATAGCTCACAGCAACCTCTAACTCTTGGGCTCAAGTGATCCTCTTGCCTCAGCTTCTCAAGTGAGTAGCTGGGACCACACACCTGGCTAGTTTTCTATTTTTAGTAGAGATGGGGTCTCACTTTTGCTCAGGCTAGTCTCGAACTCCTGAGCTCAAACAATCCATCGATCTCAGCCTCCCAGAGTGCTAGGATTACAGACGTGAGCCACTGCACCAGCCTTGTGTCTCCATCTTGAATGATAGTTTTTGAGCAGTAAGCAAATGAGTTAAATATTAGTGACAGAGTGGGCTAAGTGCAGGTGCCTATAATCCTAGCACTTTGGGAGGCCAGGTCAGGAGGATTGCTTGAGGCTAGGAATTCAAGACCAGCCTGAATAACATAGTGAGACACTGTCTCTACAAAAAAATTAAGGTTTATAGCAACACACCTATAGTACTATCTACTTGGGAGGCTGATGCAAGTGGATGACTTCAACTGAACCCAGGAATTTGAGGCTACAGTGAGCTGCCATCAGGCCACTGCCCTCCATACTAGGTGACAGACCAAAACCCTGTCTCCAAAAAAAAAAAAAAAACTGATGACAGTGGTAGTGAAAACTTAAAATGAGGAGAAAAAGATAAAAGGGAAAGTTTAAGGGCTTTTTCTTTTCCATTTAAATTTTACAATATAAATTTACAAAAACTACATTTAAAAAGAAGCAACTTTTAAAATATGCAGCCTTTTCTTTTGACGCCAATACTATAAAAGTACACTGGGTTGCTATAGTTTTCCTGGGCCTAAACTTTGCATGTGTTTGTGCAATTCTTGCATGCACACCCACAGCCCATATCCCACCATTGCTGTGTCTAATTGAGTATCTGCTACTTATATAAACACAAGAACCCCAAAAGGTATATGACATCTAATGATTATTTGTTACTAAAATCTCTAATATCCTTAGGAAATTGGGTCCTTGGGCTTCATGGTTTTGTCCTGGTTTTATAGTTTTACTTGAAATTTGCATTCTTCTCTTTTATAAAATGTGCTTACATGATATGCCCACGTAAGGACCCTGCATTTTGCAAATTGAACCACCATTCTCTTACCTTATTGTTTGTGGACAGAGTATATATTTAAAGAGATCAAGACCTTTCAGTATCCTAACATGAAAAAACCATTCTTAAAATTTCCTTTTTCTTCATTTCCTGCTCAAAGTTGTTTGTTTTCCCAGGAGCTGGCCTTTGCCAGCATATCATTTGTCTGCACACTCCCCAAAGAAGTAACAGTAGAAGCCAACATATGCTTATAGAGATTAGTGACATTTAAGGACTCCCATTAATGACAGCACTGCTGGGAAGCCCACCATCCTCCCACTCATGGAAGATTACACAGATCGCTCTGCCTCTAGAAAAAGTATATGCAAACCTCTTACTGCCTATTTCTCTCTGGATTATGATATAACCTGTTTTTAGGGCTGCTCCTTGAATGATAATCTTTTATTTCCAGCCCCTGGTTCACAGGAAAGGAAAAAAACAAATCAATACTATTCTGGGCATTGTCATAATAATTGTTACTAGCATCATTATTAGTCATTGTTTAATAATGTCCTATATATACATCATATATAATACTTGTAAAGCTTATATTTTATTTGAGGTTGCACACTTGCCCTATGAATTGTATAAATTAATTTTTCATTATTTCTGTTGTTAAAATGAGGGAACAACTGCTCATAGCAGTTATGCGCCCTCCTCAAGGGGCAAAAACCTGCTAAGTGGCCAGGCTGCCACTCCAAGTCAATGCTTTCCACTGAGCCATGTGACAATACAAACTCTGGACAGCAAAGAGAAGTTGGTTCCCAAAGAAGGTAAGATGCAACTGTCCAGAGGTCCCCTTGAAAACAAGATTTTGCTCATGTGGACCTTTATTGAGTCATTCTTGATTCCAGGCAATGGAATCCTCATCATCAGACTGAGATCCCAATGCCATACGTGCCCCACAAAGCAAACAGGCAAACTGCTTTAGTTCCATCACTTCAACTGTCTCTAAGTTAATGCAGGTATAGCCTCCCAGTTCTAAAAATCTGGGAAGTCTTTTGAATAAAATAAATTTGAGAAGGATGTTCATCTTTATTACCAAAGTGTTATCAAATAATCTTACTGGGATATTTGAATGTTTTCTCAGAAGAAATCTTATGCTTCCCCATTTGAGATTAGACATTGTTTCCATGCTATTAAAATACAAATCAGTGAATAAAAAAAATACAAATTAGTGAAACAGATGTCAAACTGAAATTTGCTCAAGTTGATCAATTTCCAAAAGGAGAACATCTGCTCAGTGCCTCCTACCAACTTCTTGAAAACAAGTTCTTTGGGAACAGGCCTCACACCTGCATGTTCCATCTGCAGTAAACATGGTGGTTAAAACATGATGATTAAACAGACCATCTGCTGGGGTTTGAGATGTGGAAGAGGTGAGGCAAACAACCCAACTGCTTCAGCTAGACATGTTCAGGCTGCAACACGGTACATCCCCCTAAACCTGGAACCAAATGAGTCTTCCCATAATTCTTTAGGAAAATGCTTTAATCCTGATAATTGTTCTGTTATGGTGTTTGGATTGCCTCACCTGGGGATCAGAATTTGAAAGTACTAATTCCTGGACACCCTACCCCCCACCCCAGACTTGCTAAATCAGAACCTTTCAGGTAAAGACAGCAATTAGTGTCTTTTGTAAACTCCCAAGATGTTCTGATCAGTGCTGAAGTTTCAAAATGACCTCAGTTGTTTGTTTTAAGATGGAATTTCAAGCTGTCACCCTGGGTAGAGTGCCCTGGCGACGCAGCTCACAGCAACCTCAAACTCTTGGGCTTAAGTGATTCTGTTGCCTCAGCCTCCCAAGTAGCTGGGATTACAGATGCCAGCCACAACGTCCGGCTAGTTTTTGGCTGTAGTTGTCATTGTTTGGAGGGCCCGGACTAGATTCGAACCCACCAGCTCTGGTGTATGTGGCTGGCGCCTTAGCCACTTGAACTACAGGTGCCAAGCCGACCTCAGCTGTTATCATCTCATTCTTGGTCTTATAGTTGTTGTGACATTTTCATTTTATAGTTAGTAGGAGGCACTGAGGTTTCTTTACCTATACACAGATTCTGTTTTCAATATTTATCATTGATATGGCAACCAATTTTTGTAATACATTAACCTCTTAAAAGAAAACTTGCATTGAAAACAACTTATTATTAGAAACAAATTTCAAAATTTGTCTCCACTTTAGTGTCCTAAATTATTTTAGTAAAACATTCCAGACAATACTTGTTAATTTCAGGGAGTGTAATGTAGTAGAAAGAACACAGATTCTAGTGTCATACAAAAACGGATCTCTATATTGTGCAGTTTTGGCAGTCACCTCTGAATGTCAACATTCTTATCTGCAAAATTAGCATAATGTGTAGTATCTCCCTCTTAATGTGGGTATGTATTTTGAATCTGGTCACATGTGTAGGTTGAATCTTGCCTAGCACAGCATGAGGCCACTGTTGACACATAACAAAGGTCATTTCTCTGGCCAGTGTCAGCATTCAGAGTAAAGCCTAAATGGGAAATTCACCTGCAGTGGTTAATGCCACCTAAAGTCACCCACTAAGTACCAGAAAACAGCCAGTATGATATTTATAACCCTAACAATATAAAGAGACAGATGGTCATTAACAGACGAATAGAAGAAATTTGATTCTGAAAATAAATGCAATGCATCTATTTGATTAAATCACATTTCTACCTCTGGGGTTAATCTGCCTCATAATTATTATATTATTTTTTCACAGAGCTCTTATTTCCAAATAGAATTAAATTATCCATTTGTTATGAACATAGCCAGAGTTTGCATTGACATGAAGAAACTGTGTTCACTTTTTAAATTAAAAAAAAATCTTTGTTAAATCAACTTTAAACACCATAAAACATTTCTTTAAATTGATCTATGGTTCTTTTGTATCTATAGAACTATTTCCATTGATTCTTTCTTTGTGTCCTATCAAAGCTTTTTTCAAAAAATAATCTCTTCTTAGATTTTAAAATTAAAATGCATTTATTATAGAGAAAATTTTGGAAATAGCATTTTTAAAGCTATAAAAATAAAATAGTGAGCATGAATAATTCAACATTAAACTATTATCAAATAAACACTTTAGTGTATTTCATATCAAACTTTTCTTTCTATTTATATTTTGATATTATATTCTATTTAGGTGGCCAACTTCAGTAACATAGTCACTAAATGTTCATCAAAACACAATTTTTAACAAAGTTTTATTAGAGTGTAGCATATTATACTCATCTGTATATGTATTATCTGTGACAGCTTTCATGCTAAAACTCAGCAGCTAGGTTGAGTCATTGCAACAGACACTATATGACCTGCAAAGCCTAAGATATTTACTAGTTGGTCTTTAACAAAAAAAAAAAAAAAAAAAAAAAAAAGTTTGCCAATCCTCTGTCTAGATAAACAAGAATATATTTAAGTATCCCATATTATTGGATATTCATAGTATTTTTAATTATTATTGATAACTTCAATGGATATCTTTAGACCTAGATCTTTTTCCCTAACTCATTTCCTTAGAATATATTTTACAATTTATATTCTAAATAGGTAAAAGACTTTTACAGTTCTTGATACATACTGCCAAATTGCCTTCAAAAAGATTATGCCAACTTACACACATACCACCTATTTACAAGAATATTCAGGTCACTGCAGCCTTCCCAGAATTGAACATTACTTTTTATTATATCTTTCATTTTGATAGTCGAGTACTATTTCAGGTTAATCTGCATTTCCTGGATTATTAGAGAGATTGCTACATAGCTCATATGTAGCAAGCATTTGTATTTTTTAAATAATCTTCTTTTGTACTCTGCCCATTGCCTCACACTATTAAAAAGGGTTTTTATTGTTTAAGAATATTTACAACTGGTCTAACATATGTGGCCATGTTTTCCCCAGTTTATCACTGGCCTTTTGATCTTAAAGCTTTTTTTCCAGAAACTTAATAGTTCTTTGGTTTCACCTCTAGTTTATCACATTTCCCTTATAGTTTTAATCTTTCCATCTTTTTCCACTTCTTTCTCTAGCTCTACTTCCTCTTCTAAGAATGTTTGAAGGTAGTCCCCATTTCACTTTGGTTTTCTGAAGTTTCAATTCAGTCTTTTCATTGTTTCTTACATAGATTTTAACTTAGTATTTATTATTTCCCTGAGGTATTTTCTTCTCAGCCAACCCCTTTCTTCTACAGCATATTTTCTTTGCATCTCATTACATTATCTCTTCACTGCAAGAATTTCCTTATAACATTGAGGCCAAGTCTTCCTTTGGCCTACTATACCCAGACATATTTCCCATAATATCTTTTTATGTTTTAGTAACAGTCTTGATCCTTTCATCTGTGGCAGGCAGAATAACAGCTCCCCAAAGATGCCCATGTCATAATCTCCAAATTTTAAATGTGTTACTTTATGTGTCAAAAGGAACTTCATAGATGTGATTTAGTTAAAGATCTTGTGATGGGGAATTATCCTGGATTATCTGGGTGTCCCTGTGTAATCAGAGGGGTTCTAGAAGAGGGAGACAGGAGGGTCAGGGTCAGAGAAGGCAGTGATGATGGAAGCAGTAGTTAGGGAGAGAGGAATATTTGAAAGATGCTATGCTGCTGAAGGAAAGAGCTGTGAGCCAAGGAATGCAGGTGGGCTCCAGAAGCTAGAAAAGACAAGGGAAGCAGGTTGTCTCTTAGAGCCTCCAGAAGGAATGCAACCTGATCAACACTTTGTTCTTAGGACTTCTAACTTTCAGTACTGTAAGATAGTAAATTGGTATTGTTTTAAGCCATAAAATAATGGAGTATTTTGTAAAGGCAGCAATAGAAAATATTCCAAATTTCATGCAAAAAGGACTTTGCAGATATGATAAAGGTTAAGGACCCTGAAAGGGTGAGATATACTAGATTCTCTAAGTGGGGAAAAATATAATTACTTTACCACTTAAGAGGAGAGAAATTTATCTGGCTGGAGTCAGACAGATGTAGCAGAAAAGGGCAGAGAAGAAATGAGGCAGAAGAATAAGTCAGAAAGAGATAATGTGGGCAAAGGACTCAACTACCACTACTGGATATGAAGATGGAGAAAGGGGATCACAGCCAAAGGAACAAAGGTGGCCTCTAAATGTCAGGGTCCCACCCCAGGGGCAGGGTCTGCTAAGACCTGTGGAACTGGCACAACTGACTGAAGAAATATAAAGTTAGGGATGAAGATAAAGAAAGAGACACAAGACACATAACTTTCAAGGTGGGCACTCAGGGTACCACCACCTGTTCATGGGCTCCAGTGAGTAGCCTTGAGTCTTTGTTCTACACGGCTTTTATTGAAATCTCTTTGCTCAGGTGGTAAACTGAGGGAGGGAACAAAGACACTAGCAGTTTCTCTGAGTGAGTATATCAGCTTCAATTGTTATTATTATTAACTTTAAGGATTTGAGCAATTTTGAGGAATCTGAAACTTGAGCCTTCTGTGGGGGAAGCATCCAGTCTGGAATCACACACACAGATTCCTAGGGAGGTGTTAAACTCTGCTAGTTCACTGTGGAGTAAAATGCCACTAGCATTAATCTCCTCTGAGGAATCAGTGGGAGAGTGGCATTTTCCTCTCATCACCACCACAGAGGGTTTTCCTCTGTGATAAGGGATGTAAGCCCTCCTGCCCATATTTCAGAGTTGGAGATATTCCCTTGGTCTCTGCCCCAGTCAAATGCAAATCTCCACAATGGGTATCTGCTTGTCTTTTTAATAGGCAGGAAATGACCTAGAAGATGTATTTACTCTAGGTCTTGCCATAATCTCTTTTATAGCCATTATCTTCCTCAGAGTGTTCACAGACTCAGCAGGGTATTTGTGTAAGCCTTATCCCCAATAGGCCAGAGTTTCAGAAAAGGCCAGAAACTTGTTCAGATAAGAAATTTAGCAATGGCTGGCTTAAAGGTAAATTAGCTAACTTTTCTTCGTTCTGACTCCTTCAGCTTACTTTTTAATTTTCCCTTTTTCTGGGAGTGTCCTACCCTGCCAAGAATGGGGTCTTTGGTCCCCATTCTGCCTGCATCTAGAGGCTAACAATGACCCCTGGAAAGGATGTAGAGATCTCAGCCCTACAGCCACAAGGAACTGAACTCAGTAACAACCCAAATGAGCCTGGAATTAAATTCACCCCTAAGCAAATAAAAAGGAAAGAAAGGAATAGACCCCTACTCACTCCTTGATTTTGGCCTTATGAAACCAAGACAGAGAAAACCAGCTGGAGCCCACCATACCTACAGACTGTGATATAACAAACTGTGTTGTTCAAAGCCACTGAGTTTGTAGAGATTTGTTACAACAGCAATAACAAATCAATGCATATCTCAAATCATAAAACTCAAATTGACTCAATCTCAAAGGGTATAGTTTACTTCAATTACAGGGGTCTGATACAGGATAGTTTTGGTAATTTAGTAGCTTGATCCTATTAGAGAACCAAATTCTTCTACCCTTCTGCTCTGTCACCATTGAAATGCCAGCCATCTCCCTTAGTGGTCACAGATGGCTGCAAACACTCCAAAAATCCCTTCCAGGCAGATAAAAAGATTTTCTTCCTAATGCATCTTTTGTAAGAGAAAAACAAACTTTCCCAGAAGTCCCATAACAAATATTTCATCTTGTTTTATTGGCTGGAGCTAAGTGCCATGCAAACAACTAACAGAATCCCTAACATGGAGGATAGAAACAGACTCAGATCAATTAGATTACCAAGGGATGGGGCAGTGGTATAAGACTCTTAGCTCTGCCCAGGATCTTAGGGTTCTGAATCCTTGCCCAATTCTATTTATTCAGCATCACCATGATAACAACATCTATGTGTGCATATGTCAGTAAATTGTTCTCAAATTTGATTTTTTTTCCTGTTATTCAGTCATATATACATAGATCATGAACACATTTATGCATACGTGGGGTACAATGTGTTGATTTTTTTATACCATTTGGAGTGCTTACATCAAACTAATTAATATAGTTTTGCTTCATTTACTTGATTACTGTGTTAAGACATTTATGTTCAACACTTGATAGATTGAGCATGTACCCTTGCAATATGCTCCATAGGTGTGGTCCCATGATTTTTTATTTAAGTATTTAAACTGAACACATTTTCAGTAAGCACCAAGAACAAGCCCATATCAGAAAGCAGGTGTTTGGCTTTTTATTAATGCTAACTGGTTGGACTTATACTAAGGATTACTGAATTTTAGCACATTTCAATAAGGAAGAAAACATAAATGTTTTGATAGATTTTAAAGGTAAATCTTCCTCTCGAGGCATTTTGGGGGGGGGTTCCTTCAAGACATATACTCCTGCCCATCACAGGGGCCTCTCACCTGCAGTGTTTCTGGCATGGGCAATGGCAGGTCTCAGCTGTTGAAAACCTGGTGGTTTCCCTTCCTTTGGGGGTCATCTAACCCATCAGGCTCTTGTTGGGCATAATGTGATCTCTGGGCTATTTATCTCTTGCAAGTATCTGACATCTGGTCTTTAAAAAGCAGTCAGCACATCCTTCGCTCATCACTTCACTTTACCACCTGAGCCTCTGTCTAATCAAGTTTCTCATACAGTAGATTTCTGAAACATGAGTCAGATATACATGCTAGTCTGTTGTATGCCCCAGTCCCTCAGAGGTCACAAATTAAGCTCTTTAAGTGTCCCATTCCATGTGACAGAAGAGCCCACTGTGGTGGTTTCAGCAGGAGTCTTGCCCAAGTCCCTTTTACTAGGCGAGTGCGCCCATCTCCTAGGTGCTATGTGCTCTCCTCACATCACCACTGCCCTTCTCAGGGAGGCCACATTGAGAGAGCAGGAGCTGACTTGCCTGAAAAGTTATGCCTTTCACACCCCAGGTTAGCCCGTGGTCCATGGCTGACCAACATGGAGTTCAAAAGGCAGGACCCTTTGCTTCAAAGTGAGATAACTGTGATGCAAGGCCTGCTGCAGAGCACCCCTGGAGTCAGGCTGGGTTGGTCTCCAGCTGAGACCCCATTCTTGCTTGGCTCCCTGCCCTGTCCCATTCTGCTTCCCTCCCCTCCCCCCTTCCTGAGAGCACCCACTGAATAAATTACTTACACAAAGATCCCTGCTCAGACTTGCTTCTAGGGAGCATAGCCTAAGACAAAACATACCATCCATGAAAGCAGGTGAGGCAGGAGAAATAAAAAACATCCTAATAGTTTTCTTCAAAAATCTCTCCTAATTTTATGTCTGGCCACATTCACTCTTCCATGCTCTTCAGTGGCCTATAAGTGGTAAGTGGCAAAGGTATCCAAATTTTATTGCCTCCTTTTTTAAGTTTAAAAAAAAGACTGGACTTACTTTGAAATATGGAAAATGTCAGCATCTATTTGCTTGGGGCCAGGAATGAAATAGTTCCCTTTGACCTCCTGATACTTCATGAGGTACATATAAAATTCCCAGCACATGATAGGAATGATAGCTGCTATTTTGGTTCTTCAACATAATTGCATTGAGAACTCTGCTTTCTACATGTTCCATGCATGTAGCATGCTGTATAGCTAGGCTAGCATGTAGCTAGGCTCTGTGATAAACATTATCTCCCTTCATTCTTAAAGTGACTCTTCTAGGCGTCACAGTATTATTAATCCACACTTTATGGTTCTTATTCACAAAGCTAAATATCAGAAAACATTCAATGCGTGGGCCTACTTCTGAACCAGGTTTATGCCAAATTTCATATAAAATCTTTTTCTTACAGTGCCAATTTCCCACCCTGAAACTGCTGTCCCTTTTCCAATTTGTTGTCCCTACAACTTTGGTCAGTAGTGATTCAAACAGTGTGCTAGCTTCTTTCATGTTGACACTTAAGTCTTGTTTTGCTTTTCCTTGACATTCAGATCTGTGTGAGTTCTGAAGAAGAACAAGACGGCTTTATCAGAGTTCTCAGTGGAAAGAAGAGAGGCCTTGTCCCCCTTGATGTCCTAGAAAACATCTGATTGCTGACCCCACCTCCTTTTGCAGTGGGCTAGCTCTACTGTGATGCTGATACCATCTGCCTCATCTCACACTGTGTCAACCAGAGGAGCTGCCACACTCACCTGGCCCCCAGGAAATAGTGGGAGAAGCCTCAAGGATCTGAGACTATGGAGTAACAGTCCCCAAACAGAGGCCTACCACACAGCATCACCAGACTGCCCAAGGTGGGGAAGAGGCTAAGAGAGGGCCTCAGGGCCAGTGCCTGCCTGGCAGCAGCAGTGGGGCTATCCATTACAGTTTTCCCCCAGGACCTGGCTCCCTCCCTGTCCATGTGATGTCAGTTAACCACATGGACAGTGCTCCAGGTTGTAAGGTGGCCCCAGTACAAGGTTCAGATCCATGTAGCCAAGTGTTATTCTGGTTCCAAACCCTTGTTCCCAATACTGATCAATCAGCATCATCATGTTTCAGAAACCAGGAAGTCTCTCTGCAGAGCATCAGGAAGGCTGGCTCTCGTGCCCCCAATATTCCAGTGCCCCCCAATCTCACCCCTTACTTCGTGATTGTGCAGTCCAGAGTGGCTGGCCTATTCTTTTGGTCCCTTTATTCTAATGAGTAAATCCTGGTGATGTGCTTTGGATATGAGGACTACATTGACATGGCCCCATCTGCAAAGACCTGACCTGCCCAAAGATAGCTGACAGGCCATCCTTGCTACTGCTCTGGTTACCAGCATAAGTGACAGAGCAGATAGGAAAAGGATGGAGAAAGAAGTAAAGTGGGGAAAGATTCATTATCTATTAAAGATTATACAGCTCTTTCAGTTATGAAGTCTTTCTTGAAGGAAATGGATCTGGGGAAAAGGATGTGGCAAAAGGTAGCCATTTTCATTTCACATCCTCTGTATTAGGGGCAGCATTATTTCCTCATGCCATCCTTTAGGACTTCATTTTGGAGGTTGAACCCACCTTGCAGGGAACCAGGAACATGGAGAGGAATCAACAACAGCATCTTAGAAGAAACGCAGCCAAATTGGAATCTATTATTCTTTAGGACAGCATATTATATAAACCCTAGCAGATGTAAAAGGGAAAAAGTCCTAAATGTTTCATCCCTCTGAAAACAGAGGAACTTGGGACCTATTTAGCATTATCTAGGGGAATCTCTTGTTACCCTGCATTTGTACTAATGTTTACAAGAATGCAATATACTGTGATGCCTTCCTCCTCCAGCCGCCTCCTAGCATTCAAACTTGCATCCTATTAGTAATGAATATGGTTAAATTCAATTCACAGTGACCTTGGAATCAATGTCAGTTTGATGTATTTTGTTACAGAGCAATAAAATCATTGTAACAATGGTTTTTAAAAGACTTAAGTGGATACATCCTGTGCATGTAAGCATTATTTCCCAAACCAAAGCATCATTAGACTCTATTTATTTCTTTTTTTTACTTCTCAGTGTGAAATTGGGAGCTGAGAAGGTATGGCTGCTGGTTTCACAGAAGTTTGGATGCCTTAGTCTCATTTCAAAGCCAGCATCCAGAATTTCCTCCCTCTCTGATTCAACCTGCAAAACCAGGTGTACAAAATCAAGATGCATTCTTTGAGAACCAAGGTAGATAATATGATGATGGCCTTTCTGTGTAATTGGATGCCAAGTAATTTGCCTCTAATTCAATATTCCATTTAATAAAGACAACACAGTGGCTGGAAGGAGCATAGAAACATGTGTCCTGATGTCTTTCTTCTGTTGTGATGTCCACTGAAGTTTTTTGATGCAGTAGTATCATATCATATGCACATTTAATTTGATTTTAAAAATCACTTTGCCTTTTGAAGTTGACTAGAGGATATGGTTGCCAGCCTTCTAGGAAGTCCCCCCACTGTGACTCCTGACTTCTCATATTCTTGCCCTCCCCCACATACACACATTAAATCAGGGTTGGTCCTATGTAACCAATGGAATGCAGCAGAAGTGGTACTATATGGCTGTCTAATTCCACTTTCTGTTGCTATAACAGAAGACTGGATAATTTATAAAGAAAAGAAGTTCGTTTGGCTCATGATTCTAGAGGCTAAGAAGTCCAGAACACATGGTGATGGCATCTGCTCAGCCTCTGGTAATGGTCACATGCTGTGTCATAACATGGCAAAGGAGTGGAAGAGAAAATAGGTGCGTGCAAAGAGAGACCAAACATGAAGCAGCCTTGATTTTTAATAGTTCACTCTCACAGTAACTAATTCAGTCCCAGGAGAGCTAAAACTCACTCACAAGACAGCATTATTCTCATGAGAAATCCCTTGCCATCACCCAAACACCTCCCATTAGGCCCCACTTCCCAACACCCCACAAGGGCAATCAAATGTCAGCTTGACTTTCAGAGAGGACAAACCATTCAAACCAGGGCCATGACATCTAAGGATAGGTCAAAAAAGTCCTTGAAGCTTCTGCCTTGATTTCTTAGTACTGCTGAAGCCCTGAGATACTGTAAGAATTATATCTACTCTGAGGCCATCATCAAGGAGAGACCAAGTAGAAATATCAAACATGTCAGCAGCTGAGGTACAGACACTATAGAGCAGAACTCAACTGTCCCTGCTGAACTCTGCCCAAGTTACAGATTTATGAGCAAGATAACTTGTGCAGGTTTTTAAGTCACTAAGTTTTGGAGTGGTTTGTTATGCAGAAACAGATAACTGCAACAGGAGCTTTATAATTTGAGTTAATGTTAGAAAGGAGAAAAATGTTCTTCTAGCACAATGAGGTTCCAAAGTGTTACAGACATCAAGTCTTAGCAGGCAGTTACCTTTCCAAATGCAAGCTATCTAGTGTTCTCTAAAGACATGGAGTCATCCAAACACAAGGGAAAAAGCAAGTTGCTCTCCATAACATAGATTGCCATGAATGCTTATACACACACATATGCACACAAAGATTTTAGAAGCCAAAGATTTTCCTCTCTTGCCTATCTGCAGAAATGGCAAGAATAAGCATAGCCAAAATCTTTAAGATTTCTAAGACTCCAAAAATGTACAGAAGAAGGACCACAATTTTTGAATGGAGATGAGATGAAGACAGCCTGTGACAAGGAGACAGGGAAAGAGGTAGAGTGTCAATATGAAAAATTAAAAAGGGGTTAGGAGGATATTCTTCATGGTGTAATCTAACAGCCTTATGCCCCTCACCTTCTACACACGCCTTCACCCAAGGGATGGTACATATCTAGCTAAACCAAGAAAACTGTGTCCTACACTTCACCACCAGTGCTGTAGGACTTCTATCATGGAAAATTGGAAATGAAGAACTGATTGAATCTTTCTTGGGGCTTCAGAAGGTGGAGAACAGAAGTTCCTTTACCCCCATCAGTAGTAGACATCTGTGGCAGCTTTAATGTGAGCAGTGGGGTTGCAAAGAGAGCCTAGGTATAGATGTCCAGATGGCTATTGGTAGGGTTGATATTAAAGATCATTCCTCCCCAGCTACACACCAAACACACATTCATTCTCTTTCTCTCTCTCATACACACAAACACACACACACTTACATGAAGAGGAAGACAGCATCTTGGTTACATACTTAAAGCAAGTGGTAGAGTAGCATATGGTAGGAGCTTATTCAAGTTTGCCCTCTTTGCTATTAAAGGGAGCAAAATAAAAGCAGTGAGGAGATCAAAATGCATGTATGATGCCAAGTACTGTTAAAAAGCAAAAAAGGACCCCTGGACTCTAAATGCTAGCCCAGGTAACTTGCTGCTCCAAGCAGAAGAGAGACAAGAAGGAAACCTACTGGTCAGCCCCAGCCTAGAGTCAGACCCAGGCAGGAAAGCAGTTGTGAAAAAATATCCTGTGCTCAAATAGAAGCTTAAATTTAGTGAATCTGATTTATTTACTCAGGAGTTCTCAGAGCCCTTAATTTGCTAATTCTCATGGTGATTCCCAAAACAGGGATTTAAAACTGTGAAACACCTCTCCTGGAACAACATTCCAAGGAACATAGTTTCGAAAATTCTCCAGCAGAGAATTCTCATATAATGTACGATCACCTGATAGCCTCAATTTTCCTAATATCCCCTTTCTTCCTACATCTCACTGAGAAAGTATCAAAAAGGACAAAAGCATATGATCAGTAATAAGTAGGACTAAAGACAATTACACCATGATCTGAGTCTGTAAGAGAGTTGGAGAAAGTGGGAACCTGTATACCCCAGGGGTGAAAAGCTCAGGAGGAAGAATAGCTTTATCATGCTGGTAGCCTTAGCAAATGCCGACCAACAGGAGTAGGCTGTATAAACCTGAGAATAAAAGAAAGCTCAGCATTGCCCAAAATAGCATCCCCAGGAAACTGAGTGAGCAGGTGTGCTCCACAGATTTAACACAAAACAAAAACTTTTAAAAATAACTCCAACAGAAAATTAAAACCAGTTTAATGATACCCTGCAACCATCTCCTAGATTTAGTTCAGTTGCCATTCAGTTGTGTGTTTTTTACAACACCTGGTGTTTTGACCTTTGAATGTGTTTTTTCTTAGCTTTCAATAAGGATTTTTAAATAGTACTCAGTCTTCTTGTGGGTAATAAAAACTTTTGCCTACACCTTGAAATTATAACAAGATAACAGGATTTTAAATTTTTAAATTGAAAAGGTTGCATATTTTATTTTTATCATCTCATGGGGCTTAAACAGCTACTGAACATCTTCCATGTCTTCATGAAAGACAGAACCGACTGAAGTCCTGAAAATACACCCTAGAAGTGTACAAGAACAACAGGTGATCATCTTCCATATTCCTCCACTGGCATCATTCACTCAGGTTGTCAGGTTACCCACCTGAGTCCATATTTTTCAATGCATGGAAAAAATTTTGTCGATATTGTCCTATTACAAGCTTCTTGAAAATTATGTGCTTCATTTATTTGCTTTTATTCTTTGCTGAGATTAAAAAAAAAAATCATTTAAGGTTATGAATTTTCCTCTGAGGTCAGCTTTGACCATATTAAATAGCATTTACATTTTCATTTATTTCTAAATAATCTGTAATTATGGTTTGATTATTCTCTTTGATTTTTTATTTTGTGTATGTGTGCAATCAAGCCATTGTGCACTGTGGTCAGAAAATATAGTCCATATGTCTTCTCCTTTGAACTATTATTTGGCATTTTATTTTGTGCTCTAATGTGTGATGAATCTCAACAAATGCTCAGTGATGTTGGGGAAAATGTCATATCTACAATATATAGAGTCCAATATGTATGTATTAAATAAATCTTTAAAGTATTTTCAGGTTATCTATAGTCTCATTTATTTTTGCTCTGTCAAAAACAAGGGCAAACAACAGTGTGGTTATAATGAAAGACACCTTGCAAGGTCTTCCAATCACTTCCCTACAGCCAGCCTTGGAGAGAGGAATGGCAACCAGAGCTTTCAACCACAGCCTCCCCTTCTATACGTAAGATGAACCATTTAGGTCATTTCTTAAGTAAACATTCTCTTTAACTCTCTGGAGCAAAGGATATTCTTAGAAAACTTCAATACTGAATGCAGAGAATCTAGGTGAGGGAATTTTGAAAGACAGAAAAATTCCTAGAAAATTTACCATCACTATTGAAAAGCTAAGGATTGTCCGGAGAGACTCAAAGGGACTTGTGAGTTCCTAGTTATCAGATATTAGATTTTTTCTTTCCTTCATGTTAGATGTTCATAAAATGAAATAGCAAAATACATCTTTGACTACAGTAATAATCCTAGAATAAACATGGCCAAAGAACACAGTTCTAAATTAAATTTTGTGTGAGCAATCTTCCCCTCATGAGAATACTTCCCACATGGAAAGAATTCATTTATTCCTGACAAAAATCCTGAGAGCTGAGTCATATTGCCCCCATTTTACAGATAGAGGAACTGAATCTCAAAAAGCTTAGGCCACTTGCCCAAGGTCACATAACTGAGAAAAGGCAGAACCAAGTTTTGAACCTAAAGCAGCATCTCTAGTGCTTCTAAGTGGTTGGCTACTGGGAGTGTTTTGATTGCAAAGCTAAATGTTAGAGTTATAGTATGATGAGCAGGGAGTAATTATCATAAGTGCCATGCCTTACTACGTAGCCTATTGTAATTATTCATGATGATAGTAATAGTTTTACGTTAATTGATTTATAGATAACCGTAGTAAAAAAACATGTAGTGATAAAGAGATGTTCCCAGAGAGTGTGCATTATACTCATTAATCCCCCAAGATCTTTGGGATACACCCCTAGCCCTGAGCTTTGCAGACTCTGAAATCTGCACTGAGGAAAACTCCATCTCCCAAAAGAGGATTTACTTCAAAAAGTCACATAAACCCACCATAATAATTTAGGAGTTGACATTAAAAAGAATACAGTCACTATGTTGATGTGCAAACTTTACTTTCATGCCCTATTTGCTCTTCCTAGAGGCACCTGCATGAAATCTTCCTTGTTCTTGAAAGGGTGCTCAGTGACTGTGAGAGTTAGAGGTGTGTTTTATGGGCATTCCACTGACATAGCCTGAGAGAGCCACAAACACGATATAAAGGCCTTGCCAGTAGCACCCACCACAGATTTGGATAGCTATTGGACAAGATTCCCTCTCCTCCTCTAGTGCTTAAATGGTCAAAGCTCATTCTTGCACCACTGACTCCATTTTGCCTACACTTACTAGCTGACTACTTCCCTACTCAGAGGCACATTTCTCACTTTCATGTAAGTCTTGTCCTAGCCAGGCAATGTCTCTTTCATTTTCTCTATTCTGTGCTGATTGCACAGTTTAACTGTCAGAAGGCAGTGATGGCCTCACCATCAAGTTCTCAAAGACTGGATCAGTGTTTGGCTAGGTATAATATCACAGTGTCAGTGCATACCACCTATGAGACTGGCAAGGCTGAAAAATCACAACACAAACTAATGAGATGTATTCATAACTAAGAGTATCTAAATATGGACCTGGTAAATTATAAGCTGCTTGTTTCAAAATGGATTTTTCTTTGATCATTATAATATACTATGATATCAATGTGTCTTCTAAAGTTCATATATTAGAAATTTGACCCCCAATGTAGTGATATTTGGAGGTGTACCAAATAGGAAGTGTTTGTTTAATGGATTAATGCTGTTAATAATGGGAGTGAGTTCATCCTCTGCCTTGCCCTCTCTTTGCCCTTCTGCCTTCCACCATGAGCTGATGCAGCCAGAAGGTCCTTACGCAATTCCAGTACATTGATATTAAACTTCTCAGCCTCCAGAACTGTGAGCCAATAAATTTCTGTTAATTATAAATTACCCAGTCTGTTGTACTCTGTTATAGCAGCACGAAACAAACTAAGAAACAATGGTTGTTATTTTTGAAGTGAAATCAACAAATACTTTTTAGAGTCTACTGGGAAAGACTGTAATCATACAAGTAATACTAAAAATGTGCAATTTGTGCTACAATAAGGAAAGTATAGTGAACCAGGAGAATATGCTGAAATTTTACTGATCCATTAGGAACTGAGTTTACAAAAGTTCAGTGCTCTCATTCTATGAAGTTTCTCACTTTCTGAAAGGGCAATTTGAGATTAGAAATGATAAGGCAGCACTTCATCTTGTTCCTTTATAATCTCACAACACTTGAAGTCTTACAGTTTTACTTGAAATTACAGGTGATAAAGGAGAGTATTTTGTGGAGATTCCAGCCAGGGTGTGTAACCTTTTTTTGTTCTCTGCCACACATTGGGAGAAGAGTTAGTTGTCTTGGGCCACACACTAAATATACAAACACCAATGAATGCTGCTGAGAACAAAAAAATGTCCATGAATAATTTTCATAATGCCTGATACCAAAGATAAACAAACCAGTCCTCAAAAAATCTGCATGCAGCCTGAGGTCCACAGGTTGGACACCCCTGGTAGAGTTAGATTTTGAGGAAGTAAAGCAATTTTTTTGAGCTTTGAGAAACAAAAGTTTGCAATAGTGTGTTCCCTGCATGTTGGAGTGTTGAGTATTGGAGCAATATTAGCAGTCTTAGAATATTGTGTGGAGGATAGAGGAGCTAGTGAGGAAGAGAGGATGGGGGGTGGGGACATGCTCCATCATACAAGGAAGAAACTGCTTACTTATTTATGTCACATTTCATCTCAAAGAGGGTTCAGCCTCATGTCTAATCTCTAGAGAAATGGCCCAAGGACAATGATCCTTCCCGGTAAAACCCATCCTTCCCATATCAATCCTGATGTTTAGAACTTCAGAGAAAATAATTATTCAGAGACTATTAAGGGCAAAAATGTCATTAAAACAAAAGCAATATACAGACTTCTTCACAACCAGTGGAAGGAAAGTTTAAAAATATCACAAGCATCCTCAGATTTGGGCCACATTCCTGTCGTATCCATGACAGACCTCACAAAAGTTTTTCTGCTCTAGAGAGATCCTAGACACACAACTGCCCATCCCTAGTGCCACAAAAGTTGCTTTCCCCTCTTTTAGTCATAAGGCAGGGTGAAGGGGGAGTTAATCTGTAAATACTAAGAAATTCATTTATGACTCTTGTAGACATGTGATATTAGAACCATAAAATTCAATGTGATGAAGCAGGCCAAGGCAAATCTTGTCGTGCCAATGCTGGAAATAAATCTATGGGCTTTGGGGACTAAGAAACATTTATTGCACTCACAGGAGAATCAGCCATCATGTAGGAAGTAGGACAAGGAGGGTCCAAGGACTCAGACAGGAGGATAGTAGCAAGAAGCTGAGATAGACTCAGATGAGATTCCAGACAGGGCAGTGTGGAAAGGGCAGGTTGGAGGAGCAGCACCAGATACTAAAGACTCACCAGCATGCAGCAAGGCTGGGCAGCTGCATGTCTCAGGCCTGCCTGCTGAAGGAAGAAACACTGTAAGAGCTCCTGGTTTGGAGTGTGAGACCCTCAACAGACCAACTGATGGATGCTAAGCTGACTTCCAGGAAAGGTGGGTCCTGTTTCCAGCAGGGCTTTAGTGTTGCTGAGGAGCCCTACAAGCTGAACCACAGCTGAATTAACCCTTAAAGAAAGTCCCTTGCACCCTAGCCCACTGAGGCCCACTTAAGGCTCCTGATCTCCACAACTACAAGATAATAAACCTGCACTGTTTAAGCCACTAAGTTTGAGGCCATTTGTTACAACACCAATAAGAAACATACAGTATTACACTATCACTTGGGAGGGTAGGGAGATGAAGAGAAAAATTTAACTGAACCCCATTGCTGTATCCTAAGAATATTAACAAAGAGAAACAAAGTCTGCAAAGATGGATCAGGATTTAAAAGAGAGCTCCTAGAACTCAGAAAAAGCCAACCAAAGAAAATCAGGAGGAAAAAATTCAGTATCATGGTGGTAATATGTAACCAGAGTAGGAAAGTTATTATTTCCTTCCCCAAATGAGCCTCAGTCTAAGGGGAGAAAAGTGGGGAAAAATTCCTCAATTTGGTCAAAAGGACTATATCTAAGGGCACACTGTCCCTGCCACCTTGTACCCTACACTGAGGACACTGCTGCTGCCCAGGTTCTAATCAGAAGGCAAAGGATTCCAGGATGTGTGTGCACACGCAGACATGCACATGTGCGTGCTGACACACACACGCTCTCAGATGGAGTTTATACTGCACCCTGACAAAGATTTAAGCAGTTATTTATTCATTGAGTCAGTTGACTGGTTTCAAAGCTAGATTCTACCCATGTTTTTACAAACAGGCAGAATCTTGTTATCTAGGCCTCTGGAGAGTGCCTCCCAGGGTCTTCCATTCCTCCACTTCTCTTTAACCCTCTCCCCTCTTCTCTTCTACTATCCCCATCACCACCCCACCAGAGACTATTCTACCACTCAGAAATAACCCAGCATCCCTCAGGAAATAACACATTTCTTGCACCTTATAAACTTCATAACCTCAAGAGACAAATATAAAATTTGTTTTCCTCTTCCCAATTTCTATTTCTCTCAGAAGGGAAGGGTAATTTTTTGGTCTCTGTAAACGTTGGATTTGTGCAACAAAGATAAGCCATCAAGGATGGAGCTGTTGACTGAGCCATCAAGGATGAGCTGTTGACTGAGGATAAGGAGACAGTTTGATGATGAGCATTTCCACCTTGGGCTGCAATTTGTTCCTCACATCTACAGTAGAAGCTCTGCAAGGGACTGTAACAAACTGGTCAACATGCAGAGGTGGTCAACATAAGGAACCAGGCCTACTGTACTGACGTGTACATATGATGCATGTCTTGTCTATGAAAATTAGGTCAACTTGAGGTGGTCAGTATAGGAGGCGGCCAACTATAGAGGTTTTACTGTACTTTATATTTATGTTTAAGGACTAGTAAATCATTACCAACAGTGAGTGACTGAGTAAGGCACGTGAGAAAGGGAAGTCTAGAGAAGATCGTGGGAAACAAGGAGACTATAACATGCTCAGGGTGACAAAGGTAGATGAAGAGACCCAAGAAGATGTTTATGGGATATCACAGAATATGGACAAAATTGGTACTCTGTAGGTGTTCTAACTGGGATTGTGGCGAAAACAGTATTGGGAGAGCTGAAACAGAAGAGAAGACATTCTTAGGTATAAGAGAGGAGCAGGCTAGAAATGAGGGCGGTCCATGAGTGGCAGAGTCCACAGCCATATAGGGCAACATCAGGAGACCCACAGCAACGCAGCAAGGCTGGCCAGCCTGCTTGGCAACACCCTGCTAGCACTGCGTACTCACTGCTCCTCTACCATCGTAAAGCCTTTTTTGGTGGTGGCTCTTCCCCAGAGCCAAAGCCAGAATCTTCACCCTAAAGTATCACTTTGATCCTGTTCCTGCCCTGTTCAAAAACCTGCCAGGGATTCCCCAAGGGCTACAGAAGCAAGCCCAGCCCTGCAGTGGAGTCCTCTCCAGAGGCTGCAGATCACTCTTGGCGCCTCTGAAACTGCATAGCCCTGCCCAGAACTGCTCAACATTGACATCTATCACTTCATGTTTGACTGGTGGCTATTTTAAAATTTTATTTCTGTGAACAGACTTCTAACTCTTTGAGGCCAGAATGCTAGGCTTCACTGAACTTGGAGAAAGAAATCACAGAAAACTGTCTTTGTGATAAGGTTAGAGTACCATGGAGCATGAACATCATCAGAAAAATTTCCAGGCCCATCTAGGACATTACTAGCACACTCTTCCACCCCTTAGCATTTCAAGGTCATGGTACTAGATGACCATGACCTCTGCCCACACTCAACAAAGCCCACCTAGATAGAGATCAAATTCAAGACCTGGACTAGAGATTTGATTATGTCCTGTTCCTTGGCAGGGAACTGCCACTCCAACCCCAATCACAAGATGTAGTGTGATGTTGCAGATCCATCGCCACCTCTGGAAAAGCAGCTTAACGAGCATGTGCTGACGGGCTGCCCCACAAGGCCGTTTTTGCCTCTGCCCCCTCCACTCTCCACTGCCTCTACAGACAGTGCAGGTCAAGTGGGGAACTGGGGAAGAAAAATAGGAACTGTTTGCATTTTATGATTTTAAATCTCAAATTATGAGCGATGTTAAAAGTAAATTGTATTGAGTTACTCTGTGTCTTAAATTAACTGTGTGACCTGAGCTAGCACCTAGGAAAAGGAACCGTAAGCCTTTCACCTGAATGTTCCCCAAATTTGCAGTGATTAAGGATGGGTGTGACCTGTGCCCACCACTCAGACTAGGTGGGTTCCAGTCTTCAACACTCACCAGTTGAGTAAGCTTATAGTCCATTTCCTTAGCCATAAAACAGCTATCAAATAAAGCCTGTCGGGGGTGGGGGGTGAGGTTCAGAAAATTAGACAGAAATATCTTAGCATATGTTATGGTGCATAGTAGGTTCTCAGTATAACATATCTATATATGTATGCCATGCATGTGGAAAAAATAACCTCTGTGAACCTCCTACTCATTATAATTGCTTATTCCCTAGCTTTCTGTGTCCAAGCAGGACTTCCTATTTCATTCTGCTTACACACTTGGTGATTTCTTGTCCCTCTTTCTTACTAGATTAAAAGCAAATTAAGAGAATAAACTGATCCTTCTCATAGTTTCAGCAATGCACATTTGCTGAACAATGACATCTATTTTCCTTACCCCTAGCAGAGTTTTCTGTACATAGTGAATGTTCAGTAACTGGACTTTTTTCTTTTTTAGCTTAAATTGACTATGTCTCCAAAACATAGGTACCAGCCAGTGGCTTTTCAGCCCTTGAAATCTAAAGGGATTGCTTGGAAATCTCAAGTTCAAAACCTGGAAAAGTCTACTCAAGCCTTTATCATAATTTCTAGAAATGTTCAAAGACTTATATTCTCCTGAACCCCCTTTACCTCCCTGTTTTTATGCACTTGCAAGCTGTTTCTGAGCAGCCCTACCCAAAGCTGAAAACAACATTCAGTTTTCTTGCCATTATTTATAAGAAATCTACTCCCTGCTGACATCTAGAACTGTGACTTCCTAGAACTCTGGGAAGCCGACACAAGTGGATTACCTGGGATCAGGTTTGAGACCAGCCTGAACAAGAGCAAGACCTCATCTCTAGAAATAGCCAGGAATTGTGGCAGGTGCCTATAGTCCCAGCTACTTGGGAGGCTGAGGCAAGAGAATCACTTGACCCCAAGAGTTTGAGGTTGCTGTGAGCTATGACGCTATAGCACTCTACAGAGAGTGATAAAGTGAGACTGTTTCTCTGTCTCAAAAAATAAATAGGTAAATAAATAATTCTACTCCCTGCTCCTGCAATCCCATCACTAGGTAGAAGAAAAAAAGTCACCCAGAAGAAAAAAATCATTTTATCACAAGGACATTTGCACTAGACTATTCATCACAGCTCAATTTATAATGGCCAAAATGTGGAAGCAGCCTAAATGCCCACTGACCCAGTAACAGATTAACAAGGGAATGGATTAAGATGGAGACTTTACATCTTTTGTATTAACCTAGATGGAGGTGGAACACATTCTTCTTAGTAAGCATCACAAGAATAGAGAAGCAAGAATCCAATGTATGCAATTCTAATATGAAGGCAATAGATGATCTAATACAAGGTGAGGGGCAGGGGAATGAGAGAGCAGGGAGACGAGAGGAGGGAGGGGGATGAAGGTGAATGGCACACCTCTTGGGGGTGGGACACAATTATAAGAGGGACTTTACCTAAAAAATGCAATCAGTGTAACCTAATTCTTTGTACCCTCAATAAATCCCAAACAATAATGAAAAAAAAAGAAATCTACTCTCATAAATCATATGCTGAGTTTGGTAGACTCGACCTAATGATATTAGTAAAGAAGCCCAGGAGAACCCCTAGCCCACTGCTTTCTACACCTCACTGTCTCCTCACTGCTTCTCTCTGCTTCTTCCCATCTTGCCCTCAGGAACTCCAATTTCCTCTCATTCTTTAAGGAAAGAAGTATTAAAGTATTCTTTAATACTTGAGCAAAGTATTTCTTTCCAGCTCCTTCCTTCACTTTACAGGTCCAAACACACCAACAGGACTAGATGTCTCCCTTTGGACAAAACCTGCTCTCTGTAGAAGAACATAGATTACAGTAAAAATTATAAATTATACAAATACCATGCCAGTCACCAAGAAAAGCCTCCATTTAGAACAATGAATTAGAGGAGCCCCGCGGGTTCCTGCCCTAGAAGGTTCTCCAGCCTCAGCACCTTTAGGACACATCTTCACACATTCTCATGTGGGCCAATTGCAATTTCCCTTCACCACATCATGTCCTTTTTAACCCCTACTTCTGAAAGTGTCACTATTTCAACTCAGTTAACTGTTGGTGTGAGTACCATGCCTGGTTATTTGTTTACCAATGTCTTCCCTTCATGCTGAACATAAAATGATTTTATTGGGTTTCTGATATGAGATTTAGATAATTATAGATGATAGATGATTTTTGAAATGATCTTTTGGAATCCTTTTTAAATGACTTTTCCAGGGCAGCGCCTATGGCTCAAAGGAGTAAGGCACCGGCCCCTTATGCCAGAGGTGGCAGGTTCAAACCTAGCCCCCGGCCAAAAACTGCAAAAAAAAAAAAAAAAAAAAAGACTTTTCCAACATATCACAGACAAGGAACAATGAAAGATTCTTGGGATTGTTCACTCTTAGAGAAATAGAAATCATATCCCCAACCAAACAGGGAAAATGGAATGATCTAAAACTGGAAAACAGAGGATATTAATATACAAGTAAACTTTTTTTTAAATAATGCCTCTGGTTTCTCTTTAATATTTGTCTTCTTCAGGTTCCTGAAGCTTCTCTGCACTGGATGCATTTGGCCTTCCCTTAACATGAATTTAGCTGTTATTGATTTCCCACTTACACACTTTCTTCCAAGAAGTATAATCTGTTTCATAAGTACACAAGAATAATAATATTATTTACATACTATAAATGTAATCATGTGCTCTAAGATATAATAGCTATAGTCCTTGAAGCTTATTTTATCTTTATTTTACTTATATTACTACTGCATCACAAAAAGAACATAAGTAGTAAATACTGAATAATGTAGCTTTAGACCTAGAAGGCAAATATTACTGTTTGATAATATAGTGGGAAGCATGGATTTTTTTTTAATATAAGCAATTTTAATTCAAATCCTAATGTAGACTCTTACTAGCTGGTGATCTTAGACAAATTGTTTAGCCTTTCTGATCCTCAGATATAATAATCCCTACCTGGATGTATTGGTAAGCAAATTAAAGAAGATGTTTATGTGAGAGGGCATAGAGTAGTAACTACCACACAGAAGACTCACATGTCTTTTACTATTGTCCCACATGAGTGCTATTACCCATTAAGAGGCACTATTGTAATCTGTTAACCAAAAGGATCTAACGTGGTTAATATTTTCAGAATATCTTGTTCAGTATGTGAATAGTTAACCACCATAGCATATGCTGATCCCCTCCAATTCTCTACTTAACTAGTTTGGACACAAGTGCAAAGCAAAGAGAACTAAGGATTGTCCCACGCCTCTGTTGACTGACTGCCTCTTCCTTCAAGAGCTATGGGCAAAATTTTTTATGCTTATATGGTCCCTATGTCTGAGACACTCAAAGCATTTTTCCAGAAATTAAATCAGGGCTTTCATATGACCCTGGTTAATAAATGTCAAGTCTTCAGTGTGGAACCTCAGAATATCCTTTTGGGGAAGGTGGCTGACAACCTTATCTTCCATACAAATAAACTGAGGCATGAAGGAGATAAATCAGAGGACTTGTTATGCTTGTTATTGATTCTTTATTCCTTATGAGTTCACTTTCAGTTTATATATGAAGACCAGTGTTCCCTGGGAGTGCCTGGAGCGTTAACAGAGATTCCCAGAGAGCATGGCTGTGGTTTCTTGGAGAAGGCAGCCCACAGTTCTCCTAAAATGACTAGGAGGGTTATGGGAATTGTTGTGGTGGGGGGTGGGTAGCCTTAAGGCAGGGATTACCTTAATTGGGTAAAGAGACTGAGTCAATGAGGTTAGGGTAATCAGAAAATCCAGAACTCCAAAGGTGTGGGGTTGTGACACCTGTCATGAGTAACACAAAGTTCCCATTTTGAACCATGTGCTAGTGGCTACAGTAAGCCTCTTAGGAGCAAAGAACAGCTCCAGAGGGGGCTAAGAAGGAGGGCCTTTGTGCACAGGAGGGAATAGAGTGCTCTGATCAGCAGCTGGAAGAAGACAGGGGTCCAACTTGCCAGCCTGAGACAGCATTGGCAACTGTGACAGAAAGAAGCAGAGACTTGCACATTACAGTGGCCACTCCACTCAAACACACACACCTCAAGTCGATCCTTCAGGACCATCATCCTCCTTCCCGTCGCTGGTTTTCTCAGGCCAGAGATCCTCTGCTTCTTTCTTTTCATTAGTTAACAACAATAGTTAACTTTTATTATCACTCACCATGTGATAATAGACCATGTGCCCAGTCTTTAACACAGTTTACAGTGTGACAACATAGCTAAGCCAAACTATGTGTCCCAAAATCCCTGCCCCCAAGTGATTCCTTTTCAGTGACGATCACAAGAAATATCTTACACAAGATTTGAAAAAGTAGAAGTGAAACCATAGCCACACTTTTTAATTCTCTGAAGGTCAGCAGGAGGCACTCGCATCACCAGCAATTCCTCCATCTCCGACTTTTTCACATGCGTTTGTATCAGTTTGGTGAAGGGCGCCAGCTACTCCTTGGTGTCAGTCATAGTATGGAGTTTGGAGGTGGGGAGAGACAGATGTAGGTTCCAAGTCATCCTCACAAAGTCCTGTTTGTCTTTGCTTTCCCTCACCACTTGGCTTTCTTACTCAGCTACCAACATAGTGACCACAGTGCTACTTTAGGCTCAACACTGGAAGAAGAAACACCTAGTCCAGCGTAGGTTCCTCAATCAGTTTCTGTAACTGCAGAGTCAAATTCTTAGAATAAATTTTGTTTGCTTTACTACTTAGGATAGTTCTTCTTTGAACTATTTTGAACCCTGAGCAATACACAAGTATTGTCTCATTTAATCCTCACCATAGTCCTAGAACGGTAGAACTTTTTTTTTCTTCTCACAGTACACTTGAACCTATAGTCAAACTTCTGTGGTGCACTTAAATTATGTTTTTTTTTAAAAAAAAAACAAGAGTGAAAAAAGAATATATTTACTGTGCTTTGAACTTCTTTTGAAAATAACTTAACTAATGATCTTCCAAAATTTTTGTGGCACACCAATTGAAAAATCATTGTCTGAGAAGTTAGGCTCTCTTATTATCCCTGTTTTCTAGATGAAGAACTCGAGAAACAAGGAGATTGTGTTAAACAATTAGCTAGCATGAAATGACATTTAAACCCAGGCAGTCAGATTCCAGAGCCTGGGTTTCAACTCCTTACTGATTTCCTTCTTAATACCATGCAGTGTGGCTTCTGTTCTCACCGCTATTTTTTTTTCATTAAAAAAAAAAAAAAAAAAAGAGTGTTCTCAATACATTTAAAACTTATCTTCAGGAAACTTTCTTCCACCCTTCTTCTTTTAGACTTCTCTAAAACCCCTGATATTTTCCTTTGTTCCTTACCTTTGACTAATGCAAGGTTTCTTTTTGGACTTCTTTATAAGTTTCTCTAGATATTGCCTGCCAAACACACACACACACACACGCACGGGTGTAACCACACATGCATACAAACACATGTGCACACTGTGTTCACTCCATATTGCATGCTCATTCTTTGACCACACTGCCTGCCCAACAGTAATCCCTCATCAGCCTCTTCTGCTAACCTAGACCTCTGCCATTTCCCACCAGGGGCTTCCAGAGCCCTTCCCCTGCTACCTTTAAATAGTAAAGCAGAAGTAATCAAATGTAAAACACACAGAAGGACACAGACCAGACAGGAAAGAAAAAGGAAGAGGAGAAGCTGAGAAAATAAGCCAAAACAAAGTTTCTGAAGGAATGGAGGCAAAACTGGTGAAATTTTCTAAAACAGAAATAAACTCCCACAGGAAAAAAAAGAACGTGCAGGATGCTTTTATGACTTTTATAGAGAGAGAAGGGGTCAGGTCCTAAACCAAGAAGAGAAGGGGGAAAAAACCTGCCTAGAGAAGAGGAACCAAGACCACAGCAGGACGATCAGTGGAGTCAGCTGAGCAATAAGAACAATCTCAGTGTCAAGCTAATTGACAGAAAGAGAACTAAGAGAAAAGATCTTACTCCTCCTGAAATGGGATCTGAAGCTGAAGAGACCCCAAGGGAGAGATGGGGTGTCAGGAACTGCAAACTCAAGAGAAGTGGCCACCCAGGAAGGAATTAAGTTCTTCAAAACTTTCCTAAACTAAGAAGCAAGAATAATTTTTCTACTCTTAAACATCACATGTACTCTCTAATAATTTGCAACAATTGATGGGCACACATGAGCACAAAGAGAAGTAAAAAATCCTTGGAAATCAAGAAGTAGAAACAGGGAGTCGTGGTGGGGTCAAAACCTTCCTTACAGGTACAATGAACATTACTCAGGTGACAGGCACATTTATAGCCAGTGATTTTGAATTGACATACTATGGAAATTTTTAAAGGTCATTAATTAAGCTATTTTGAAAGAAGTCAAAGCATAGTAAGCATATTCTTTTTTTAAAACTCTTTTTTTGACCACTGTAATTTATTGTGCTGTGGAAGTTTGATACAGATTCAAGTGCACTGTGAGATTAAAAAAGTTATAGCCCTGACTAAAGCATTATAAAAGCTATCCATGTAACAAAAACATTTTTAACCCTTTTACTATTTTGAAATTTAAAAAAAACTTTTTTAAAAAGTATGAATTGTATGTATGAATGACCTTAGTGACCTAAATGACCTGATTTCTCCCCTCATAGAACAAGGATGACTGACCCAAGGATCTGCCTTTTATTAGAGAATCTCTTAGGAATGGGAAACTGCAATTTTCTGAGGACAATTTAAGCTTTTTGTGCCTATTTTTCATATACATACTAACATGAGAATCATAAACACCAAAAAAGAAAAACAGTAAAATTCAAACTAGATACAGAAAACAAATCTGACTTTTTGAAATCAGTAGATTTGGTAAATCTTTGCAGAGGACAAGTTAGCTGACAAAAAAGGTATGAAGGCATCCAATAAATGAGGCAAGAGTCAAAAATAAACAAATCAAACTTGCAGGCCTTATACGCAGTGGTCTTGGGCTCAGGAATTCTATTTCTGAATCTCATAAATGGAAAAATACTAAACAGAGAAACAGCTTTTGTGCCCAAAGTTGTTTAACTATGTGCTACTTATAGTAGCATAAAATTAGAAACAGTCTATATATGGGACAAAAGGGAATGGCTCTACAGTAATATAAATAAATTTCACAATTTATCTCTACTATGGAATATAATACAGGCATTCTGGGGAAATAAAAGTGTGTTCATGTATGTGCCAGTGTGTAAAAGAAGACTAAAAGAGACAGTGACAGAGAACAGTAAAAAGAAATTAATAAAAGAGAAAGTTGCTCAATGTTATGTAGAACATGTAAGTTATATGTGCCCCCAAAATACAATGAGGGGATGGGTACAGGATAGACATTCTCATTCTAAAATGTAAAAATAGAAAGGAAGAAAGGAATAACATGTCCTCACCAAATCTAAGCCCAATAGGGAAAATGTTAAATGTTAACACTTGAGAATAATCTTTTTTAGCTCCATGTCCTGCCTCTGGACACACTGGGGCAGGTGGTAGGCTCCTGAGACTTTGGGTGACCCCATCCTCCTAGCTTTCCTGGGTAAAGTCCATGCCGCAGCTCTCACTTACAAGAGTCCAGTGCCCATGGTTCTCCCCGGCTGGACTCACACTTCAGTGGTTCTACTAATCTCAGAGGGTTTTTATCGAGGGAGCATGGCCTCACCCTTACAACTCCACTAGACATTGCCTTAGTGGGAGTTTTCTGCAATGACCACACTTCGATGGCTTCACTATGCATTTCCCCAGTGGAAGCTCTCTGTGATGGCCCCAGTGTAGAGCAGTTAGTTCTCTGCCAGGACCTAAGGCTCTCCAAGAATTTTGAAATCTCAGTGGAGGAAGTCATGCCCCCACAGCTCATGTACTCTGCACACCCACAGAGATGACAGTGTTTGAATGCCACTGAGGTTTCCCACCTCCAGAGAGGTGGCCTGAATCATATCTGGGCCTGCTTCAGCCACTTCTTGGGTGGCTAAGCAGTGCTGTGCCAAAGTATGGGTAGCAGAGACTTGAGGTTGTGTGTAATAGTGGAACACTCAGGTCCCTCAGGCATATCTTTTAGTGGCATTCCATCCCTGATACCTAGGCATACTAGACCAGTATGGAAGTAACAACCTGATAATCTCTGAAATGTCTTCAGGGTCATTCTCCCTTGAATTTATGAATAGCATCTGGTTTCCTTCTCCCCATACTAATCTTACCAAAGGGTGGCTTGGTCACACCTTTGGTATTCTCTCCCAAGCATGCTTTTTCACTCTTTAAAATAGGACTAAGCTGAAAAATTTTTAAATCTTCAAGTTTGACCTCCCTTGATTATAAATTCTGTCTTGAATTTATTCCTCACCTTGAACTTTACTATAATCAGTCCACTCTGCATACTTGGCTTAAATATTTGCTTACACCAAATAGCCTGTTTTATTGTTCAGAAGTCCTACCCTCTACAAAGCACTGAGACATGAATATAGTTCAGCCAAGTTCTATATTTTATAACAAGGATCATCTCTCCTTCAGTGTTCAATAAAATGTTTCTTATTTCTGTCTGAGAACATCATAAGAATGTCTTTACTGTCTATCAGGATTTCATCTACAACCTTTTATCTGGAATATTGAGGCTTTCTCTATAGCTCTCTTCTTTTAAACCCTCACTAAAATTGCTATTTGTGATCCACTCACAGCAATACAGGTTTTTTCTGGCATGCACCTTGGAACTCTTCCAGCCTTTATCCATTACCCAAATCTGAAGCTGGTTCCACAATTTTAGGTATTGGTTACAATAGCATCCCACTTCTCAGTATCAATTTATGTCTTAATGAGTCTAAGCTGCTAAAACAAATTACTATAGATTAATTATAAAGAACAAAATTTATTTTTCATAATTATGGCTGAGAAGTCTAAGACCAAAGCATAGTAGATTCAGTATCTGGTGAGGGCCAGTTCCTCATAGATGACACCTTCTTACACTGTGTCCTCACAGGGAGGAAGGGGCAAACAGCCTCCCTCAAGCTCCTCTTATAAGGGCACTAATCCCATTCATGAAGGCAAAGCCTCCATGACCTAATCACCTCCTGAAGACCCCACCCCTTAATACTAAGGCATTGTAGATTATGTATGAACATATGAATTTGGAGGAGATATAAACATGCATACTTTAGCATTGATTTTTCCTGTCTAGTCATAGGTACAAATAGCTCAGTAATTATAAGGCTGTGGGGTCAGGATACAGAACTCATCTATTTTATGCCATATAAGACATTCTTTGCAGGACAGGGTCAGCATGGAAGGGCTGACTGTGCAGGGTCCATGGCTGATGAGAGAAAGAGATTCAGGGCAGGCGCACTGGATATTGTTCAGTAGAACTAGGCAATGCTCACAGGTGTTAGCAGAAATCCTCACCCATTTCCATCCCCATTAGCCTCATACAACTCTCTTCAGAGGGGAAGACAACCTGGAAGTAGAGCTTTGCCAACACCATTTCTGATCCTAGCAATGAAGCCTTCGGAAATAAGCCTTTTGGGTGCTGAGTTCTTAAATATGAAAAATTAGATCAGAATGTGAATGCACAGGAAAGCAACTCTTCCTTTTCTATTCCTACATTCAATGACTCCAACAATTCTTTAGAATCTTTTAGAATTCACTCTTTACCTCAGAACTTTAAATTTCACATTTCCCTGCATACCTCTACCTCTATTATCATTTTTCTTTTTCTGTTAGTTTTCTGATTTAATCATGTATTTATACCTTGATTTCTCGGTTTTTAAGCTTCAGAAAATATCTATTAACGTCCACTTATCCTTCCTTTCCACCTCTTTTCACATTTCAACTTTCACTTATTATTCTTTTATATCAAATAGTTGAGTTTTTATAGTATTCATTTCTTTACCTAGAATTGGATTTATGTGAATCTTCTATGAATTGAATTTCTAAAACTTAAAATAAATAGCATTTTAGTATTATGCTTATGCAAGGAACTTTGGTTTGAGCCAGGTAGAAGAAATATAATTCTGCATCACTGAAAATTGACCTAAAGAAGGAGATTGCTCAGGAGACTGCGTCCATAGACCCTCTTTTAATTTCTTTCCAGTACTCTTCACTTTGTGTTATAATGACACACTGCAATTTTATTTTATTGTTTTTGCATATGCAAGTCTCTATCTTGGATGCTCTTTTCATTTCATTGACCTAATCTCACTATTTCATAGAGGATAATAAATGTTATGACTTCTTATATATGCAATAATATCTTAAGTTTTCTCTCACACTTAATTGATAGTTGTTTCTGAATATAGCATTTGAGTTCAAAACATTTTCTTACACCCAAGTTTATTTTTACCTTTAATTTTGGTAATATTTTAAACTTGCAAAATACAAGTACTTGTAATGATAACAGGAAAACTCCTATGTATCTCCTTTATGCATATCCTCTAATTGTTAATGTTTTGCTGCATTTCCTTATTTATTTTATTTCTATTTTAACCCATTTCAGAGTAAATGACACGCAAAATGCCCCTTTGTGCCTAAACATTTCGGTGTGTATTTCTGAAAAACAAGGCCATTAACTTACACATAAACAATATACCATATTAAGATCAAGAAATTTAACATTACCATAATTCTATCATCCAATTATCAAACACTATTCAAATTTAAGCACTTGTCCTTGTATGAATTGAATGTGTTCCCTGAAAAGCATGTATTTGAAATTCAATCCCCAATGTCAAAGTTTGGGAGCCTCATAAGTGCGGCCTCATAAGAGGTGATTAGGCTGTGAAGGCTTCACCTCACAAAGAGATTAATGCCATTATTGAGGAAGTAGGTGCATTATTGTTGAAATGAGTTTATTACAAAAGACTGAGTTAGCCCCCTTTGGCCTCTCTCTATTTCAGCCTCCATTGCCCTTCCACTTTCCACCATGGGATGATACAGCAAGAAGACCCTCAGCAGATGCCATCACTTTGATCTTGGACTCCCCAGCCTTCAGAACTGTGAGGAAATAAAACTGTTTTTTTAATTACTCAGTCTGTGGTTTTCCGTAATAACAGCACAAAACAGATTGAGACTACCCGAATAATGACTTTCATAGCATTTGTCTCTTAGCACATGGTGTTCTTAAAGTTTGGTCAGTCTACATTTTAAATTCATTTAAGGTCTTTTTCTCTCTGCAAGACTTTAGAATTTTCACTGTTCATTTAAATATATAAAATTTTACCAGGTTCTGACTAGATTCAATTTATCCTCATTAGCATGAGGTAGAAAATTACGGTTCACAAACTGGTACATTTTTTCAATAAGAAAAATGTTTTATTTGCCTTTTTTTGTATTATTTTCCCTCTTCCACTTTCTCTGTTCTCTTGAAATTTCTTGTTTCTCCTTCTTTCAACTAATATTTATTGGGTGCCCCCTATGTGCTAAGCATTGCTCAGTGAAAAGAAAAGTAATTCAGAACCAATTAAGCCTCCGACTGAGAAACTAGCTGAGGCAATCATTCACCAGAAAGGACACACACTTGAAAAATTGCAAGGTAGGACACCCATCCTTCCAGGAGTCCTGCTCTTAGAACAGAGGCAACATGTTCCCATATAGAGAAGAAGCCATTCAAATTTCCTTGTAGCTAACCAGGGTATTTTGAAAACTGAATACTGAAAATCCAGAACCCTGACTAGTGCTCTAAAACACTTAACATTTACATATATAGATATATATATATACATATATATATGCATAATCCTTTTTGTGGCTGAGTAGCACTCTATAGTATATACACATATATACTATATATCTATTATATATATATAATATATAGTACTCTATAGTATATATATCTATATGTGTGTGTATGTGTGTGTGTGTACATACATACCATGTTTTCCTTTTTTCTTAATTTAATCATAAAGAGGTAGATCATGTATACATTAATGCATTTATGGGGTACAATGTGCTGATTTCATATACAATTTGGAATGCTTACTTCATACTGGTTAATATATTCCTCACCTCAGTTACTTAATTATTGTGTTATACTTAATAAATCTGGCATGTACCCTTGCAATCTGCACCATAGATTTTCTTTATCCACTCCAGAATTGATGGACACTTAGGTTGATTCCACATCTTTGCAAATGTGAATTGTGCTGCAATATTGTAATCCCAACAATGTATAAGCATTTCTTTCTCTCTCTGCATCCCAGGCCAGCATCTCTTAGTTTTTGACTTTTTAATAATGGCCATTCTGACTGGAGTAAGGAGGTATTTTACTGGGGTTCTAATTTGCATTTCTCTGATGATTTGTAATATTGAGCATATTATTTTGTTCATTTGTATATCTTCTCTTGAAAACTGTCAGTGCCATTTGTCCACTTTTAAAATGAGATTACTTATTTTTTACTTATTCGAAATCCTTGTAAATTCTGGATATTAGTCCTTTATCAGATGCATAGTTTGTGAATATTTTCTGTTCTGTATGTTTTCTGTTTACTCTGTGGTTTATTTCTTTTGTCATGCAGATGTTGCCATAAGGGTCTCACAGAAAAGCAACGTTGCGGAGAATAAGCATGCTTATTGAAATTGTGTTTTAAATAAAGGTGACCATCTGCTCGCTCAGGCAAAATGGTGAGCTTTCTTTATTTACTGTTGGTTTATATAGTCAATCTTGTGCATACGCACTATACAGCAATGACCTCATTAATATTCATTACAATCCCTCTGCACATGCACACTGACATCAATGACTTCATTAATCTATTTGAACATCTTGTGACCACCCACCCTATAAGTAGCTCCTCCCTAGTATTCTGATAATCCACCCAACATACATCTTTAAGCATAACCCTTTCAACATAGCCCAGTTTAACATAACTTAATGGAGAACATGTTGTCAGTCATTACATTTTTTGTTCTTATCTGATGATGCCTGAGGCTATGGAGGAACAAGGTAGATTGAATACCTGCCCTTGCTGGCCTTGCCGTTTGGAGGCTGTTACTTCAAATCTTTAAGCAAGGCATAAAGAAACTTCTTGGGCATACAGGAATTTGTATACAAACCTCTGCTCCCATGTAGGCCTTAAGTCAGGGGTTTTTTGCTGGAATCTTTTATAAGGAATTTTCAGGCTGGACTTCTCAAAAGCCTTTCACGAGTCCAGGTTTCATCTGTGCCATTAGATACCTGTATGCATTGGGTAAATTCCTCTTCTCTTGAGGTCCCTGAGCACATTTCCTTTCCTAGACCTGTCAGCAAGCGAGCTTCATTACTTACCACAGATCAGGAAAGGTTACTGATGGGTATCTGGCCAGTTTTCCAAAGGGATTTTTTTTTTTTGGTTTCATAAAATCAACCTTAATTCCTTAACACAGTAAATGCTATTCTAGCCAAAGCCTTGATCATGTTAGGCCCACAACTAACCTGGCCACATGGGATTCTGCCTCAGTTTCTCACAAGTATGCCTGCACAAAGTCTTTTCACTGCTCTCTTTCAAACAACTTTTTTGGCCAGAGGCATATAGATATTTCACCTATATGCAGAGGCTTTTAGTTTAATTAAATCCTCTTTTTATGTTGCTGTTGCTGCATTTACTTTGGGGGTCTTAGTCATAAATTCTTAGCTTTGGCCAATCTCCAGAAGCTTTTCTTAGATTTTATTCTAGAATTTTTATTGTTATTATCTTACATTTAATTCTTTAATCTATCTAGAGCTAATTTTTGTGTATGGTGAGAGAGAGGGAATCTAGATTCTTTATCTTGCAAATGACTAACCAAGTTTTCCAGCACTACTTACTAAATAGGGTATCCTTTCTACAGTGTATGGTTTTGCCTTTTTTGTTGAAGATCAGTTGGTTTTAAGAATTGTGGCTTGTATTTCTGGGTACTCTATTATGTTCTATTGGTCTATGTCTCTACTTTTATACCAGTACCATGCTATTTTGGTTGCTATAGCCTTGGAGTATAATTGGAAGTCAGGCAATGTGTTGCCTCCAAATTTGTTATTTTTGCTTAGGATTGCTTTCACTATTTGAGCTCTTTTTTATTTTGTATGAATTTTGGGAATTTTTCCTAATTCTATGAAAATAGCATTGGTATTTTGATAGGAATTGTATTGAATTGCTTTGGATAGTATAGTCACCTTATTAGTAACAAAGTTAATTCTTCTAATCCATGAGTATGGAATGTTTTTACATTTGCTTGTGTCATCTAAGATTTCTTTCATCACTCTTTTGTAGTTTTCCTTCTAAATATCTTTTGCCTCCTTGGTTAAGTATATTCTATGGTAATTATTTTGCATCTCTTATAAAATAAATTCTTATGGTACTCATTTACATACATTGATTTTATAACCTGAGACTTCAGTAAATTTATGCATCAAATCCAAATCCTTTGGAAGAGTCTTTATGGTTTTCTAGGATGTGAAATCACATCATCAGCAGAGTTAATTTGACTTCCTCCTTTGTAATTTGGATGCCTTTTATTTCTTTCTTATTCTATAAGCTTTTTTTGTTTCTTTTTCCTTTTTTTAATTGAATCATAGCTGTGTACATTAATACTATCATGGGGTACAGTGTGTTGTTTCTATATACAATTTGAAATACTTTCATCCAATTGGTTAACGTAGCCTTCATGTCATTTTCTTAGTTATTGTGTTAAGACATTTATATTCTACATTTAGGAAGATTCACATGTAACCTTTTAAGATAAACCATAGGCATGATCCCACCAATCACCCTCCCTCCAACCATTTTTGTTTTTTTTTTATAATTTCTTAAATGTTTTCTTTAAAAACTAAGCCACAACACACACACATTAGACTATGCTTACACAGGGTCAGGATCATCAATATCACCATCTTCCACTTCCACATCTTATCCTACTGAAAGATCATCAGGGTGAATAATGCACATGGAGTTTTCATCCCCCATTACAAGGATGCCTTCTTCTGGAATATTCCTGAAGGACCTGCCTGAGGCTGTTTTACAATTAATTTTTTTTTAATAAGTAGAAAGAGGATACTCAAGAATAACAAGAAAAAGTATAGCACAGTAAATATATAAACCACTCACATATTCATTTATTATCAGGATTAGGTACATGTACTATATATAATTGTGTATGTTATACTTTTACACAATTGACAGCACAGTGTGTTTGGCAGCACCACCACATATGTGTGAGTAAGATGTTGCACTATGATATTATGATGGCTACGACATTACTAGGAGTTAATAATTTTTAATTCCATTGTAACTTTATGTGACCACCATTGTATGTGTGGTCTATCATTGACCAAAATGTCTTTATGAAGCACATCCCTCTGAGTGTGTGCGTGTATCCAATTAGTTTGGGTTCTCTGGAGAACCCCTGACTATCAAGAGGGGTTTCCATCACATATGTTGTAGCCATTTATCTGCCAACAGTAAACAGCTTCCCACCTAAGTCTTCTTCAAGCAGTTTCTCTTTCTCCCCCAGCTCTTTTTAGATCTATTTCATCTCACCTAGACAACAACATAAATTATAGATAATAAAATTGAGGCTCATAAAAGTCAATAACTTCTCCAGGCTTCTATGGTTAGTCACACCACCAGATAAGAATCCATAATTATGAAGTGTTAAAACCCATACTTGTTTTAACCCTTTGGAACTGTTCATCATTATAAGGTATGCAACATGTGGCACAATGCCTGAGAATTACTAGACATTTGATATATGTACCTTTTAGATTGTATCAAAATTATAGTGCTAACTCCTTCACTAGCAGGTGTCATTAGTTTCAAAATCACCATCAGATAAGTTATACATTTACTACTAGGTGATCACATGCTATGGCTGTCACATGATTCCCTGATACTTTGTCAGTTATGAACAAACCATGCTTGGGTTTCCAGGCTTTGGTGATAACAATCTACTCTACTTATTCACCTCCAAAGAAATAGCCATCATGTAATATATCATAAACTTCAGAAATTTTTAAAAAGTAAACAAATAAATTGTTCATTCATATTTATACTTCTGTCCTGAGTTATTTAATGAGTTTGGATTTTGAATATTTTGTCTTTCTTCTGAAATATTATACAAAGCCTTCTAGGATTTAGATTTAATGGAGAAATATGCTCCCAATCTAATAAGTTTTATATGTTTATAGACAGGTATTTAATAAAAATGTAATTCATAAGTAGTTTTACATGAAAATATCCAATTTAAGTTTTAAGTATACTTTAATTAGAAGTTTTCTTTTGCAAAACCAAAAATTTCTATAGGGAAAAAAATTTTTTGAGACAAAGTCTCACTCAGTCACCCTGGGTAGAGTGCTGTGGCATCATAGTTCACAGCAACCTCAAACTCTTGGGTTCAAGTGGTCTTCTTGCCTCAGCTTCCTCAGTAGCTGCGACTAATGGTGCCTGCCATGATGCCCAGCTAGTTTTTTTCTATTTTTTTTAGTAGAGATGGGGTCTCACTCTTCCTCAGACTGATCTTGAACTCCTGAGCTCAAGCAACCCACCCTCCTCAGTTTCCTAAAGTGCCAGAATTATAGGCGTGAACAACTGAACCTGCCCTGGAATAGAAATTTGTTAAAAACAAAAATCCTTCACTGACAAATGTGTATTTAATAATTGTGGGTCAACTGATACCTTACCTTCTTTCTTTTAACTTTAATTGTGAAACTATGTATCATGCCTGTAATTCTCTGAATTGTGCCTTTCTGTCTGGTGGAAAGTTAAGCTCTCAAGAAAAACTCCAAGAGCATTTCTTGTCTATCTGGAGAATAATGAAGACTTAGGAGCCTACAGTTATTATTAGTCCAGGATGAGTGATTAATGGTTCATTATAGCAAATACCATCTGTGTACCAGAAACTGAGTTCTGTGGCTACAGAAAAGTATGTGATCTATTTGCTCTGGGAGCATAACCTCTAACTGGGGAGACATTTATAAAAGACCACTAATAAACAGGGCAAGAAGCATAAAATTTTGTATGAATAATGTATAAAACAGGTATGTCAACATAAGGTCACTCTTACTGCTGATTTCTATGAGAGACATTGCTAAAAACTTTCTGTCTTGGTCACTGAGGCTGCTGTAAAAAAAATACCCTAGACTGACAGGCTTACACACCACACATTTATTTCTCATGGTTCTGGAGTCTGGAAAGTCCAGGATCAAAGTGCTAGCAGATCTGGTGTCTGGGGAGAGCCACTTGCCGGCTTGCAAACAGCCTCCTTTTCACTGTCTTCTAACAAGGCTGAGAGAGGTCATCTTTCTCCAGTCTCTTACAGAGCACTAATCCCATTTATGAAGGCTTCACCCCTATGATCTAATTACCCCCCAAATCCCACCTCCTAATACACTCACATTGGAAGGTAGGATTCAACATATGAATTTTGGGAGAATACAAACATTCAGTTTATAATACTTCCTTCTCTTAAGGAGCCTGGATAAGGCCTTATTTTCATATATGTTCCAGACAAAATACCTGATAGCCACTAGCCGTCAGTTGGAGTAGACATATGCAATGACATCTATTTGCCCATTTTGCACAGATAATGCTCCAGGAGTTCAAAAGAAGATTAAGTCATACAAGATTCAACAGCTACCATTAAAGAAAACTTCTTAAAGGTAGTGAAACATGAGCTTAAAACATGGATAGATGCAGGTTAGTGTAAAAGAGAGTTTAAAGCATTCAAGTAGAGGGAATGGTGTGAGCAAAGACACTAAGTGAAAACTGGTTCAGTGAGTTTGAGACAATGAAGAGACCTCCAAGAAGAAAAAGATTACCAGCCTATTGCCTACTAACTCAGCAATTGCTTTCCTACATCAGAAAATTATATATAATAAATATTAATTTTCTAGTGTACTCTCCTTGCCTCCCTGAAGGATTTTAAGACCACTTTATATAAATCAGAAAGATACATCTAAATGAAAACTGACTTAAAAACTTCTATGGGCAACATTCTCAAAAATATGTGAACTACAAAGAATATATACCAGACTAAATTATTTACTCAAAGTATATTGGACATTAAGGAACTCAACAGTTAGACCCTCTAATCTGCAACGAGAACAGATGTTTAGTGAGGTGACATAGGAATTTTCATGGTTCCCTGATTCATCCACCAAAGGGATCACTTTTCAGCTCAGACTCCACTCAGGATCATTTCAAGAAAAAAGGTAGTGTGTAATGTACCTTTGAAACAATGAAGCTGTAGGCCCAGGCAAGCAGCAAAGACCCTCAAAATAGAAAGAAGCATTTCCTAAACAATTAGGATTTGGTACTCAGCATTTTTTAGAATCATTTAACAATAAATTTCAAACAAGTATAGGAGAGGTTGAGACTTAGTATTTTGATATGAAAACTCTGCTTCCCTTGCATATTAGCAAAAGCCAAAAATGGCATGTAATAAGAGACAACTGCTACTTGTCAGCAGAACACAGACAAGAAGAAGAAATAAAGTTCAGACTGGAAGCCAAGAGAGAATAGGCCCTTGGGAAAAATCTCTCTGGTCAAGGATTCTAGCCATAGTTTAAGAGAAAGAGGATTAGAAATTAATACATGGACCCCAATAACCAAGAACCAAAAGAGTTACATTACTTATGTTCAAGTTAACTTTTTTGGAAAGTCTATATAGTCTATGGTTATTCTGTAAGTGTGTTCAATTGTTCTTAAATAGCTTTTTTTAATGTCTCCTAAGATCCATTAAATAACTCCTTCAGATTCTGTTAGGAAAGTGAAATAGATATTGCTCACCTGTCACATTCAAGATTCTGTGCTTACTATCACACGCAGAATTCCACAGAGCTTAGGGCTCACTCTTTTCCATAGGACCTGGGGATCTGGGGGCTCTGAAGTCTCTGAAGGACAGAACCATTGTCACTGCCAAGAGAAGGAGGTCTGAGTGGCTTATACCCGCCATGACTGCCTTCCTATGCCTATCTTTTCAAGAAGAGCCCTATTACAGGCTCACAGTGCATCCACCCCTCTCCTGTAAGTATTCTTCTGGAGAAGATCATCCCACCTCTCACTATCACAGACAGTGCCTGAACTCAGAGAGACCTGAGGGCAAATTTGCCAGCCTGGTCTCAGTGTAGGTTCCCCAGGACACAGGACACAGAGAGGCCATCCAGAGGCCTGGAAACTGAGAATTATACAAACTAATCTACCACCACTAGTACCTGAACACTCTCCCAGTGGTCTGAGGTCCACCTAATCCAAATTGCCAGCAACAGCACAGCAAGAACCTACCTGCATAAGCCAAAAGTCAGAGTACTCCTCCTTCTCTACACTAAGTAGCAGAGTTATCAGTAGAGGAAAATAGATGAACTGCAAATCTATCTGGTTTGAGCTGAGGGAAGAGTTTCCAGATGAGAAGAAACTAGCATAAAAACTCTGACAATATGAAAAAATAGGCTATCTTGATGATCCCAAAGGATCACACTAGCCCTCAGGAAATGGATTCCAAACAAAAGAAAATTTTTGATGTGTCAAATATGGAATTCAAAATATGGATTACAAATAAGCTCAACAATATCAATGAAAAAGTCAAAAACCAACACAAAGAAACAAAAATAAATAATTCAGGACATGAATGAAAAGTTTGCTTAAGAGATAGCTGTTTAAAAAAAAAACAGAATTTATATTATCCACCAGATTAACAGAAGCAGAAACAAAGACCATATGATCCTCTCGATAGATGAAAAAAAAGCATTCAACAAAACCCAGCAACCTTTTCTAATTAGAACACAGAAGACTATAGGCATACATGGCACATTTCTGAAACTGATCAAAGATATCTATGACAAACCCACAGCTAGTATTTTACTGAATAGAATAAAACTGAATGCTTTTCCTCTTAGAACTGGAACCAGACAAGGTTGTCTTCTGTCACCATTACTATTCAATGTAGTGCTGAAAGTTCTAGCCAACAAGACAAGAAAATAAAGGGCATCCAAGTGGGAGCAGAGGAGGTCAAACTCTCCCTCTTTGCTGATGATATGATCTTATACTTAGAGAACCCCAAAGACTCAACTACAAGACTCCTAGAAGTCATCAAAAAATATAGTAATGAGATGGGTGGAGGGAGGATGACTGTTGGGATTATCTCTATGGTTTATCTTACAAGGGTACAAGTGAATCTTTCTAAAAGTAGAATATAAACATCTTAACACAATAACTAAGAAAACAACACAAAGGCTATATTAACCAGTTTGATGAAAATATTTCAAATTGTATACAAAAACACCACACTGTACCCCATGATGGCATTAATTTATACAGCTATCATTTAATTTAAAAAAGTGAATCTTTCTAAAAGTAGAATATAAACAACTGAAGCAAACAGACAACCTACAGAATGGAAAAGGATATTTGCATATTTTGAATCAGACAAGAGCTTGAAAACCAGGATCTACAGAGAACTCAAATTAATCCACATGAAAAAAGCCTACACTCCCATATATCAATGGGCAAGAGACATGAGTAAAACCTTCTCTAAATAAGACAGAGGAATGGTTAACAAACATATGAAAAATGCTCATTATCCCTAATTATTAGAGAAATGCAAATCAAAACCACCCTGAGATACCATCTAACTTCAGCGAGAATGGCCCACATCACAAAATCTCAAAACTGCAGATGCTGACATGGATGTGGAGAGAAGGGAACACTTTTACACTGCTGGTGCAAGTAATAGAACTAATAGACTGTTAGACTATTAGAGACTGCAAACTAATAGAACCTTTTTGGAAGGAAGTATGAAGAACCCTCAAAGAACTCAAGCTAGACCTCCCATTTGATCCTGCAATCTCATTACTGAACATTTACCCAAAAGGAAAAAAATCCTTTTATCATAAGAATATTTGCACTAGACTGTTTAGTGCAGCTCAATTTACAATCGCCAAAATGCGGAAACAGCCTAAATGCCCACCAACCCAGGAATGGATTAACAAGCTGTGGTATATGTATACCATGGAATACTAATCAGCCATTAAAAAAATGGAGACTTTACAGCCTTTGTATTAACCTGGATGGAAGTGGAACACATTATTCTAGTAAAGCATCACAAGAATGGAGAAGCATGAATCCTATGTACTCAATTTTGATATGAGGACAATTAATAACAATTAATGACATGGTGGGGTAGGGGAAGGGGAGAGCAGAGAGAGAAAGAAGGAGAGAGGAGTGGGGAAAGGAAGATCAGAGAGAGGGAAGGAGCAAGGGGTGGGTTCTTGGTGTGTGGCACACCTTTTGGGGGCAAGACACAATTGTAAGAGGGTCTTTACCTAACAAATGCAATCAGTGCAAACTGGTTTATTAGACCCTTCATGAATCCCCAACAATAAAAAAGAAAGAAAATAAAACATAAAAATAAAAAAAAAGAAACTCAGAAAAAAAATCTTCAGATCAGAGGAAAAAAGGAAAGAAAGGAGGGAGAAAAGGGAGAAAGGGAAGAAGAGAGGAAGGGGGAGAGAGAGGAAGGAAGAAAGGAAGGAATGAAGGAAGGAAAGAAGGAAGGAAGGAAGGAAGGAAGAAAGGAAGGAAGGAAGGAAGGAAGGAAGGAAGGAAGGAAGGAAGACTAGTTCCTATATAGATACACATGGATAGTGGCTAATAGGAATAAAAGATAAAATAATTTGAAAAGAGTGGATATTCCAGCACTTGTTTACAACACATTACATTTGAAAGGCCTATTAATTTTGATCAGGCAGATATATTTCCCCAGGTGCAGACTTAGGTGGTTCCCATCCAGATTAAAATTCAAGTGCACCCTCTACCTGCCCCATTGCCAAAAACCTGCTGATGACCTTTCCTTGGGATTTGAAGTTGCATCTGTTGTATCCTAGTGGAAGAAAATTACTGAAGTGTTCTCTAAATAAAACACTTGAAAAGTGAAAAAGAAAGAAAAACAAAACAAAACAACAACAAAAAAAGATTTTCTTGCCTCAGCCTCCTGAGTAGCTGGGACTATAGGCACCCACCTACTGGCTGTTTTTAGAGATGAGGTCTTGCTCTGGCTCAGGCTGGTCTCGAATCTGTGAGCTTAGGCAATCCACTTGCTTCAGCTTCCCAGAGTGCTGGGATTATAGGCATGAGCCACTGCACCTGGTTTAAACTTTTATTAACACATTAAACTAACACATCCATGCCTCAGTCATAAAAAATATTAAATTACCAAGTATGCAAGGCAGGTTCTGATTAGACAAAATAAGAATCACAGAATCTAAGTTGGCAGCACCATTATGCTGTCACTTTTTCTCCCCATTCCTTGCCTTGAGGCTGCTTAGACACCCTGTAACACTTTTAAATATTTTCAGAAAAGGAAATTCCACTGCTTTCTTCAAAATCTAAGTATCTCCTATCAAGGATAGGAAGTTCATTGATCTATGTGACTTTCAGCCAACCTCTCACTCAAACAATACTCTTTCTCAATAATCAAGTGAAGATGTAGAACTACTACTCACCACCAACCCTCTGTGTGTTATACAATACATTGATTTCTTTTAAAAATTTGCCAAAAATAAAAGTAGTACACACAGCTAGACACCAGTGCACTCCCAGGTGAATGGGCACCAAAGGAATGTCCACAGAAAACACATCCACTTTGTTTGTCCAACATTTCACTGCCTGATAACCAGCTGTTTTTAACTTAGTGAAGAAAAAGCTGTTAAATGCATGTACATTTGGCAATCCCTTCTCCTTACTTCACTCCATCAGCATATTCATGTAGAAATTGATGATCTGTGGAAAGAAATCATATACATTAGAAATGCCATGCAGGCCTTTCAAAGTTATGTAAGGAAAAAGCAGTTGATGTATGAACAGCATTATGTCATTGTTTCCTAGTCATTTCAATTAAGATTTCAACACTCAACAGCTTCATGTCCCTGTATCAAATTTTGACTAGAAGAGAGAGGGTTGCAGTGGCTGTAAGCAATATGAAGAGAAAGGTACGTATATTATGGGGCTGGGAATGAAAATGGGCAGATGCTGGGCAGACCGACAGTTAAGTCAAAAGACTAAAAAATGAGGAGAAGGGGGCGTTAGAAGGTAAGGCTTACAGAAAAGGAAAGGAAGGCATGCCAGTGGTTTAAAAGAAACATTAGTTACTTTGATCTATTGGAGGTGTGTGAGCAATTTAAATAGACCCTATGCTCAGTTAGAACCTAGTCGTTAACCAAGGTAAGAGCAAGACTTCAAACCCAATATGAGGGTACCTGGTTTTGCACAAGGATAGAAAACTCTGCTCCATGGTTACACACTGCCTTTTCAGCCCAATGAGCCATCTTGCAGAGGCCAAGTATTTTGGTCTCAAGTAGAACTAAGTGATAGGACAAACTATACAGGAAAAATACCTATAAACTGACAATAGTCCAGCAATGTCTATTTATAGAAGCAGACACGAATGTCTAAACATTTACCTTACATGAAACCTAAAACTAAAGTCACAAACATGAAAAGCAAAGTTCTCCCTCACAATCTCTATGGTTAGCTTTCTCGTCTTTGTTGATTTCCTTAAGTCTTAAATATCAAGCACGAGTGAAAGAAATTAAAATGCCTGGGAGGAGAGATGTATGATTATTTCTGTTAATAAAAACAATGTCTTCTCTAAAAAAACAAACAAACAAAAAAAAAAAACACAGAGTTTAGGAAATGAGAGTGATTTGGGGAATTTAAAATATAATTAAAAATAGAATAAACCAACCAGGAAATAAGAATTCCGTCCTCTCTGCATCCATACCAGCATCTGTTGTTTGGGGATTTTTTTTATAAAAGCCATTCTTACTGGAGTTGGGATTTTTGGAGTTGGATTACTGTAGTTTTGATTTTCATCTTCCTGAAGACTAGAGACATTTAGCATTTTTTCCATGTTTACTGGCCATTAGTCTATCATGATTTGAAAAACTTCTCTTCATGTCCTTTTTTTTTTCCCCAGGGTAACAAGAGGGATTTTATTTAGTAAGAACAAAGAGAAAGTTTAGCGCACTTCCTGAAAGAGTTATAGCACACTTCCAGAAAGTGAGTCCTTATTACAAAGGAGAAAAGGTGAAAGAAACCTGTTCATAACTTTTGCCCATTTTGGGGGCGGGGGAGGTTGTTTGGTTTGTTTGTTGTTGTTGTTGTTGTTGTTGTTGTTTTTCTTGCTGATTTGCTTGAGTCTTTTATATATTCTGGTTATCAGCCCTTTATCTGAAGTATAACATGCAAATATGTTATCATATTCTGTAGGTTACCTATTCACTCTAATCATTGTGTCTTTGGCTGTGCAGAAGCTTTTTAATTTAATCAGGTCCCATTTGTTAATTTTGCTTTTGCTATAATTGTCTTTTGGCTCTTCTTCATAAATTCTTTCCCTAGTCTACAAGAGTACTTCTAGCATTGTATTCTAGAATTCTTATAGTTTTATGCCAGGTTTAAGTCTGTTAACCATGGTGAATTAATTTTTATTAGTGATGAAAGGTATGGTCTTGTTTCAGTCTTCAGTCTTCTACATGTGGCTATCCAATTCTCCAGACACAATTTATTGACATGGATTATTTTTCCCAATGTATCTTATTGCCTGATTTTTCAAAGAACAAGTGGCAGTATGAGAATGGTTTTATATCTGGGTTTTCTCTTCTGATTCACTGGTCTATGTCCCTGTTCTTGTGCCAGTACCAAGCTGTTTCAGTTACTACTACCTTATAGTTTAGCTTGAAGTTCAATAAAATGCTGTTCTAATTTTTCCTTTATGCTTAAGGTTGCATTGGCTATGCAGACTCTTCTGATTCCATACAAAATGGAGAATAATCTTTTCTAGATCTCCAAAAAATGACGTTGGTATTTTCAATGAATATTACTGAAGGAGGAAATCACAGAAGATGTATAAACAAATAGAAAAATATATTATGCTCATGAGTTGGCAGAATCAACATTGTTAAAATGGCTATACTACCCAAAGTGATCCACAAATTCAGTGTGATCTTCATTAAAATATCAACAACCACCAAGCTGAGAATCAAATCAAAGACTCAATATCTTTCACAATAGTAACAAAGAAAATAAAACACCTAGGAATATATTTAACCAAGTAGCTAAAGTCTAACCAAGAAGGTAAAAGACCTCTATAGGGAACCTTTTACAACTTTTTAATTGGATTAACAATAGTGAGACAAGTTACCAAAATATCTGAGATACCAAAAAGGCAGTGCTAAGAGGGGAATTCATAACACTAAATGCCTACATCAAAAAGACAGACAGATCACAAAGTAACAACTTTTTCTTGAGACAGAGTCTCATTCTATTGCCCTGGGTACAGTGCCCTGGCCTCATAGCTCACAGCAACCTCAAAATCTCAGGCTCAAGCAATCCTCTTGCCTCAGCCTTACAAGTATCTGGGACTGCGCAACACCTGACTACATTTTTTGTTTTTAGTAGAGAAAAAATACTCTTGACTAGGGTGGTCTCAAACATCCGATTGTACCAAATCCTCCCACCTTGGCCTCCTAGAGTGCTAGGATTACAGGCGTGAACCACCATGCCCAGCTGCTTTAACATTTCTTATAGTATATATCTGCTAGTGAAAAATTCCAAAAATTAATAACTCAATGTCATACCTCCAAGGATTAGAAAAATAAGGACAAACCACACCCAAAGCTAGCAGAAGAAAAGAAATAACAAAGATCAGATGAGAACTAAACAAAATTGAACCCAGTACAAAGCATCAATGACATAGAAAGTTTGTTCTTTGTGAAGATAAACACAATTAATAGATTAGTAGCTAGATTAACTAAGAAGGGGAGAGAATTCAATAAACTCAATCAGATATGAAAACTCAGTCATTACAAATGATACCACAAAAATACAAGAAAAATCACCCAAGACTATTATTAAGCATCTATACTCACACAAACTCAAAATGATAGCAGAAATGGATATATTTTTAGAAATACAAAACCTCCCAAGCTTGAATCAGGAAGAGACAGAAATCCAGAACAAATCAATAATGAAGAGAAAGATTGAACAAAGCCCAGGATCAAATGGATTCACAGCCAAATTCTTCATGTACTAGACCTTTAAAGAAGAACAGATACCTATCCTACAGAAACTGTTCCATAACATTAAGAAGGAAGGAATCCTCCCTAACTCATTTTGTGAAGCCAGTATCACCCTAAGGGAAAAAGTACAACAAAAAAGAAAACTATAGACCAATATCGCTTATGAACATAGATACAAAAATCCTCAACAAAATACAAGCAAACCAAATCCAATAGCAAAAAATAATAGTAATAATAATAATATACCATGATCAAGTGGGTTTATCCTTTATCCCAGGAATTCAAGGATGGTTCAACATGCACAAATCAATAAATGTGATTCACCGTATAGCAGAATTAAAAACAAAAACCATACAATCATCTTAATAGATACAGAAAAAGCATTTGAAAATATTTAGCACACTTTCATGATTAAAAAAAAAAAAAACCTTAACAAATCAGGCCTAGAAAGAATATACCTCAAAATAATGAAAGTCATATATGAGAAACCCATAGGCAACATCATACTCAATGGAGTAAAATTGAAAATACTGCTCCTAAGAATAGGAACAAGACAAAGATGTCCACTTTCACCACTTTAACTCAACACAGTACTTACTGGAAATCCTAGTTAGAGTAATCAGTAAAGAGAATGAAATAGATGGCATCTAAATCAGAAAAGAGGAGGCCAAACTATCCCCGTTTGCCAGCGAAATGATTTTATATCTGGAAATAATCATAAGATTCTTCTAAGGACTGTTAGAATTGATAACTAAAAACAGTAAAGTCTCAGGTTACAAAACTAACACACACAATTCAGTAACATTTCTATGCACAAAAACAGCCAAGCTGAGAATCTATAACAACTGCAAAAAAATGAAAATATATAGGAATATCATCAACCAATCAGGTGATGGTTCTGCACAGGATAACTATAAAACATTGATGAAAAAAACTGTAGGTGACACAAACAAATGGAAAAACATCCATACTCATTGATTGGAATAATCAGTATTGTTAAAATGTCCATATTTTCCAAGGTGATTTACAGATTCAATGCACTTCCCATCAAAATATCAATGTTTTTTGTCACAAAAGTAGAAAAAGAATCCCAAAAATATATGGAATAAAAAAAGAGGCTAAATAGCCAAACCCATCCTAAGTAAAAAGAACAAACCTGGAGGCATCATATTGCCCAATTCTGAGTTATACAAAAAACTATAGCATCCAAAACAGCATGGATACTGATATAAAATAGACACATAGAAGAATGGAACAAAATAGATAGCCCATAAATAAAACCAATTAACTGAGCTTCAATAAGGCAGACAAAAACATACACTCAAGAAAGGACTTCCTATTCAACAAATTTTGCTGGAAAAATTAGAGTGCACATGCAGAAAAATGAAACTGTATCCCTATCTCTCATCATATACAAAAGTTAACTCAAAATGGAGTATAGACTTAAATGTGATACCTGACACCATAAAAATTCTAGAAAAAAACTTAGGAAAAATTCTTCTGGACCTTGTCCTAGGCAAAACATCTGTGACTAAGACCACAGAAGCAAATATAACAAAAACAAAACTAAATAAATGGGATTGAATAAAACTGAAAAGTTTCTGCACAGAAAATAACCAACAATGTAAATAGACAGCCTACAGATTGGGAGAAAATATTCACAAACTATACATCCAGTAAAGGACTAATATCCAGAATTTACAAAAAAGTCAAACAAATCAGCAAGAAAAAAAAAACATTGAAAAATGGGCAAAAGACACAGACATTTTTCAAAAAGAGATACATAAATAGCCAACAAACGTGAAGAAATGTTCAACATCACTAATTATGAGGGAAATGCGAATTAAAACCCCCAAAGATACCTCCTTACCCCACTCAGAATGGCCATTATTAAAACATCAAAAAAGAATAGATGTTGGCACAGATGAGGCAAAAAGGGAAGGTTTACATGCTCTTAAGAAGAATGTAAATTAGTACATTCTCTGAAATACTACTCAGCCATAAAATAAAATGAAATAATGTCTTTTGCAGTGAAGTGGATGGAACTAGAAGCCATAATCCTAAGTGAAGTATCTCAGGAGTGGGGAAAAAAACAAATACTGCATTCACTCACTTTTAAGTAGGAAATAAATGATGGGCACACTTGTCTCACAGAGTGGTATAAGATATTTTGGAGACTCAGAATGGAGAGCACAGGAAGGGTCCAAAGAGTCAAAATTCATCAGTTGGGTATAATACATACTATTTGGGTGACAAAGTACACTAAAAGCCCTGATGTCACCACTTTACAATTCATTCATGTATCAAAAAACCACCTGTGACTCCAAAATAGAATGAAATAAATAAAGTTTTTCAATGATTAAAATAATAATCTGTGCTCACAGTGGATCACACAGGTAAATAGTGTGTCTTAGATCAATGTCCCTAAAAACAAAGCCTAAGATAAGGATCAGATACACTTGGTTTCCTGGGAAAGTGTTCTCATAAGAAACCCATGAAGCAAGAATGTGGTCTCAAGCACAGTGTGATCATGCACTGATCAATAGAGAGGCTGTGGAGAAAAATCCACATTCCATAAGCAGCCCTTCTTAAGAAAAGAAAGCTTATACTCCCATAGCCTGTGGGCTAGGTAGCTTCCCTTAGCTCAGGATAATTTTCCAAAAAGGATGAGTAGCTCTGAAACACAAGCAGCTGATATTCACAGAAGCTAGAAGGATGGGCAGCCCAACATAGGGAAGCTGGGAGGGGTACTACCATATCTACTATGCAGCCCCTTTGCTAGACAAATGAGGCAAAGTAAGACAATACCCCATTATCGAATACTGTCTTATTTGGCCTCATTTTTGTCTACCAAAATTCTGTAAACACCAGTGCCAGGCAGAGTTTGTGCCAGCAATTTCATACTCTTGCAAGACCCTTTGGGAATAGCTTCTCTATATGGAAGTAGTCTCCAAATAGAATTCAAAGAAGAAAAAGCAGCACCAGCCGCAGGGGTCCTCAAACTTTTTAAACAGAGTCCAGTTCACTGTCCCTCAGACTGTTGGAGGGCCGGACTGTGGGCCCCAAGACAAGTTGGCTGCTAAGCAGGACAGGCAGTGGTGACAAAAACACCCGGTGGGCCAGATAAATGTCCTAGGTGGGCTGTGTGTGGCCTGGGGGCTGTAGTTTGAGGATGCCTAACAGACACTATTAGATCAGTCTTTGATGTGCCAAGGGATCATATAGGACTTATCACTGTGCACTAGGGACCAGGGAAAAGTAGCCTAAAGAAAAATGAGATGGGAAAAAAGATTATGATAACTCTAAAATGAACCAGGTTGTTACCAGAAAGTTCACATCTCTGGAGTCAGATTTATCTAATTGCATTCCCAGATCTGTAAATTTACTGGAACTTTCAGACCTATAGTCACCTCATTGGTTAAAAATGGAATAATAATATGTGTCCTGGAAAAAAAAAAATGTGCCCTGCATATCTATTGGAGTAGAAAATGTTTGAGGAGTCATCTAATGCAGATTTTGGCTCATTGTGTATACAGTTCAATACTTGGTATCCATTGCAATGGCTTGTGTTCCTAAGAATTTATCTATAATCCACACTCCCTGCAATGGAACTTCTTCATTCCCAAATACAAACAACTAGATTGGGGTTTATCCACTACAAACCCCACCAAAAGGGGGTTTTTAAACCCACAAATATTTAAATTTTAAAATAATTTATGCACCAAAGCACAAGACAAAAAAGTAGGACTATATTTTTATAGAGCAACTTCCTCTGTCTAAAAGACAATATTAAAAGACACCAAGCACTGGGGGAAGGATGAAAAAGACAACCCTGGTGTAACAGAGAGAACAAAATGAAGAACTTGCAAACCATAGCTGGAGCTGGAGCTTGCATCACTAGCATGGAAGAACTTTGAGTAAACCAAGATGGTGCCAAGCTGTCGTTCTTCCCACTGTCTTCTGAAAGGCAGCCAATCTATTAATTTGTATCACCTAGGATGGAATAACACTTGTCTGATCTTGAAGATTCTCTCCAGCCCTCATTCAAACAACTCCATGTGGAACTACCAAAATCTGATGGCAGGGTCCCTCACAGGTCCTGTTCACCCCTGTCCTCAGCATGGACTGCTAGGGATGAATACTCAGGAGCCTGGATACGTGAATGTAAAGTATGAAATACACTTCCCCCACATGTTCTTCTGTCTTGCCTATGTTCTGCCCATTTGAACTTTACATTTACCCAACAAAACTCTCACAAACAGCAGATGTTTAGGGCTGCACAAATCCACCACACAGAGGGAACTTGGCCAAGGTACCAATCCTACTCTGCCTACATAATCATTTGGTAGAAGAGCAGTAGTATGTAACAATTTATATACTTGGATACTTCTTTCATTTGTTTAGAATTTAGTGGCCCTTCCACATCTCCTTCTTCTCCTTTCACCCCAGTTCCAATTAGAAAATTCCTTTGTACAAAATTTCACTCCACAGGAACCTGTATCAAATTTAGGAAGCCATTGGTATATAAAGAACATTCACTTCAAGAGGGTAGAACAGAGTGTGCTGTGTAATCAAAGGCAATTAAAGACATTCATGTGATTGTGAATATACATCCTCTGCATAAACAATTACAGAGAATTCTTCAGAAAGCTTACACACTGTGGTGCTGGATGGTTTCCAAAAGGTGCTTAAGACACAAGAAGCACTTATTTGGGGCTTGCAAACATGAGTTTTGTTTGTGTTCTTGTGTATGTTTGGCAAATACAATGTAGTCTCTGCTTTCAGAACATTTGGCCCTAAATAAAAAGAAATGTGTCAGCAAATCCACCAAGGAATACAATAAACCCAAAACTTCTTCTGTTGACTCCAGAGGGATGCTGAGGTAGATTCTGTTTGTTTTCCAACTGAAAGCAAACTGGATGGAAATTCCAAGAGTTTTGGTTGCTTTTCCAGATCTAGCCAAGTCTTACCGAAGACTCAGTGCATTAATTGCAAAGCTGTCCAACACCTGTAGCATACCTGGAGCACAGGTAGGAGGGCAAAATGTCCATAGGAGCAGGCTATTCTCATCCTGTGCCTCTCAATGACCTCAAACTTTTACCACCTGCTCCAGGACATCCAAGGTATCACCTACACACCTATTGAATTCCTTGAAGGTGCAGAGTAGAAAGGAGGAGGTGCTTCTATCATTTTTATCTAGCAAATAAGAAACAAACCAAAACTTTACAATCTGTCAACTAGGCTGAAATGCCATTTCTGCCACTCACTTGATCTGTGACCAAGCAAGTTATATAATATCAGCCTCACTGTCCTCACTGGTAAAAGAAAAATAATGACAGTACCTGCCTCATGAAGCTGTTGAAGACTGATGACAAATGTAAAGGAGCCACACAGAGTAATCTCTCAATGAATGTAGGCTAGAAGTATTAAATTATCTTATTATATTCTCCTTTGTGGCAAACGGCCTTTCATTCCATATCCCTGCTTGGAGAATGGGGACCAAAGACCCCATTGCAAAGGAAAGCACCCCCAGAAAAAGAGGAGAACTAAAAAGTAAGCTGAGTGAGTTGTAACAAAGAAAAGTCATCTAGTTTACATTTAAGCTAGCCATTGCTAGCAAGCTTCTTGCCTTTTCTGAAATTCTAGCCTGTTGGGGTTACAGCTTACAAATACCCTGCTTGGTCTGTGAGTACTCTGAGGAAAGTAATGGCCATAGAAGAGATTATGGCAAGTCCTAGAAAAGATACATCTTCTAGCTCATTTCCTGCCCATTAAACAGGCAAAGCAGATATCCACTGTGGTGATTTGCATTTTGCCTGGGACAGAGACCAAGGGAGTAGCTCAAGCTCTCAGATATGGGCAGAAGAGCTTATATCCCTTATTGAAGAGGTCCCTCCCATCACCACTACAGAGGATATTAATGCAGGTGGCATTTTACTCCACAGAGAACTAGCAGAGCTTAATACCTTCCTAGAAATCTGTGTGTGTGACCTCAAGCAGGAGGTCTCCCAATACAAGGCTCAGATTTCAGATTATTGAAGGCTACCCTTAGGTTAATCATAATAACAATAGGAGATGATATTATCAATCCAGAAACTGCTGATGTCTTTGTTCCCTCCTTCATCTTACCCTCTGGGCAAATGGACTTCAATAAAATCAAAGTGGAGCAAACACAGTCAATGTCTATACTTTTATACCAATAGCATGCTATTTGGGTTAATATAGCTTTGTAGTATAATTTGAAGTTAAGTAATGTGATGCCCCCCAGATTTATTTTTTGTTGTTGTTAAGATTGCTTTGGCTATTTGGACTCTTTTTTTGGTTTCAAATAAAGTATAGAATTATTTTTTCTAGATCTGTGAAATATGATGTTATTATTTTGACAGAGATTGCATTGAATCTATAAATCCCTTTGGGCAGTATGAACATTTTGACAGTGTTGATTCTATGAATACATGACTATGAGATGTTTTTCCATTTTTTTCTGTGATGCATGATTTCTTTCATCAGTTTAAATTTAAAAGCTTCTGCTTCTGATGATCCCAAAATAATCATCAGAGTTCATAGACAACTTACAGAATGGGAAAAAATATTCATAAGCTATACACCTGATAAAAGGCTGATATCCACCAATATCTGGAAGCATGATACCTTCCAAACCTCAGCCAGAAAGATTTAGAAATCTTGAATAAACCAATATCAAGTACTGAAATAGCATAAATTATACAAAATCTCCCCAAAAAAGAAAATCCCTGGACCAGATGGTTTCACACCAGAATTCTAACAAATCTTCAAAGAGGAACTAATTCCTATAATGCATAAACTGTTCCAAAATATAGCAAATATTACCCTGATCCCCAAGCCAAGAAAGGACCCAACAAAAAAAGAAAACGATAGACCAACATAATTAATGACTATCAATGCAAAAATATTCAATAGATATTAGCAAACAGAATACAACAATACATTAAAAAGGTTATACAACATGATTGAGTGGATTTTATCCAAGGTTGGTTCAACATATGCAAATCTATCAATATAATACACCACATAAATAGAATCAAAAACAAAGACAATATGATTCTTTCAATTGATGCAGAAGAGGCTTTCAACAATATCCAGCATCCTTTTACAATTAAAACACTCTAGAAAATAGGCTTAGAAGGAACATTTCTCAAGCTTATAGCAGCTATCTATATCAAACTCACAGCCAATATCACATTGAATGGAATAAAACTGAAAGCATCCCCACTCAAATCTGGATCCAGAAAAGGATGGCCACTGTCTCCACTGCTATTTAATAAAGTGTTGGAAGTCCTAGCCATTGCAATCAGGCAAGAGGAGATCAAAGGAATCCAAATGGGGGTGGAGGAGGTCAAACTCTCCCTCCTTGCAGATGACATGAACTTATACCTGGAAAACCCCAGGGACTCAACTACAAAGCTCTTAGAAATGATCAAGGAATACAGCAGTGTCTCAGGTTACAAAATTAATATCCACAAATCAGTAGTTTTCATATATGTCAACAATTGTCAACCTGAGAACAAAATCAAAGACTCTATTCCTTTTTACAATAGCACCAAAAAAGATGAAATACCTGGGAATATATCTAACAGAAGACATAAAAGATCTCTATTAAGAGAATTATAAAACTTTGAGAAAGGAAATGGCAGAAGATGTCAACAAATGGAAGAATATACCATGTTCATGGTTGAGAAGAATCAACATTGTTAAAACATCCATACTACCCAAAGCAATCTATAGATTTAATGCAATCCCCATCAAAGCACCAATGTCACACTTTAAAGATCTTGGAAAAATAGTACTTCGATTCATATGGAACTAGAAAAAAAAAAAACCCAAATAGCAAAATACAGTTCTTAGAAATAAAAACAAATCTTGACATCACCTTGCTGGACTTCATATATTATAAGGATATGGTGATCAAAACAGCATGGTACTTGCACAAAAATAGATACATGGATCTATGAAATAGGACCGAGAATCTAGAGATGAACCCAGCCACATATCATCATTTAATCTTTGATATGCCTAACAAAACATGCAAGGGGGAAAAAAATCCTTATTTAACAAATGGTGCTGGGAGAATTGATTATCTACATGCAGAAGACTGAAACTGTACCCACAACTCTCACCACTGACAAAAACTGACTCTCACTGGATAAAAGATTTAAATTTAAGACACAAAACAATAAAAATACTACGAGAGTGTGGGGAAAACATTTGAAGGTATTGGCCTGGGAAAAAAAAATTTATGAGGAAGACCACCCCCCCTCCCAGCAATTGCAGCAACACCAAAAATAGATAACTAGGATTTGACCAAGCTAAGAAACTTTTGCACAGCTAAGACTACCACAAACAGAGCAAACAGACAGCCCTCAGAATATTTTTGCATGTTATAAATCTGACAAAGTCCTGATAACTAGAATCTACAGAGAACACAAATTAAACAATAAGGAAAGTGCAAACAAGCCTCTCTATAAGTGGGCAAGAGATTTGAACAGAAACTTCTCCGAGGATGACAACTGAATAGCCAAAAAACACATGAAAAAATGCTCATCATCTTTAATCTTCAGAGAAATGCAAATGAAAACCACTCTAAGATATCACCTACCCCTAGCAAGATTAGCCCACATCACAAAGTCCCAAAACACCAGGTGCTGGCATGGATATGGAAAGAAGGGAACACTTCTACACTGTTCGTGGTATTGCAAACTAATACAGACCTTTTGGAGAGAAGTATGAAGAATCCTCAAAGATCTAAAAGTAGACTTTCCATTTGACCCTGCAATCCCATTACTACGTATCTACCCAGAAGAACAAAAATCATTTTACCACAAAGACATTTGCACTAGAATGTTTATTGTGGCTCAATTCATAATTGCTAAGTCATGGAAGCAAACTAAGTGCCCATCAACCCATGAATGGATCAACAAACTGTGGCATATGTATACCATGGAATATTATTCAGCCATTAAAAAGGATGGAGACTTCACATCTCATTTACCTGGATGGAGTTGAAATACATTCTTCTCAATAAAGTATCACAAGAATGGAAAAATAAACATCCAATGTACTCCATACTAATATGAAATCAATATATGAACAATTACATGTTCCTAAGAAAAATAAAACACTATTATAGTCCAGTTTGGGGATAGAGGGAAGCAAGAGGGGTGCAAGGGGAGGATGTATGACAAAAAGGAGGGGAAGCATGAGGCAGGACCTCTCCTAATGTGCACATTGTGAGGGCTAAAATATACCCCCTGGGTGAGGGGCTCTTCTATAAATGGAACTTTACCCTGAAAGTGAGAACAATGTAACCTAAATATTATACCCTCATATTAATTTGAATTAAGTTTTTGAAAAAGGCTGATATCTAAATAAATCAGCAAGAAAAAAACAATCAACCTCATCAAAACGTGGACAAAAGACATGAACTAAAGTTTTTAGAAATGCAAATTAAAACAAAAACAAAACACCACATTACCTCTGTTAGAATGGCCATCATTAAAAAGTAAAAAAACAAAGGTGGCACCTGTGGCTCAAAGGAGTAGGGCGCCAGCCCCATATATCAGAGGTGGCATGTTCAAACCTGGCCCTGGCCAAAAACTGCCAAAAAAAAAAAAAAAAAGTAAAAACACAATAGCTAATGGAGTGGATGGAAAGATACAGGAATGTTTATATACTGTTAGTGAGACTGCAAATTAGTACAACCTCTATGGAACACAGTATGGAGATTCCTCAAAGAAATACATGGAGACTTGCCATTTGATCCAGCAATCCCACTACTAGATATCTATCCAAAGGAAAATAAGTAACTTTATCAAAAAGTCACATTCACCCAAATGTTTTTTGTTTTTTGTTTTTGTGAGACAATGTCTCATTTTGTTGCCTTCAGTAAAGTGCCGTGGCATCATAGTTCATAGCAACCTCAAACTCTTGGGCTTGCTTGCCTCAGCCTCCCAAGTAGCTGGGACTACAGGTACCCACTACAACACCTGGCTATTTTTTGAGATGGGGTCTTGCTCTTGCTCAGGCAGGTCTCGAACCCATGAATTCAGGGCATCCACCAGCCTCAGCCTCCCAGAGTGCTAGGATTACAGGTGAAAGCCACCACATCTAGCCTATACACTAATGTTTATTGCAGCACAATTTACAACTACAAAAATGTGGAATCAACCTAAGTGCCCATCAATTCCTGAGCAAAGAAAATGTATCATATACATACCATGGAGTACTACTACTCAGCCATTAAAAGGAATGAAATAATGTCTTTTGCATCAACTTGAATGGAACTGGAACTATTATCCTAAGTGAAGTGTCTCAGGAATGGCAAAGCAAACATTGCATGTACGATCTAATAATTGGGAGCTAAATGATTGGCACACATGAGCACATGTGATATAAAGGACACCGGAAGCCAAGAATGCCATAGCATGAGGGAGATGAGGGGTAAAAACATATCTGTCAGGTACAATGAACACCATTCTGGTGTTGGGTACACTAAAAGCCTCCCCTTAAGCCTTATATGTGGTACAAGGTATCCAGGTAACAAAAACATTTGTACCCCCTTAATATTTTGAGGTAAAAATTAAAGAAAAAAACCCTACAAGAAGAGGGGCAAAAACTGATAGTCTGTGAAAACAAGATCCCCAATAAGGGAAGCCTATGTGCTGTAACAGTAATAGATGAAAGATTTTCAGGAACTCCATTTAAGAAAGAAAAAAAGTAGTGGAAATTAACAAACAAAGTGAAGATTCCTTGTTTACCCCACCACAGGACCTGAAATGAATGGGGCTAGAAATTATTAGCTCATCGGAACATCAGCCTCCAAATGAAATTCAAGTAGAATTAGAACAGGACTAAGGCAATAATTCCCACCCCTAATAAGTAGTAAAAATCAGATCCAGAGAGGGCTTCCATTACTTCAGCAGCAAAAAGGAAAAAGTGGAAACTATAAAAGAAAATTGCAAATCTACGTGAAAAGCATGCATGAATGCTTACCAAAAAAAAAAAAAAAAAAAAAAAAAA